>NC_090646.1:269704348-270020181 GCF_040937935.1 Hyperolius riggenbachi | reverse complement strand
CTAGAAAAGTAAACAAAATGTAATTTACTGAATGAACTTCTTTATTTAAATGAATATCCTGTTTTTGTATTCTCTGCAGTTCCCATTTACTAGCATTCGCCGATATATATAGGTTAAAACGGCCACATCTATATACATAATATGTAACGAGATGTGTATGTTATCAGTTCATTCAGATTGGGTAGTTTGAGATTGCAGATCTGTCCTTCAGTAGGCTTGCAGTAATGCAGCACAATAAATCTACACATGGGGAATATCCTCACCCCATACTCTCCATCAACACCATAACATACATGTAAGCATGTCCAAGATATGAAGCAGAACATACAGTGCATTTAGCTGGACAGTAAGCTGAATTCTGGAAAGTACAATACCTCAAACATTGTGGCATGCATTGTGCATAGACACAACAGCAATAGGGATGGTCAATGAGATTCAAATAGTTCCAAGTTGATTTAGGATTATGCAAATGTTAGATGCAAATCTATGCAGCTTGAAAATAGATTTATTAATTTCACCTTGGAGGGGATCTATTTTCAACCTGCATACAAAATGTGCATAACAAACTTAGAATTATTTTCATCTCATTGATTATCCCTACACAACAACTCTACTCTTGGGAAACCAATATAAGGAAGTTTTGGAGAAGTCTGGGGAAAATAGGCGGTCAAGCTAATCTGGACTGGATTTTTACAGCTCATCTGAACTCAAATGAAACACACAGATACAGGAGGGATACTGAGCAGGGATTGCCACTCCTGAGTAGGGATGGCAATGCTTAGGAAAACTAATGGAGAGGCATGTGGTCAGTTTGATCACCTGATTTGTAAGGCTCTGATTTGCTGCTCATGATCCTGCATTAAATCAGGAAGTCACCACAGTAAATCAGAACCTAATGCTGGGAACACACGTTATGTTTTCTTCATTAGATAGATGCGTTTGATTGCTAAATTTCGTCATGTCCGATATTCCTCTCGATCGTTTTACTGCTCGATTTCTCATAGAAGTGAGTGGAAAAAGATGAGAAAAACGAGCGGAAGATAAGAGAATTGAGTGGAGAATCGAGGGAGAGACGTATCTCGTGTTTCCAGCATTACAGATTTATCAGCTGATCCAATTGATCACCTGCTTCTCCTCCATAAGTGCTCCTAAGCATTGCCATCCCTACTGCCGACTAGTTCAAAATTGCCCCGCAATGCACACCACTCCCAGTGTAGTGGGGTGTGTGACCTACTTCTCCTGCCAGGCTTCCATCACATTTCCCTGCTAGAACTGCAGCAGTGTGATCCAGTTCCAGGGAGGTAGTTCAGGACTGGCTTTGCTCTGTGTTTAATTTGAGTTTACATGCAGTTTACTACAAAGTTAATTGTTGGCAAATATTTGCATCCCCTGCCTGGGACATATAGTATCAAAGCATAGTGGGACTTCGTAAAATATGTTGTTGCTTGTGTGACTGCAATCGTACAGCACCACAGTAAAGCCTCATACACACGGGGTACGGCCGTCGCCGCAACCACGTGGCACGCGCGTGTTGCGGCAACAGGTCGCCCGTGTGTATGATGCGCGCGCCCCGAACCGTCGCCAGTCGGAGCTGTCGCCAGGCGATTGACATGTTCAATCGCCGGCGACACCTGTCGCCGCAACTTCGCCGGAACTGTCGCTAGTCCCGCATGTGTATGCGGGCTATCGACAGCAACCCACACACAGCACACAGAGCTTCCGGCGGGGGGAGGAACCTCGGCGACAGCTTCCGCCGCATTGCTAATCCCTCTGCTACCGTGTGGATGCAGAGGGACTTGGCGACGAGCTGTCGCGCACACGCCCCCGTGTGCTGGCGACAGCTACAAATGTAGCTCGTGTGTATTTAGCTTAAGAAAGCCTATCTCTCTAGAGCAGCCTTTCTCAACCTTTCTACCATGGAGGAACCCTGCAAATAACTTTTGGATCTCAACGAACGCCTGCAAACAATTCTTTGGTCTCGAGTAGTGTTGGGCAAACACCTAGATGTTCGGGTTCGGGCCGAACATGGCCGCGATGTTCGGGTGTTCGAGCCGAACTCCGAACATAATGGAAGTCAATGGGGACCCGAACTTTTGTGCTTTGTAAAGCCTCCTTACATGCTACATACCCCAAATTTACAGGGTATGTGCACCTTGGGAGTGGGTACAAGAGGAAAAAAATTTTAGCAAAAAGAGCTTATAGTTTTTGAGAAAATCGATTTTAAAGTTTCAAAGGGAAAACTGTCTTTTAAATGCGGGAAATGTGTTTTCTTTGCACAGGTAACATGCTTTTTGTCGGCATGCAGTCATAAATGTAATACATATAGGAGGTTCCAGGAAAAGGGACCGGTAACGCTAACCCAGCAGCAGCACACGTGATGGAACAGGAGGAGGGTGGCGCAGGAGGAGAAGGCCACGCTTTGAGACACAACAACCCAGGCCTTGCATGAGGACAAGAAGCGTGCGGATAGCAATTTGCGTTTTGTCGCCATACAGTCATAAATTTAATACAGATGAGAGGTTCAATAAACAGGGACCGGAAACGCTAACCCATCACAGATGTTCATTGTTCATGTTACTTGGTTGGGGTCCGGGAATGTTGCGTAGTCGTTTCCAATCCAGGATTGATTCATTTTAATTTGAGTCAGACGGTCTGCATTTTCTGTGGAGAGGCGGATACGCCGATCTGTGACGATGCCTCCGGCAGCACTAAAACAGCGTTCTGACATAACGCTGGCTGCCGGGCAAGCCAGCACCTCTATTGCGTACATTGCTAGTTTGTGCCAGGTGTCTAGCTTCGATACCCAATAGTTGAAGGGTGCAGATGGATTGTTCAACACAGCTATGCCATCTGACATGTAGTCCTTGACCATCTTCTCCAGGCGATCGGTGTTGGAGGTGGATCTGCACGCTTGCTGTTCTGTGTGCTGCTGCATGGGTGTCAGAAAATTTTCCCACTCCAAGGACACTGCCGATACCATTCCCTTTTGGGCACTAGCTGCGGCTTGTGTTGTTTGCTGCCCTCCTGGTCGTCCTGGGTTTGCGGAAGTCAGTCTGTCGGCGTACAACTGGCTAGAGGAGGGGGAGGATGTCAATCTCCTCTTTAAAGTCTCCACAAGGGCCTGCTGGTATTCTTCCATTTTGACCTGTCGGACTCTTTCTTCAAGCAGTTTTGGAACATTGTGTTTGTACCGTGGATCCAGAAGGGTATAAACCCAGTAATTAGTGTTGTCCAGAATGCGCACAATGCCTGGGTCGCGTTCAATGCAGTCCTAGGCCGAAGAGGTCATAGCCTAGGGTCACAAAAACCTGTTTATTTGGGCTATTTCAATGGTAGTGATGGTGACGTACATAAATCTCAGCCATGGCCGTTAGCAACGTCTGAATTTCACGAAATGTCTCATGCAGGTAGAAGACATATTGTTAGACTTGGATTCCAAAGATGGGGTCCCTACATCTCTGCAAACCAGAGTTACAGGGGTCCAAAATTGGTAAAATCCCCCATAGGCTTTCATTGGGCCTACTATTTACCGTTCCAAAATCTCACACCATTTCAAAGGGCAATGGCTCAGCAGTGGCAAAACTCACCAGTCATGATCCCCCTAAGGGTCCCTACAATGCTAGAAAATTTGGTACTGCTGAGCCATTGCCCTTTGAAAAGATGTGAGATTTTGGAAAGTGAAATAGGGAGGCAATGAAAGCCTATGGGGGATTTTACCAATTTTGGACCCCTGTAACTCTGGTTTGCAGAGATGTAGGGACCCCATCTTTGGAATCCAAGTCTAACAATATGTCTTCTATCTGCATGAGACATTTCGTGAAATTCAGACGTTGCTAACGGCCATGGCTGAGATTTATGTACGTCACCATCACTACCATTGAAATAACCCAAATAAACAGGTTTTTGTGACCCTAGGCTATGACCTCATTGGCCTAGGGGCCCGAAACTCACCAGTCATGTTCCCCCTTAAGGGTCCCTACAATGCTAGAAAATTTGCCACTGCTGATCAATTGCCCTTTGAAAAGATGTGAGATTTTGGAACTGTAAATAGGAGGCCCAATGAAAGCCTATGGGGGATTTTACCAATTTTGGACCCCTGTAACTCTGGTTTGCAGAGATGTAGGGACCCCATCTTTGGAATCCAAGTCTAACAATATGTCTTCTACCTGCATGAGACATTTCGTGAAATTCAGACGTTGCTAACGGCCATGGCTGAGATTTATGTACGTCACCATCACTACCATTGAAATAGCCCAAATAAACAGGTTTTTGTGACCCTAGGCTATGACCTCTTCGGCCTAGGACTGCATTGAACGCGACCCACGCATTGTGCACATTCTGGACAACACCAATTACTGGGTTTATACCCTTCTGGATCCACGGTACAAACACAATGTTCCAAAACTGCTTGAAGAAAGAGTCCGACAGGTCAAAATGGAAGAATACTAGCAGGCCCTTGTGGAGACTTTAAAGAGGAGATTGACATCCTCCCCCTCCTCTAGCCAGTTGTTCACCGACAGACTGACTTCCGCAAACCCAGGACGACCAGGAGGGCAGCAAACAACACAAGCCGCAGCTAGTGCCCAAAAGGGAATGGTATCGGCAGTGTCCTTGGAGTGGGAAAATTTTCTGACACCCATGCAGCAGCACACAGAACAGCAAGCGTGCAGATCCACCCCCAACACCGATCGCCTGGAGAAGATGGTCAAGGACTACATGTCAGATGGCATAGCTGTGTTGAACAATCCATCTGCACCCTTCAACTATTGGGTATCGAAGCTAGACACCTGGCACAAACTGGCAATGTACGCAATAGAGGTGCTGGCTTGCCCGGCAGCCAGCGTTATGTCGGAACGCTGTTTCAGTGCTGCCGGAGGCATTGTCACAGATCGGCGTATCCGCCTCTCCACAGAAAATGCAGACCGTCTGACTCAAATTAAAATGAATCAATCCTGGATTGGAAACGACTACGCAACACTCCCGGACCCCAACCAAGTAACATGAACAATGAACATCTGTGATGGGTTAGCGTTTCCGGTCCCTGTTTATTGAACCTCATCTGTATTACATTTATGACTGCATGGCGACAAAACGCAAATTGCTATCCGCACGCTTCTTGTCCTCTTGCAAGGCCTGGGTTGTTGTGTCTCAAAGCGTGGCCTTCTCCTCCTGCGCCACCCTCCTCCTGTTCCATCACGTGTGCTGCTGCTGGGTTAGCGTTACCGGTCCCTTTTCCTGGAACCTCTTATATGTATTACATTTATGACTGCATGCCGACAAAAAGCATGTTACCTGTGCAAAGAAAACAGACATTTCCCGCATTTAAAAGACAGTTTTCCCTTTGAAACTTTAAAATCGATTTTCTCAAAAACTATAAGCTCTTTTTGCTAATTTTTTTTTCCTCTTGTACCCACTCCCAAGGTGCATATACCCTGTAAATTTGGGGTATGTAGCATATAAGGAGGCTTTACAAAGCACGAAAGTTCGGGTCCCCATTGACTTCCATTATGTTCGGAGTTCGGCTCGAACACCCGAACATCGCGGCCATGTTCGGCCCGAACCCGAACATCTAGATGTTCGCCCAACACTACACGTGACCCGTTCGGCCAATCACAGCGCTAGCCGAACGTTCGGGTAACGTTCGGCCATGCGCTCTTAGTTCGGCCATATGGCCGAACAGTTTGGCCGAACACCATCAGGTGTTCGGCCGAACCCGAACATCACCCGAACAGGGTGATGTTCTGCAGAACCCGAACAGTGGCGAACACTGTTCGCCCAACACTAGTCTCGAGGAACCCCTGCATTTATTTTGCAGGAGGCATGGTCTTTAAAAGTATGTGTGGCTGTTTATTTCACTACCCCCATTACACTGCCACTCATTATACCGTCTCCTGATGCCCCAATTTAGTGCTTCTTGTTACAGTACCACCTATTATAGTGAGCTCCATTATACATCGCCACTATGTGGGAAAATGCCTAGGAACCCCTGCAGAGTACTCAAGGAACCCTGGGGTTCCAGGGAACCCTGGTTGAGAAAGCCTGCTCTAGAGCAACTCAGACATACCAGCTTAGTAATCAGATTGCTCAAATGTTATGATTTTTTAGTGATATTTAAGTTTTTGGGACGGATTTGCAGAAGTGGATAGCAGACATTGTAGTAGAGTGGCTGCTCCTGGTGCATTACGTCATCCTGCTGAGGGGCAGGTACAGACTAAAGGTAGCAATACATCTAGCGATTCTGATTCAATCGAAAAAGTGATTGACTTAACTAAGGAATAAAGTCAATGACCTGGGGTCCTGCACACATTAGATTCCAGTCCAAGGCAGTCCTTATCGGCTGCTTTGGACTAGTTTAAGCCAGTGTGTGTACTTGGCTTTTATGCCTACACACATCTATGAAAACATTTGTGTCCAGACTTAACTTTTAAGAAATACAATCTGGTTATAATCCAGATAAGTCCTTGCTGTGCGTGCATACATACAGCAACAATAGCTCAAACTAATTTACTAGGTCAATCCCACTATGCTCGGATATGACCCCGGGGATGTCAAACACTTGCATCCTAAATGCAGGGATTAAAAAATCCAGACCAGGTTTTCTGGATCACTTCTGTTCTCCAACCTTAATGAATCAATCCACATCTGATTTCTTTTTATTTCAGCTTCCCTTAATAGGCCTCAACAATTGCAATGCATTAGAATGTGTACAAAATAAAAGGACACACACATGAAGTTGGGGTAAAAGTATATTTTGTTGAGTGCTGGCAACAATTCATGTCCTCTGTCTAACATACAAAATTGTATTCAAAATAAGTTGTGTATTTTTATACTTCAAAGACAACATGTTTAAAAAAATTCAAACACATGACAAGTGCCTACTTATATGCATCAATTCTATAATACTGCATTAACACTGGATGCAAGGTAAAAAAAAAGAAAACAAGACATTTTTCTTATATCTTTAACAACACTGGTATTCAAATGTCTAAAGCTACAATTTAAGGCAAAATGGTATATAATTATTTATATTTATTTATAATAAAAAAAAATAAAAGTATAACATTACACTATTCCTAATGCTGTTCACAGCTTGATGTTCGGGAAGAAAATGAAAAGACAAAAAAAAAAAAAAGTGACAGAAAGTGTTCAGCTGCATCCACAAGCTTTCAAGATGGCATACACCCGGTTATACTATATGCACTGCGTATGAGAGGAAGGCCATGAGCTCCACATAGCCCAGCAATGAGGAACATGTGACGACCCATGAGACACTGGTAGGAGGGATTGGGAAAGGCAACAGGACCACAGCTGGAGAAGGCACAGGCAGGAAAAGGCAACAATGAGGAAGACGTGCATGGCTGCATGGCTAACATTAAACACAAACCATTGTTCATAATTGGCAAAGCTATTTACTAACACTTTATGTTAGGGTTAATGCATAATGTGGGCTGATGATTCATAGTGAGAGGTAGTGATGTCACAGCAGCCCAGACCTGTGATCATACATATCCCTTTAAAGTAGAGCACAATAAATATAAGGTAGTGGGAAAGAACATGGACCATGCGTCTACACCTGGAATTCCTTCTTATGATGCTGCTTTAAGCATGAATCTTTCTCATGCACTGTGCTGTAAAGTGTGTTGCAAAAGCGTTTTAGCATGCATTTTTTTTTGGGGGGGGGGGGGGGGGAAAGTTATGCAGATACGCCTTAGCATGCAGCTACTTTTTTTTATTCAGACAAAACACTTTACAAGCACAATCCTAAATCCTTTTGGATGATTTGATTGCTGCATGCCACAACTAAATTACAGGCAGCAAATATTTGATGAACAAATAAAAAAGTAATTCTGTTTGAATCCATTATTACTTCCTGTAACAGAATAGTTTCATAAAAGCATACAAAAAAATGAAAACCGCAGTTCTACGAACTACATGTACAGTGAATCAGCAGCTCAGCTTGTTGTTTGTGCACAGGAGTGATCGCTCCGCAATCCTCCCTTCTGATGACTCACACTGTCTAGGTTTCTGAACTCTTGAGAAAGAAGACAGCATGAGTCATCAGAAGGGGTAGGAGAGGAGAGATCAAGCGGGAGTCAAGGAAGCACTTTAAGGGCCCTTTTCCAATAGCAATCGCTAGCGTTCACGCTAAACGCTAGCGATTCAGCAAAGTGCAGCAAATTTCCCGGCGATTGCACTATGCTATGCACTGCATAGCAAAATCGCGGCAAAAATCGCTCCGCGACGCGATCGCGTTTGAGTGAGAAAGGAATCGCAGTAGTGGAAATTACCTACTGCGATTCCTATGTTAAAATGCAAACCATAGCGATTTTAAAATCACTAGCGGTGTGCAATTTTGCGATTCAGCATGGCAATCGCCGCTAGTGGAAAAGGGCCCTTATGCTGGGATTACACGATACTTTTTTTGTAAGAATCGTTCCGATAGATGCCTTCGATGATAAAATTCCGACATGTCCGATGTTCCGCTCGATTTCTTATAGAAGTCAATGGAAAAAAGATAAGAAAAACGAGTGGAAAATAAGAGAATCAAGCAGAAAATGGAATGGCTAATAGATTGCGCGCCAAATAGAACGCAAAAAACGGATTGTGTAATCCCAGCATAAGAGTTCAGACTAAGAAACAAATCTGTGCTTTTATTGCACACATCGGTTTCAGGCTATAACTGTGGATTCATGCTAATGAATCTACTTTAGGGTAACTAACATTGGTGCTAAAGCTGTAAACACAGATCATCATGGTAGAGATCTCATGAGGTGTGCCACTTAGCGTGGTAAAGTGCAGATGTATGACTTGGTTCTGTCTCTTATTTGAAGTGACTGTTTACAATCAGATCTATCTCTACAACAATGCAGCAGTGGGCTGGAACAAGATGTTGGTCCAGGTGTGAGAGAAATGTATTAGAAGTCAATTCATACATGCATAATGATGGAGCATGTGTGTCAGTGTGGATGGCATGTCATTGAACACTTTCTTCAAGCAGAAGAATAAGTAATCTCTTATTCTGCTACATGGAAGAATTACAAAAGATAGGAAATCCCTCTAAAAAAAAGGAACCATTTGCTTATATTCTTTGATTTCACTCTTATTTCACATGCAAATAATTCTCAATTTTCACATTTGGTGGTCCTTTGGTAAAAGGCCGAATTAAACAGATGGACTTAATTGTGTGATTACTTTGATCAATTACTTAGTGCATCTCAATGCATTTAAATGACGTAATTTGTGTTCTTTAAATGGTTTCCAACAACAAATTCTTCTATCCTAAAAAAGCAGCGCTAGAAAGAAACGGACAGAAAAAGCATTCACCATACCAGCAGGGTCCATTTACTACAGGAGGGGGCTACAGCTTGTGAGAACATCGGAGAACAAAATGTCTGCAACAGGCAATTTTGCCAGTTTTACTCCATACAAACATGAAGGGAGTTGATTTATGCAGAGGTGCAAAGAAACCTGGAGCAATGTTGGAACATTTGTCAAGAGCAACCAAATGCTATGAGCAACAGCTCCACTTATTATTAATCAGACTTATTTGCACTCATCTTAAAAAATCAGTTTGTCTGTCTATATTTTTTTTCTTATAGACAATAGGAGAAATCAGCCCTGCATACACTTATTCTCATTTTTGTTTTGAGGCTCTCACAGGGAGAAAAATAAACATTTTAGTTTTTGTTCCTGTTCACACACTACAGCACTTTGCAATCACAAGTGGGATCTTAGCAGAGAATAATCCATACTGCTGCCATACTTACATGCTGGTAGGGGAAGCACATCCACATAGATAGTAGGGAGGCCACTTACTCGGTGCACAGCCAAGGACTACTGTGAAAAAAGCAACAGAAACAGAAAGAACGACATACAAGTGCAGCGCAATAGTTCTAAACATGGCCCAGGGGTAGGTAATGAAATTAAGGCTTGGAGAAGACTCCCATATAAGTTAAGTGGTTGGCCTATAAATAAAAAATAATGCTTCCCATTACAATGGAAAGGGAATTAGAATGTGCAAGCGTTTGGAAAATAAGTTTTATGTGTCTACAGCTGATCTAAAAACCTACGTGCTGAAAAAAAGGCTTTTTACACATCGGCTACTTTGGACCAGTCACTAAAATTTTGGTTTCCAGCTGTGTTTTGAGACCATTAAAACATCTGTACAATTTAGTTGCACTCCTATCAGAATACATAATGCAGGGTCACAAAGATGCTAACAATAATGTGGTTAATGGTCCAGTCCCCCACCACTCAGGATGCAGCTATTTTGAAGCCAAACCGTACAGCTAGCAAAACGGCTGTACTACACAAAATGGCTGCATGCACTAAAAGTAGGCAACAATTCTAACTAATACTGAAATTCCTGAGATCAGCCACATTTTTTCTCAACAATGTGAAAAAAACAAAACAATTAGAAAACTAAGACTACAAAAGTAAAAAGTCTTAAAAGTTAAGATAAAATGTGCAAAAAAGACAGAGCAAAAACACCACAGAAAGAGACAACCAGAGCATGATTTATCAAGCCTTTTAGCGGAATGAGTGACCAAACAACTCATGGCAAGGAAACTGGTTTCTGGTTTGATTTTGGTACTAGCATCTACACTAGGCTCTAAGGCCCATGGTCAGAGCAGTTTGCATAGTGGTCTATTCAATACGGAGCGCCACCCAGAGCCATGTTTAGGAAGTAAGAAAGTGAAACAAAGACTCAGTCAAGACAATACTGAGTATACAGGATGCGTATTGGATGCATTCAAACCCGCTGGCTTGCAAGTGGTAGGTTAAGCTGCAGGCAGAGTGAAATGTGTGTTAATTGATTTGTCTCTGAGGAGAAGTGATCCAAGCGAGCTTGTGAACAAGAAAAGAGGCAGGCTACCTAGCTAGGAGCAGGTAAAACAGCATCAGAGGAGAAAGCATTTCCAGAAGTCAATAGGTAAACATGGGTCGCCACTTCTTGGAATGTATCAGAAAGGGTAAGGAGCTGTGCAGGAAGAACCACATAGAAAGAGAATATAAAAGAGTTTAGTCAGTTTTCTTACCATGTATGCCATTGCAATGCTTGGGATGGTAATGTGGAGAGCTTACTCTTGAACAGAACAATGGGCGGGGATTTGGGAGCTTTCTCACACACATACACACACACACACACAGATCTGCTGCTCTCTAGAGTAGTTACAGAAGGTAGCAATACTTAAAGAGAGACATTTACTGGAGCTCTGTTAGGCTCCCTGCACTGTAAGGCTTCCGATTTTTGATCGGTTTTTACATCCGATTCCGATTTTTAATCGTTACTGCATGCTGCGTTTTTTTTCCTTCCGTTTTTCTGTGGTTTGCATTCAGGGAAAATCAGAATTGCAAATCAGAATCGGAAACCGAATCGCAAAACGGATTTGCAGTGTGCAGGGAGCCTAACACTTAAATATAGGAAGCACTTCTTGTTGCCTCACCTAACCGTATTGAACCAAAGTGGGTGAAAAATGAAGCAAAAGCATAAATCTGATGCATCAAGCCAAGGCCCAGTGCAGCCAAAGCATTGACTTCAGACATTAAATACAGGCTAGCCGACCAAATGTGGATTTTTTTTTCTTTTCAGATGATTAAAATTAGCAGCACCATTTCCTTTTGAACTGGTGTCTTACTCTCAATTGCACCTTTCTTTACCAGTGTGAAGAGTTTTATCTTGTGGTGATGTCAACGGGTTTCAGCAAATTACATGTGCAAAGCTGAGTGGAACAATTCACACGGGTATCAGAGGGATTAGAGTCTGTGGTCACAGACATTTTGATTCAGACATCGCTATGACATATTCACGATTTGTAATAAAAAACAGCAATGCATAGATAGTGGATAGTTGAAAAATCAAGGACTAATTGAGAGAATATATCATTATTATAAACGGTAGTCAAGTACAAACTGCTTATTAATCGCATGACTAAAAGCAGCCATTTTGTCTGATGTCCGAATAGCAGGTTTGTTGAGCAGTCCATTTTAAATACATGCAGGCAAAGTCTTCAAGGATTAGGAGGGTTTTAGCCAGCAGGAGCACAATGGTGATTGGGAAAGGCACACATTTCTGCCATTCGGAGCAGGCCAGGCTTGGCAACATTTGCTTCCCAGCAACAGGGAGTCCGAGTGCACGCAGTCTCTCCCACGTGCAGCCAAACATGATGTGTTTAGTGGGTGGTTAGTGATCTGTGTCGAGGAACACAAATGGCAGGGACACATTACTGCAAAAAAGCAGGTGAATGCTGGAACATCCTGGACTTGGCACACTTTATGTGAAGCTCGCACTGCAAGTTAAAAAAAAAAAAGACAAACAAAAACACACACAAGGGGGGGAAAAAACATACAAAACACTTATATTAGCAATGGAAAACTAAAAATTATAGGTGAAGCTTAAAAAAAAAATAACACTCCAAAAACACGAGGAACACCATTCATCTTTGGAGAAGATGGTCCTACCTTACTCATATTTACACTTGAAAATTGACAGACATATGAAACACATAAAAGCAATTTGGTCTGTGATTTTTGTGCCAAGCTCTAAAGTGAAGCAACCTTTATTCATTCCTACACATCAATGCCTGCATGACAGTGTTGTACATGAAATGTCAAGAACACTCTGATGCTAAGCTTGTACTATGGAGAACTTCCTGTACAACGCATCAGAGGTCCATATAGCAGTATGCACACATTTATTTAGCAGCACTGAAAGCATTTTACCATCTCCAGGAGACAGACAGAAGGGAGATGGCAAGAAAATGGTGAAAGCCTATCAGTGACTACATTTAACACACACCCACTGGTCTGGTATACAGTACAGGTGCAAAACAGTGAATAATATGTCATAGCTCCTGTTTTTCATGCTAGCTCCTCCAGCGTATTGAACAAAACCATTGGCACAGCCCATTATCTATCTAGCCTGTGACATGCTCTGAACTTCTGTTATTGATGGGAACCTTAGTTGCCCTATTGATCCTTGACAATCTGTTTGGGAAAAGGCATGGACCATGCCAGAATCTTATTTCTCAAAATGGCTTTATGTACCACAATTGATTTTCATAATTTTTTTTTTAATAAACTCACAGGAACAATTGATAAAATGCATGAATAAAAATTAAGACCGCCTTGTACGGATAAGCTTAAATTTAAAGAGACAAAAACATGGAAACTTATGAGTAATGTGATTGGTCAGGGAAGTGGGGTGAGGGGAGCAGAGGGAAAGGCCAGAGGATGAAATGAATGGAATAAGTAGAAATGGAAAAGAGAGGCAGAGAATATGAAAGAGTGAGAAATAGGAGGAGAGGGGAAAGGTAAGGGAAAAAATAAATGTGTGAGTACTGATACAGGGACCAGAGATAGAGAGAGATGAGATGCAGTAGTGTGAGAGAAGAGAAGAACTCAAGAATGAGATGGGGGACCGAGAGAGGAGAAAAGAACCCAAGAATGAGATGGGGAGCAAAAGAGATGTACAAATGAGCAAGATGGGGAAGCAAGAGAGGAGAGAAGAACCCAAGAATGAGATACGGAGTGAGAGAGGGGAGAACACAAGAGTGAGATGGGGAGCGAGAAAGAGAATTCAATAATGAGATGGGGAGCGAGAGAGAAAGGAGAACCCAAGAATGAGATGCGGGAGCGAAAGAGAAGAGAGGAGCACAAGAATGAGATGGGGGAGCAAGAGAGGAAAGAAGAATCCAAGAATGAGATGCGGAGTGAGTGAGGGGAGAACTCAAGAGTGAGATGGGAAGCGAGAGAGAAAACCTGAGTGAGATGGGGAGCGAAAGAGTGAAGAACCCAAGAATGAGATGGGGAACGAGAGAGGGGGAAAGAACACAAGAGTGAGATGAGGGAGAGAAAGGAGAAGAGAAGAGTGAAACAGGCAACAAAAGAGTGAGACTGGGGCAATGAGAGAGAGAGAGAGAGAGAGAGAGAGAGAGAGAGAGAGAGACACACACACACAGACAGCATGAGACTATGGTAATGAGAGACACAAGAGTGAAATGGGACAAGAGAAATTGAAGAATGAAATGGGGAATCAAGAAACGAGCTAGTGAGCAAGATGGAGGAAGAAGAAGGGAGAACAAAAGTATGTGAGCTGGGAGAGGGGCAGGGGAAACTGCAGATCAATTCTGTTTTTCAGTTTCAGAGCTTGGCACATAAACCATGGGTGAGGACAATGTGATAATACCAATATAGTCAAAACAGTCAATTAATAATTATTTGTAGGTGTACAATTCTGAACAGAAAGAAAAGGTAAATTTTCTTCTCGCAATACAATAACAAAACGTTTTACATATTAATTAAATAAAACTTATCTCCAATAAATCCTCCCAGACTCTGGGTTCTGGAGCAACAATATCTCGGACTTAGAATTATGGCACACAAATGTAAGTAGCTGGCTACAATGCATGTATATGTCCCCACAGCTTGCTGCCAGTGTGACATAGTATACATATTAGCTTCTGACTGCTTTCATTGACATTAGCAGAGCTGCCCTCGCCTGAGTACGTCTAAATATGACCTGCCATTCCATGGATTCTGGCAACATTTTAAGCAAGGTGCCTTACAAAGCTGTTACATTCTCTTCTCCATATGATAACGTAGCCCATTCTAATGGGTTAGCAGTCAAATAAGTGAAAGGTTAACAGCCAACTACTTGCCAACAATGGTAGCTGGCATTTAGTATTCTACAACTGGGATTGGTCTAGAAGATTTACACCTATTCCATGTATTGTCCAGATACCTTAGTACATCTATGAAATTATCTAAACCAAGTACCATAGTTCTCTTCAGAAGGATATTAGCTGTAAAGTGTGAAGCAACCACTAGATGGAGACTGTAGCACAGAGGAAAATAACAGTGTATGAGGGGAATGTTTCCTATTCTGGCCTAATGTGCTCATTTACAAGGAGGAAAAGTGCAGCAGCAAGCCATATGTGGCTCTGCCTTTTCTCAGGAAGTTACTAATTCTGTACTATAAATCCCAGACTCTTCTATGAGCAGGAGCTTCTTCCCACTTCCCTAATGCAAGACGTCTACAGATCCTTCACTGCAGGTTTTCCATATTAACACACAGCATACACTGTATCTTTCCAGCTAGCCACATTATGTTCATTCAATGTGTGGCTAAGCTTCAATTGAACATTGTAGTGACTGCAGAACCCACTGCTATCCCTTCGGGCAATGATAAATGCCTTCCAGGTATTAGGATAACTGTGTATCTACAGTACTGTTTAGGCACTTGTGAAGAAATTATGTAAAGATGTTCTGTTTTAATAAAAGCAATGCCATTAATTGATTTAATTAATTAAGAAACTTCATAAAACGTGTGGAGAAATGAGAAAAGTAAATTAAATCAATATTTAGTGAGATCACGGTTTGTATTTAACGCAGCAGTACTTCTCGTCTCACTTCCACTGCAGATTAAGAGTGTCCTATTTGCTTCTGTCTCTGCAAGTTACCTCAGACTGGTGGTCAAGATCAGAAGTCTGCAGGGGTCCTAGACTCTCTAGCACAATCCCAGCTTTGTGTCACTGCAGATCAGTCTTTCTCTTGCAGGGGTTCCCTGGCATTTATCCCCTACAAGTTGAGCTCCCTCAGCTGTGTCTGTAGCTTTTGAATGTCCTTTTCAGGATGGGGAGAAAATGAGTAAATTCTAGCTTACTTGCTTGTTCTTCATGGTTGCAATTGCCACAGGACTGTTATGGCACATTACATTGGTGATGAATAAAATGTGGCATGTGGGATGCCAGCAGGGCCGGATTTGGACTTCCCAGTGCCCTAGGCCCAGTAACACCAACCGCCCCCCCCCCCCCCCACACACACACACACACTCAGGGTGCATACACACATCAGACCATAGTCTTTGGAAAATGAAGGGTCACAGACCAATTTTACCCCCTTCCATGTAGTATGAGGGCCATACCTACAAAGTCTATTCTATTGAGCTGAACTCCCCATCAGATAGAAATCTTTGCAAGATGCTGCACACAAAGATGCTGTACACATGCAACAGATCAGTATCTGCAAAAGATCGGTTTCTGCAAAATGCATTCATAGTCTAGGATATCTGCAGATCCTCATACACACCTTGTTTAACAAACATTCATCTGCAGATCAGATCCACCAGGATGGATCTTCAGATCTGCAGATGATTGTCTGATCTGCAGATAATTGTCTGTTAAACAAGGTGTGTATGAGGATCTGCAGATATCATAGACTATGAATGCATTTTGCAGGAACGGATCTTTTGCAGGAACAGATCTTTTGCAGATATTGATCTTTTGAACGTGTTCAGCATCTTGCAAAGATTTTTATCTGATGGGGAGTTCAGCTCCATAGAATAGACTGTGTAGGTATGGCTCTCATACTCCATGGAAGGGGGTAAAATTGGTCTGTGATCTTTCATTTTCCAAAGACTGTGGTCTGATGTGTGTATGAGCCTTTAGGAAAAATGAAAGATCACAGACCAATTTTACCCCCTTCCATGTAGTATGAGAGCCATACCTACACAGTCTATTCTATGGAGCTAAACTCCCCATCAGACAGAAATCTTTGCAAGATGCTGCACACAAAGATGCTGTACACATTCAAAAGATCAGTATCTGCAAAAGATCTGTTCCTGCAAAATGCATTCATAGTCTATGATATCTGCAGATCATCATACACACCTTGTTTAACAGACATTCATCTGCAGATCCGATCCACCAGGATGGATTTTCAGATCTGCAGATGATTGTCTGATCTGCAGATGAATGTCAGTTAAACAAGGTGTGTATGATGATCTGCAGATCTCATAGACTATGGATGCAATTTGCAGGAACGGATCTGTGGCAGGAACAGATCTTTTGCAGATACTGATCTTTTGTGTCTGTACAGCATCTGTGTGTGCAGAATCTTGAAAAGATTTTGTCTGATGGGGAGTTCAGCTCCATAGAAAAGACTGTGAAGGTATGGCTCTCATACTACATGAAGGGTGGTAAGATTGGACTGTGATCTTTCTTTTTCCAAAGACTATAGTCTATGTGTATGAGCCTTAACGATCACTTGTTTGCAGGATACCTATGAATGTTTTCTCTCTGAAAAATGATGAATGATTGTTTTTCCTGTTAGAGCAGTGAGTCCCTAATGCCTGGTACGCACCAGATAGATGGGTTGAATCGATTTTCCGATCACTTATACAAAGTCGATTAGAAAAATGATCAGAAATCAGATTAGACCTGTCAGAAATAATCAATTTGAACCCATCTATCTGATGGCAAATTGCATGGTGTGTACCAGGCATGAAGTAGCAGAGCGGCATTCATCTCCCTCTCTGCTCTTCTGTAATCACAGATCTGTTGCATTTATTTTATAGAATTTATTGTACTGATTCTTTCACAGGTGTTTTTTTACTGTTTGCCAACACGGTACAAATATATATTTTTTTAATTTTTAGTGTATGTTATTACTTTTGGTATACAAAACAGAATGTAACAATACAAAAGTATACAACAGTACATTTGTAATTATAATTATAGAGAAGTTGTCTATCTCATACTAGACTACTGCTGCCTTTAAAATGAGCCAGCAAGGGGTTAAGATTTAGCTTAGAAGGGGCTGCCATAAATCTCTCTAAGGAAAAAAAACCCTTATCTGTTTAAGATTTACAATCCAAGGGGAGAGAGGAGAAGGAATGGCTCAAGTCATTAACAGAATCTGACCAGCAATACATTGTTTAGCCCAGCTTGAGTTGTAAAGTGGAAATAATTCTGTTAAAATGTTTACTTTTACTGGATCAGAAATTGTCTACATTGTGATCCATGTTTCTCTCACCCCTGGCAATAAACTGAAGCGTGTATGTTCAGTAGATAGCACTGTCTCATCGCACACCACGAAGTAAGGAAAATACACGGAGCTCTGGAATTCTGACTGTGTGTGTGCAGCAAAGCCGGGGCGCTTTGGAGCAGGAGAAATGATTTATTTTGACATGCAGCCTCTTATCTCTCTCAGGTCCTGCCGCCCTTTTATCCTTCTGATTTTTTTCCGCCCTAGGCCGTGACCTTTGTGGCCTTTGCAGAAATCCGGCCCTGGATGCCAGAAGTAAGGGCGAGTGTACAGCAAATTAAGAGGAAATAGAGAAACCCAAACACCGGGCAACTATAATGGGGAGTGCAATGATGGAGGGCATGAAATGGGTGCCCTGTAAAGGAGAGACAAGGAATGAGGACTATTACAGTACCCAAGTGTTTAAACTCACCTACTCTCTTTTCATGGCCAATCTTACATTTTTACATAGTTACATAGTTATTTTGGTTGAAAAAAGACATACGTCCATCGAGTTCAACCAGTACAAAGTACAACTCCAGCCTGCTCCCTCACATATCCCTGTTTGTTTTGGTTTTTTTAACTGCACTACCAAGAAATCTCAATAATGAAAACAATTCATGATAATATTTTGGAAAACAACCTGGCTTAAAGCATTTCTTTAAATATTTGTCTATACTTTTTTATTGTAGTGTTCGATGTTCAATATTTTTTTGGGCTCAAACAAAACAGCTGATAATAACTGGCACTGGGATACAGGTCCTAGTTCCTGTTTGACTACAACCACTATACCATATTTACTGGTATTCTGCAAGAAGGGTCATCGTGCTGTGGGGGAAGCATTGCAGGCATATGAGATGCCCACATCAAATGAAGACTGGAGCATTACATCATTACATATGGACTGCCACATCACTTCTGAGAAAGGCAGAACGCCAGTAGACTCCAAATGATGGATCTCCACTATGGAGAGCATACTAGTGAAACAGCCGGTGTGTGTAACATACAGGAAAATTAATTAGTGCTAATGACTGGTACGGCAATATTACAACAGCCTAATTACACTTTGCAATGTTCAAATCTGAACTAGCCACTTCCTAATTATAAATGCTAGTATACAGAGTCTCCATAGCATATTGTATTACAGACTTTGGCCAATGAAATGCTTGGCTATGTTGCTTTTTAAAGGGAAGGTTCAGGGAGGGTGGGTAAAAAATAAAAATCAATTTCCACTTACCTGGGGCTTCCTCCAGCCCGTGGCAGGCAGGAGGTGCCCTCGCCGCCGCTCCGCAGGCTCCCGGTGGTCTCCGGTGGCCGACCCGACCTGGCCAGGCCGGCTGCCAGGTCGGGCTCTTCTGCGCTTCAAGGCCCGGAACTTCTGCGTCCCACGCCGGCGCTCTGACGTCATCGGACGTCCTCCGGGCTCTACTGCACAGGCGCAGAACTACTGCGCATGCGCAGTACAGCCCGGCGGACGTCCGATGACGTCAGCGCGCCGGCGTGGGACGCAGAAGTTCCGGGCCTTGGAGCGCAGAAGAGCCCGACCTGGCAGCCGGCCTGGCCAGGTCAGGTCAGCCACCGGAGACCACCGGGAGCCTGCGGAGCGGCGGCGAGGGCACCTCCTGCCTGCCACGGGCTGGAGGAAGCCCCAGGTAAGTGGAAATTGATTTTTATTTTTTACCCACCCTCCCTGAACCTTCCCTTTAAACTGCATCCTAAAAGTAGCCATACACTGCACAATTGTTTTCCCAATTAGACATTCAATCAGACAAAAATGTCTAATCGATTGTAACTTTAAGTGGATTTCACGATTAAAGGTTGTAATTATGATTGATGTTTTGATGAAAACACTGAACCGCAATGTTAGTTTTTAGTCGGTGAATTGTAATGTGGATCATAATTTTCATCGAAAGCAAAGTTGTATAGGGGATGGCCAGCTTTAGGCTGTATTATCAGCAGTGATATCCTACTGCACTCTACACTTTCCAAAACACACCCTAATGAGCTTTAACACATTCCTCAGTGAATATTAATTTAGAGTTTCTGTGATATTGGCACTACACTCTCAATGCAGAGGAACTCCAACTGAGATCAGAGGATGACAATATGGGCATGTCTGCATTTAAAAGTACCCAGAACTGCAGGCAAAAAATGGAACCTGACAAGATTTAAAAGAGGGTTAGCTTAGAAAGTAGCCGGCATAGGTAACCAACACCATTTTTAATACAGCCTGTTTTCTCAGTGTTTATGCAGACAGTTTAGGTTTCCTTTAACATAATGCAGCAGAAGAGTGCCCTGCTCTTTACTATCAGTAGGCAGTTATGTAACAGGCTCTCTGAATATTAAATCATTACTATATAAAGATTTATATAGGGCATTAAATATGAATACCATTTGGTTGGTAGGTGTGTTTTGTTTGTTTTTCTAAAGCTGTTCATTCCCTAAGCTGTAGCTGGGTCTCCTTCACATAAACATATGACAATGGACACTTCCATGCATGGTCCACCACAACGAGTTAGCTGTCCTCAATGATCCCACTGAGTGCTATGGCACTTTGTTTCTCAGCGGTAAAGTAAAGTATTGTTTGTTTTTGCTTTTAAATTTTAACAGACAAGCCAGGAGTAAAACACGCACCAAAGTACCGAGGTGAATAAGCCCTAAGGGGTTTCACTGTGCATTTCCCATGCAATTTGTACTGTGATTGCAAAGTCTGCAGCTGAATGCAACATGCAGTGTGTTTGCAATTCCTCAAGAATCACAACACACTGCTGTGAACAAAGCACCATGATCAATATCCTTAAAAAAAAAAATGTCCTTGCAATCGGCAAAATGCAAAAATTGCCTCTAGTGAAAAAACAGGCCTTAAAGGACAAGTCCGAGGTTGGCATCTGCAATGGAGGGAACCCCGGGACTCTGGAGCTGTGACAAGGGACAGATCGGCTGCCAGGGGCTGGAGGAGGCCCTAGGTAAGTAGATCTTATTTCGTTTGTTTCCCTTGGATGTGTCCTTTAAGTGAAACAAGCAGAAAAGATTGATTGCATCAGCATTTAAAAGACAATAAAAAAAATGCAACAAGGGGTGTTTTTTAATGTGTTGCATCACAATATTTCTCTTTAACAAGGATTACTGGAATAAACTATTTACCTAAAATTAAATGTGATCATTTCCTATTGTGTATAGAACAGGAACTTGGACCACTTGCATAAAAGTGGAGTTTATCAAGTATTTCCTGACATTGGTTTTATTAAGGGAAGACAGATAGGTTTATTTAAAAGTGAGCAATTTCCTTCTTAGGACACATTAATACTTATGCTGCTGACAAAGCTCAGAGATTTTTATGAAGTTTGATTTCAAACCTATAATCATAGTTCCAAAAGTACCCCTGCTCTTATATTGCAGTTAGCAAGTCATCAAGACTAAATGGAAAAACCAGGCAAAGATGTGGAAGGGGTCATTCATCCTGTAGCTAAGGAATAGTTTTTAGTATCGTACTCCTATCAAATTATATACATGCTTATGATAAACTAGGCTGGGCTGTAGTTTTATCAAAGCAAACCAACAGAAAATGCGCATACCCTGCAGCCTTCCTCAATTCTAAAAAACATTCCCTGTTCAGATCAAGTACAAAGAGGAGCTGAGCGTTCTAGTGGTAAAACTAGCACATATGGAACCTCACAGGTCTATTAGGAATAAGATGTGGGGAAACTAAAATAAAAACTACAAAATTAAGATGTAGTAAAAGTGTATTGCTATTTCTGCATGGCTATTTTTAAAGGTGCATTTAAACTAGTGCAAATTTGAGTGCAAAAGATCAGCTTAAAGGAAAGATAAAAAGGTAAAGTGCTGAGAAATACGAAACCAGCTGAGTAGTGCACAACGTACCCACAAAACACTATATAAAACAGTATTACGTAAACCTAATACAACATTTTTTCCCTGAAAACACAGCACTAAAAACACTGGGGAAGAGGCATGGCTCGGTCACATTACTGCAGAGGCTACAGCTCGGGAAGAATTGTAGGAGTTACTAAGTCCTGGAAGCTTGCACTCCCAGCTCCTTATACGTCACTAATGCACAGTCCTCTCTATAGCTAGGAGACACATTGACAATGCCGGCTAGATCTCACACAGGAAGGAACTGTGAGAAAGGGCAGCAGGAAACCTAAGAAACGGTTTACTTATAAACCAATGCATACAAACTGCTAGGCTCACCTTACATGTCACTAAACATATATCTGAAGTATTTCTCCTTTATCATATATAGGCTGCAAAACGACTCTAAAAACGTTTTTGTGTATGCAGGCTGTCATAATTCCATACTATCCTTTCAGCATTCTGGGATAGTAGGGCACCTGTGTAGTAAACTAATCCTTGTATAGTGTACCGGTGAGTCTCACCAGAGAACTGGACTCATACAATGAAACTATTGAAGAAGAGAAGTTTTTGGCTGCAGTTAGAGTCTATCTTCTGATATCGGATATGGAATAAGCCTTGTACACACATGCGATAACGGTCGCCTGAAACCGCCGATACGTACCGTTTAAGCCGACGATCATTATGTGTGTACACCGACCGCTGATCGGGCATTACCAATCACAATGCTTTTTACAAGCCCCGCCAACCAACTGAAGTCTGCCGAACCTTGTCCCTCATCCCTCTCTATAGCAACAGAACACGTTGCTAGCCTCAAGGCTAGGGAGGTGTCAGTACAGCATCGTTTTGCGAATTGTCGACCGAGGGATCCGTTCTCGATCCCCGACAGGTGACAATTCTTGCATGTGTGTACTTGGCATTACGCTGCATAATTGCACTCTACTCCTACTTTTCATTGACTCTCTAAGGGTGCATACACACATACAAATTTGATTGGTCAAGGACTGGTCAATTTTACCACATGCATTCAGTATGAGGGCCAATTGATTTAGAACACTATGAACAAATTGTGTAGGTAAGCTCTCATACTACATGGAAGTAGTCAAATTGGCTAATGAAAATTGTATGTGTGTACCAGGCTTAAAAGTAACTCAGTTAGCTACACACATTGGGACATCTCTCAATGCAGCATGCACCTTCAGTGTCTGAGCTCCACTAAGAATAGATACCTGTGCCCTCAGAGAATCTCAGCATATGCTCAGCCTGGTAATAATGCTATACTCCCAGCGAGAGAGAATCCATACGTAGGAGCCCTAGAGTCTGGGACAAAACATTATATGGCCAGGGTATCCGCTTTCTCTTAGATTAATGATTGCAGAAAAAGGCATTTATGTTTTGCACTGCTTAGCATTCAGTACTTTCCTATACTTAAAGCACCACTGTAGTGGATTCTCTTTTATTTGTCTACCACTACATTCAACAAAGTAGTGATAACAGCATACAATACTATTAAAATACTTTTGAAGACATCTGATTATTGGCCAAGTCAAACATGAGTGATCAGATGAGGCCACAACCATCTATAGTGTTTCACAATTACTCTGCTGTGTGAGGGGAAAAACACCTGCAGCCAGTCTATATTTCGTTTAACAATCTAGCAGGTTCAAATATCAGACCTGCGCAGCTGTACTTTTACTGTCGGTGTGCACCAAGGTGGTTATTCTCAGGAGCTCATTGTATAGATCATTTAGATTTGACTATACGTATTAGAGGAATGTCAAGGTTCTCACTTATTCAAAGCTAAGAGGAGAACTGGAGCAGCGTTAAGCAACCGCCCAAGGCAACCAATAGGAATCCTGGTTTCATATGACAAATGATACTGACTGGTTGCTGTGGGCAGCTGCTCTGGATTTGCTAGTTTTCTTTGCATGTCTTAATAAATCACCCCCAAATGTTCGAAGGTTGACAGTCTGCTTTCTCCTGATTTGATGGAATATAATTTTATTTTTCAAGTAACAATCAGTACTAGTTAAAGGACTTCCGAGGCCAAAATCTGCCCCCAAAATGTAAAAAAAGTTAACTACCTGCATGACTTTCTATGGCACGGAGGACGCCGGGTCCCCACCTCTCAATATGACCCCGAATGGCTCCTGACCGCACGGCCAGGGTCGGGCTCTGCTGCCTGTATAAAGATGGCCGCCGGCCCTGGCCGCGCACTCCGCTGCGCAGCACTAGGGCCAACCCCCCGATCCACGCAACAGGCTGTTTCCTGTTGCCTGGATCGGGGGGTTGGCCCTAGTGCTGCGCAGCCGCAGTAGCGGCCATGCGGAGTGCGCAGCCGCGGCCATCTTTATACAGGCAGCAGAGCCCGACCCTGGCCATGGGGTCTGGAGCCATTCGGGGTCATATTGAGAGGCGGGTACCCGGCGGAACGGCACGGAGGGCGCAGACGGCGTCCTCCGTGCCATAGAAAGTCATGCAGGTAGTTAACTTTTTTTACATTTTGGGGGCAGATTTTGGCCTCGGAAGTCCTTTAAGGGAAACTATAATTTGGTTTTGTGCCTACAGATCTGATATTTGCTTTCTGCTTATTCTGCATCCAATGTGTTCTATCAGCCCTCCCTTACATAATCTTGGCTTTTATTAGTAAGACAGTATAAAAACCAAATGTAAGTAAATAAGAATACCAGTTTCCCAGTATGAAGATGAGAAGATGGCGCAAAGCCACATTCATGCCAAAGCCAATGGTTGAGATGGTAGAAAAGTCACGCAGGACGCCTTACTTTTTCTTGTCCTTGTCTTTCTTTGTTTGCTGGGATCCAGCTTGCTGGGCTTGTGACTGAAGGAGTTGTGTGGCTGCCTTCTTCTTCTGAAACATGTTGACTTCATCTTCAATCTCCTTCTTTTTGTCCTCTAGCTTCTTCTTCTCTTCCTGGTGAGTCCTCTTGAGGAGGTCAAACTTTTCATGGAGCTATGGTAAAAGAGCAAGAGTTAAAAGTCCTGAGGACCGCACTTTCATATCATTTGAGATGGAAATAAATGTAAGGATCTTTGGGTATACTGTAAAGCTCCTCACTGGTCCATTAACCTTTTTAGGGCTTGATTCACAAAGCGGTGCTAACGGTCTAGTTAGCACCGCGCGAATTGCGGCGATTCGCACGATCGCGGACTTTTGCACACGCAATTTGCCGCAAATTGCGCACGCAAAAGTCTGCAATCGCGCGAATCGCAGCACTTTGCACGCGCAAAAGTCAGCGAAAGGCACTTCACGCACTAACTGTTTAGCACACCCGTGCTAAACAGTTAGCACCGCTTTGTGAATCAAGCCCCTAGTGGTATGATTATTTCCAGATTTTATGGTCTATAAGCGGTGCAATTTTTTCACAAGCTTTTAGACTCTAAAAATCATACCGCTAGATAGACCTGTGGCAGTCCTGCATATTACACACATCTCATGGATCCACATAGCTGGCTGAGGGTTACTGCTCTGAGCTGCAGATTTCCATCCCGAGCCTGATTAGGGGTTACCGCTAAGGAAGTCAAGCTCACCAATAATAATATTCAGCAGGAGGGACTCTGATTGGTCAGACCGATGTGAAACCCCTGCAGGAAACGCAAGTATGTTTTTGTCAGGGTTGCCATCTCATCACAACACTAGGGACTCCGACAACAGCAGTAACTGAAATTCCGCGTGGGTTTTTTCATTGATATGACCATTGAGAATAAATCCTACTGAGGATTCTCATTGGTCAGATAAAAATAAAATAAAAAACAATGGGAATCCCTGATGAAAATTCAACAATGCTTTTGCAGTAATCCCATTCTGTGTATTGTTCAGCTAGGATACAAGAAATGCTTTGATAAAATACAATCAGACGTTAGCCCTGCAAAAGCATTTCTGAATTCTCCACTGAAGGATCCCACTGGTCAGTTAATCTCATTAATGAGAATACTTAGCAAGGAGAAGGATTCTTATTAATTTAGATGAATGAACCAAATAAGAGTACCAGATGGAGATACCAAGATGGATTTATCGGGGTTCCCTTTTTGGGTATAGTGGTGGAGTGCACCTTTGCAGACACGTCATCAGGTGTAATTTCTTCTAGATTTACAGAAGACCCCACAACAACCGATCCGCTGCATAAGACATGGATTTTTGCAAGGGACAGTATTATTTTTTTAATTAGAGCTACTAAAAAATCAAGCTAACAAAAGACACCACATTACAGAGAAGAACAAATATAGGTGATATTCTAAAGGGCGATTTTCTATTCAGAGCGTATTCATACATAGATCGAGGTCAGGTAGCAGAGGACATAGTGATATTTATTGGGACAGAGCTTTTTCCTAGTTATAGTTACCGGTACAGGAGAGTAAAGCCTGGCCCCACTGAAGGCTGTACTGGTCAATTTCTGTAGCTGGAGTAAGGCTTTAAAAAGGACCTGAACTCTTGCTCAGGACAGAAGGAAAACATAGAAAATGCACCCTGACTGTATTTAAAGAATTTAGCCTGTCTAATTCCCCCTCATCTGTGTCTAATCACAAGTTGTAATTTGATCTCTCCCCTGTGTCAGCCGACTGCCACGGCATGTAAGCTCATTTGTAAGCACAGGATGTTAACAAAATGTCTGCTTCCATGAAACGGTGCAGATTTATTGCAGGATTTGTATCAGCTGTAACAAAGAAATGTGTATCTTTAAAGGTTATTATGCTGTTGCATATCTTTTAGAGCGGAGAGGAAGTTCTGAGTTCAGGTCCACTTTAACTCATCATGAAAATGATTCAGAGACAGCAGTGTGGTTAAGCCATCCTTACTTCTTTTTCAGCTTCTTTAAGTTCAGCTTCCTTTTCCTTCACTCTCATGACAAACATTTGTCTCATTTCTTCCTCCTTCCTCTGCAGTTCCCCAAGGAATTCATTTCTCTTTGCTTCATATGTTTCCTGGAGGCTGTTAACAGAAAGGACAGGAAGGGAAAATCACTTCAAAAATGGATTCTACTAATCTGTAGATTTATTATTGCAGCATCTCTGCCATCAGTAGAGCTATGAAACCTATTGCTGGTCAGTGTGCGAATTAATTTGAAAGCCAAGTACACTAGATACAAATTACACAAAAAAACAAGAAAAAAACATACAGAAGTCAAAATGTTAAAAACAAAAACGGTTGTTGCTTTATTTTTCTGTCATGTGCTGAGTTTAATTGCATAATCTACTGCATATGGCTGCCTATTTTGGTGTGACAACCTAAAATATTTTGTGTCAATTTACTCCTTTTGTTGCCAATTTCCAGCACTCTACTACTAAGAGTACTGGCCATTTAGCAGCAATTTCGTAGCTGACTGTCACTGCTAGGGATCATGGGAAGTGAGCTCATGTGTCCACAGGCAGCCTCCTTCCAGCATTCTGGCTGATAGGATAGTAGAAGGATGAGGTCAACAGGACATTAAATTCTATTTTAAGGTATCTAAAAACATTATCCTCCACAGTTTTAAGGCTTCTTGTGCACAGCAATGTTAGTTGGTGCATCAGGGCCCTCTCCACAATGAAACTATACCAGCATTATGTTTTAGCCTCATGGTATAATGTTTGCCCTGTTATTTTATTATTTTGTCTTTCTACAGCTGTTTTTTCCTCCCTTTTTAATTCAACATCCTGACCTTACCACTCTTTTTTCTCCCATTGTGAATAATAGTCACATAACAACCTCTTCATTTTTGCGTTATTAATGTGTAGTAATAACTAATTTTCTTAAATGATATATGTCTGACTATACGCTACCAATAATGACTCCAGGCTCTTGATAAAACTCTTCCCAGCCCCATATAACCAATACAGAGTATCTACTGTCAAAAGTTCAATACAAATACAACAGGTAAAGTGACAACAAATTAGGAATGGGGGTTTGCAGACCTAATGCCGACATTACTTCCCCCATATTGTCTTATTTATGTCCATGTGACTGTTCTAGCTCCACATATTGAAAGTGTAAAGTGCACACACTGGAATTTCTTTGGGTCAGTCGTAAGACGGGAAAGCTCTTTTGTGGAAGGATCTTTTGGAAATGTATTGTGTGCAAGTGTTCCCTGATGCCACGGTCATTAGTAATGCATGATGATGCCTTAATCAACTACCAGTTACCTCTACTGATCTTCCACTTTACACATTAGGGCTCTTTCACACTAGAGGCTGCGGCAGAAAAGGCTAAACTGCTGCCTTTTGCTGTCAGCGTTTTACAGCCAATACACAGCGTTTTCAAAGTGTTTTACAGCTCATATGAAAACGTCCTTTTTTTTCCTTTAAAAGGAGTCAACAAGTCAGCTGTAAAACGCTTTGAAACAGCTGTAAAATATTTCCATTGATTATCATTGAAACACAAAAAAACAACTTCGGATGTAAACAGCTTTGAAAAAGCTGCGGGAAGCTTCAAAACGCAACGCCCAAAAAAGCTGCTTTAGGTGTGAAAGGTAAAATGAAAGTCTATGGACTTTTATTTTACCTTGGAAACCGCTAACTATGGTCTTTGCTGTAAAACGCCGAAACTAGCCTCTAGTGTGAAAGAGTCCTTGTATTTATAATGCACACCATTAGTGAGAGTTATGTCTAGAACTCATGGAGAAGCATGTGACTTCTTTGAACAGGTAATCGATTTGCAAAGCTCTGATTTGCTGTGAACACATTCTGCTTTAGCACATGATCATTACTAGCAAATCAGAGACTTGCATATCTATCACCTGACAAAAAAGATCACATGCTTCTCCAGAAGTTCTCCTAGACATGACCATCACTACACCCACCACCCAACTGACTACCCCTAGCCTTCCCAATGCAAATTACAAATAACCCTTGGTACCTGCTTTTGAGGGACGGTTTGCTGGCAGAACCAAAGGTGCCGCAGCATTGTAGAAAGGAAAATGGGTGATGACTAATGTCAGGAACATAAGCTCCCGGTTATTGCAGATGCTGAATGGGAGGTGCTGCAGGCTTTTGGCAGGTACAGATTCATTAGGGACATGCACAGAAAGAATTATTTAGGACAGTGTATATCACACGTATGCTTATAATTTAACCATGTGCCTTTTAGGCCCTAGTGATTACATAGATGTTGGTCACAAAGTATTTTCTTTGTCAACAATACTTTAGTCATATACCGTAGAAGGAAAACACAAGGCAGAAGCTGGATAACTATAGAAAAACAGATGTAATCACAAATTGAAGTTCTTGGTCACTGACTACTGATAGAGATTAATGGCTGACAACCCATAGCACAAGCTGAGAAATAGCACTGCTAGAGGAGCAAGTACTACTAATGATTTTTGAACTGAAAGTGCCCAAATAAGTTGGCTATTAAAGCATGTAAAACTATGTGTGCAGACACACATACATACAGTACTTTCACACACACACTGTACTAATCATAACAGGCAGGCTTTAACTGCCAGTGTGTTTCTCATATGCAAGTTAACAACTTGGGCCTATATCTCATTTCCAAGCCTAATATGGCCAGATGAGGTCTCCGCCATGCAGGAAGTTGGTCAGAAATTCCTTAAATGCTTGACAGCTGCTGTGGTAAAACAACATGTAATCTTCTGTATGTGTAAGCGTAGTAGCAAATCATATGGCGAGCCACTAGCTCAGCTGACTGTAGGATAAATATGTGATTAAATGGGGAAACAAAATCGCGAAAAGGAGATACCAGGCATTTATTACGGTATGCTGCATCCTGCCTCAAACATTCACGTTTTCATTCAATGAGGAACAAAAGAAATAGGAAACAGCAGAGAAAAAGCATTGGTTTCCTCTGTGAATCTGAGCATAAGCGGTCATACATTTTGTGCCAAACTGGAATGGCAACGGTCCACATGTCTGTTTTGTGTTAATCATGCTGCGAAGTAAAGCAGAGGTCATATTTACCTGAAGGGTTTGCTGTCTGGGTCAGTGTCTTTGAATCCCATTTCTTCCAGCTTGCAGCGCCTGTAGAGCTCATAATGACGAGCATGAGTCTGTTCTCTCAAGTCCTCCATATTTACTCGTATTAACATTTCTCTCAGCTTCACAAAGTCACAGTGGTTCTCATTCTCAACTGAGGGAAGATAAAGAAGCCTCTGTTACCACTACTGTTTTTTTTAAGTGACGTGGCCAATCCAAAGTTCAATATCTTATTATTAAGGTCTGGAAAATTTGGCCTTAATAATCTCTATAAGTGTTCTAGCCCCTTCTGTATCATAATTACAGTATTTGGGCCTTTGCTCCTCTGCAACATTTCAGAGTCAGATGAATGCACAGCTTGCATTAAAAATTGTGATTCTGAGATACCAAAACAAAATTTAAATCTGCTTTTTGATCTAAGATTTCCTCCATTTCCCTTACACAGAGAGGAAGAAAAGCAAAGATAGAAAAACTTAGAAACTGTCCTTACAAACCCACCTTGAACAATACCCCAGGGGTACTGTCTTGCTTTAGCCATTTTGTTGCCAATTTTCACTTCTTCCGTACTGCCAACCACAGCGAACGGAAGGTGCACCTATGATAAAAATGTTCAGATTATTGTTCCTGTTCACTGTAGACTATCACACTGTAGACTATCAGTAATTGTGTTACAGCAGTAAAAGCGGATATTATGTGTATAGGAATATTCACCAATTTGCATAATCAAATTACAGGTTTAGCATTATGCCTAGAAATAGAGAACAAAGGCCATATACAATATACAGGTATTATACATCATAAGATTACCCCTAGTGTTGGAGAGCTCCTCCTCAGTTAATTAGTGGAAGGTCTACAGCCCCATTATGAGCTGCAGTATGCTCTAACATACAGTTATCTGCACCATAACAAACATACCTACACCCCGCTAGCAAGTAGCTCACAGACAAGATTTCTACACCTTTCTAAGAAATCTAATTGTATTCACACAAATAGATTTGCTCCATATATAAAACAAACAGGAGTGAAGTAAATCCTCCTGTGCTACAGTCTGACATTAATTAAAGGAACCCAAGTCATTTCATGGCATGTCTGTGGTGGGAGCAGTAGAGGACTTTGTGGGATAGTACTAATCAATCAGGTTAGAAAACCAGTCCCCGTTGTGACTTCCCTACCCCTTTTAAGATAGTTAATTCCAACAGCACTTCCTGCTCACTCCCCTCACCATGATACATCACATTCAGTTTATGTGTTTTGATGAGTTAAGGTGCCCATACATTAGAACGAATATGGGCAGATTCGACCAAGAGACAAATTTATCTCTAATCGAATCTGCCCCCAAAATGTATAAATGTATATCTGTCCCGCCGCTGCCCCTAAAATGTATAAATGTATGAAGGGTGTGTGCATTTATACATTACCTGTCCTGTAGCAGCTCGCCGGTTCCATCCGTCCATCTCGCCGGTAAGCCGCATACACGCTAGCGGCGCATAGCGTCTGACGTCAGCCGATATGTGCCTTTGTGACATCAGACATAGCAACGCCGGCGTGTATGCAGAACCCGGAGAGATGGACGGAAACCGCGTGGTGGCTGACACCGGACAGGTAATGTATAAATGCACTACACTACATACATTTATACATTGCAGCGGCAGGGCTTTTGTTGTCTCGTCGCTCGTTCGCAATTCGGCCGCCGTAGAGGCTGACACTGGACAGGTAATGTATAAATGCACTACACAACACACATTTATACATTGCAGCGGCAGGGTTTTCGTGGTCTCGTTGCTCGTTCACAATTCGGCTGCCGGCAGGCGCACCCCGACCAACCAACTTCGGCCCGAAATTTTCCAGCATGAGCGATTGACCGTGCTGCCAATTTCTGTCCCAAAATTGGTTGCTTTGTCGGTTGGGCATGCACTTGGCAGCACCAATTGTCATCCAATTCGATTATAATAATCGAATTGGATGGTCGATTGGTTGATCGGCCAGTGTATGGTCCTCTTAAGATTAAGTCCACGTGTCTGACCACAGTTGGTATTCAAACTGTGAGGTATGGTTAAGCTCCTTTGAATTAGGATGCTATGAAACATGAAAAGACTGAAGCTGATTAATCAAGACACCTGCATAACAAAAAGCGGGAAACGTGGAGCAGCTGTCAATAGTAAACATTTGCACTTCAGATGTTAAATGAAGAAAATAGTTCTCACTGGTTATTCTGGCCAGCTGTATTACTTTTTCTCTAATTTTCCTTACACTTGCCTTGACAAATTAAAAAAAAAAAATCTATTAACCCTTCGCACTCTCGCATGCAAATGTTCAAACAAATGCATTCACAGATTTACTCATCCAGGCACAACTGTTATCCCTACAGCTAAGTTAAAAGCCACCTCCCTTCAGCACCTCCCTTTCCTTAACTTATTTAATGTCCTAACTAGATGTGATGTGCCTGGATATATGTATTTTATTCTTGTTACTGACCCCTGTGGCTAGGGTCTAATCCAGTGCACTCCCTCCTGCCCTGTATGTGTTTGTCAGCATGCACACAGCTTATGCTGGTGTATGTGCATGGTGCACATGGATACATTGCGTTAGCTCCCTTGTGCGATTGGTAAGATGCACTGTCTGTCCCAGGAGAGGACGTCAGGATGTGTGCTCCTTATCCATTGATAGGTTTGATGCAATGAATGTGTTTGCATGTCTGCATTATGCATGTTACAGGGCCAGAGTTAGGACACCTATGTTTACCTGGGTACTTCTGCGCAGTATAGGTGACTAAGCATAAGAATGCATTCTTCTGTGAACTAAAACCCTGGCTTTTAACTTAGCTGTAGGGATAACAGTTGTGCCTGGATGAGTGAATCTGTGAATGCATTTGTTTGAACATTTGCATGCGATTGTGCGAAGGGTTATTAGATTTTTGCTGTTTTCTAGCCACACCCCCTTCAGCACCTCCCTTTCCTTAACTTATTTAATGTCCTAACTAGATGTGATGTGCCTGGATATATGTATTTTATTCTTGACAAATAAAAAGGTGGCAATTAAAGTGACACGGAAGCAAAAAAAAACAAAAAAAAAAACAAATGATATAATGAATTGTATGTGTAGTACAGATAATTATTAGAACATTAGTAGCAAAGAAAACAGTCTTATATTTTTATTTTTAATTATATAGCTTTTTTTTTTTTATAACATTGCTCCATATTTGCAGTTTACACACTACACTCAGCATTTTACATTATTTCACCGAGCAGAGCTAATGACCTTTTCAATTTTCCTCTGTAGTTAAACCTTAAAGGACAACTGAAGGGAGGAGAATATGGAGGCTGCCATATAGATTTTGTTTTAACAATACCAGTTGCCAGCCAGTCCTGCTGATCTATCTGGCTGAAGTATTGTCTTAATAACACCAGAAAGAAGCATGCAGCTAATCTAGTCAGATCTGACAATAATGTCAGAAACCCCTGATCTGCAGATGCTTGTTCAGGGTCAATGGCTGAATGTATTAGAGGCGGAGGATCAGCTTGATAGCCAGGCAACTGGTATTGCTTATAAGAAAATAAATATGGCAGCCTTCATATCCCTCTCACTTCAGTTGTCCTTTAAACAAGATACAGTGAGAAACAGTTGATATAAAAGCTTCAGGAGACAGAACTCTCAGCCGCTTTACAAGTGGCAGAACTCAGAGAAGGTCTTGTGCATAGATAACAACTGGAGTTTCTTAACTCTTCCTATACTGGAAACAATATTAGACTCATATCTTTACTGCTAATGTTTTATTTCTTAGCTGTACTACACATACAAATCATCATAAGTTTATTTTCACTTCGAATTCCCTCTAACAATACAATCCTGGAAATGATTGGTCATGCCTAGCAACGGCTGAACTACTGCTAACTCATTTGAGCCATTTAATGGAATTGATTCGTTTTTTGGATCTATCCCATCAATCTGATTGGACTGGTTACCCGGAATTCAGCCGTTAATGGCCATGACTGACCGGTTCAGATCGATTACTGCAGAGATCAGAAACAATCGATCGGACATGTGATTGTATAGTTAACCCCCTTAGCGGTACGTAGTTTCTGAGTCTGCGTCCGCCGGGAGGTTTTTTGACCCCAACATTTTTTTTAGCCGCTTTAGCTAGCATTTCGCTAGCTACGCGCATGTATTAGGTTGCTCCGGTCCCCCCCATGCCCGCCGATCGCCGCCGGCTATACGTACCTCGCCACGATCCCACGAAGAGCGCAGTTTCCCGATCGGTTTCCGGCGTTGCTATGGCGACGATCGGAGCTGACGTCATCAACGTCATAACGTCAGCCGCAATCCCGATCGCCGCCATCGCAATGCCTGGAGCCGATTGGGCGACTGCACAGGCGTGGGAACGCTGGGGGGTACGTATCCCGGAAGTAACTGCGGGCGATCGCGGGGGACCGGAGCAACTTTGTGCATACGCTTAGCTAGCGAACCGCTAGCTAAAGCGTATTGCACCAGTTTTTTTGTTTTTTTAAGTCCTGGGGCCATGTGATCCTCCGCGGCGGCTACCCCGTGTGTAGCACGGGGTTACCGTTAAGGAGGTTAATGACCACCTTTAGTCTCACTATTTGGTTCATTTGGCACTTGCAGAGAACATAGCCAACAAATGTGACATACACTGTAGCGATAAAACATACACTCATCGTTGCATTGATCTCAGCGACTGTCTCTTCATCTGTTGGAAACTGGTAGATCTGAACCCCATTGCTGACCAGCTCACTCATGATTTTACTTTTGAACTTGTGCAGCTCGTTTTTGGCAATGGTGTCAGCTTTTGCAATGATAGGAATGATGTTCACCTGCAAAACAAAAATGTACAGCACAAGTAGTGCACTTTTTAGGTCAGTTCAGTTATTTCAAAAGGTTTCCCAAATGTTATCTGCATATTTCAACAACTACAAGAGAAAGAAAATCATCATTATCTAGCTGTAGAGTAAAAATGCAAATGAAAAGAAAGATGAAAATAGTTATTGGAACAAAGGTCACTTGAAGCATACAGTAGAACCTACAGTCAGCTATTTTAGATTAGCTAATATAGCATTCAGGGTTGGCCACATACAGTACATTGCAAGCAAGTGTGCATTTATGTATGCAAGTTCAGTTTTAGTCCCTATACTACACACTGGCCTTAGGCTCCACATTTTATTGAGCTGATCCTCTTGGCAAGGGTGCTTTTATAAATAGAACAATGTCAAACAAAGACCCAGGGGGCAAATACACATGGGAAAATGACAGCAACTTGCCACTCACTACCAAGTAATATAAGAAACAACTGTCAAACCTGACATGAAATACATGGAGAAGAAAAAATACTTTTGGAGCCCTGGTTCCGGATTTTATAATAGGATCTTTTAAAGGGTACCTGAAGTAACATATGACGCAAGGAGATAAATGCACATGTCTTTTTTCACTGTAGGGGTGAATAATTCAGGCATATAAATTACACGTTTGACTACTGTAATGCTCACTGGTAACCGATTACAAGCCATAAAACTCCTCCACGGCAGAGAAACAGGTTACTTGCCTCAGGTGAGTTAAAAGGTGCATCACATACTTGAAAGGGTGCTAATAATTTTACCCAGCCCAATTTTGGAGTTTTGTGTGACATGTCCACAAATGTCCAGAAATGCTAGATTTTCTGGAAAAATTTCTGGGGTGCCAACAATTTTGGGCATGACTGTATTTAGGAGTATAGATGGTTTATAATTTTATTTTCAGTTTTAGTATTTAACTTAACGGACCAGAAAGTGTACAAGAGGGTTAGACAGTTAACCAATATTATTACCTTGAGGTTTTGGCAAAGATGAGAGAAAGAGTGAGGAAGAATACACCTGATCTGAGAAAGAACAATACTTGGATTCCAACCCACCTTACTCAATTGACTTAGCTCCATGCCACCTTTACCTTTCATTTAAAGAGATACTGTAGGGGGGTCGGGGGAAAATGAGTTGAAGTTACCCGGGGCTTCTAATGGTCCCCCGCAGGCATCCTGTGCCTATGCAGCCACTCACCGATGCTCCGGCCCTGCCTCCGGTTCACGTCTGGAATTTCAGACTTTAAAGTCTGAAAACCACTGCGCCTGCGTTGCCGTGTCCTCGCTTCCCCTGATGTGACCAGGAGCGCACGGCGCAGGCACAGACCATACTGGACCTGCGCAGTACGCTCCTGTTGCCATCAGTGGAAGTGAGGACACGGCAACGCAGGTGCAGTGGTTTTCAGACTTTGAGGCTGGTTTCACACCAGGACGTTGCGTTTTAGGGGACGTTATGGTCGCATAACGTGCCCCTAACGCAACGCCTGGTGCTCCCTGCTTTGGACGTCAGAGCGAGCCGCGTTGTGCAGCTCACTCTGGCGTCCGTGATGCCGTGATGCGCACTCTTGGACGCATGCGGCATCATGTGGTCCCGCCGGCCAATCGCCGCACAGAGCAGCCGCTCCAGGAAGTAAACACTGCACGTCACTGAGTGCAGTGAATATTAATTAGCCATTTGCCTGGCCGCTCTCCGCTGTGCAAACAGTCTAACGCGGCTCTGCAGCTTACAAAGTACTGCATGCAGTACGTTATATTATGGCACAGTGGGCACTGTGAACAGCCCATTGATTTTTCATTGCTGTGCGCCTGTAACGTCCTACTGTGAAACCAGCCTAAAGTCTGAAATTCCAGACGTGAACCGGAGGCAGGGCCGGAGCATCGGTGAGTGGCTGCATAGGCACAGGATGCCTGCGGGGGACCATTAGAAGCCCCGGGTAACTTCAACTCATTTTCCCCTGACCCCCCCCCTACAGTGTCCCTTTAAGCTAAAATCTGCACTAAAGTGCACCCATTTTTTTAGACAGAGGATGAGGTAAAGGAGAAGGTGGCAGCACTATTGTTGCAGGTAACACCTGATGACTTACAACACTACTGCAAATGAAGGAAACATTTCTATACACACATATATACATATATTTCTTTAGTTAAACATTACATCAGATATAGACAAACTTATCTACATATAAGTCTATTACCACAGCAATGCATGGTTCAGACCCCCATATAGGATACACCAGCAAAGAGCATAATGGGCTCTTTCTGCAAGCTTTTTCACAGTTTGCTCAAAGTATACAGTTCTGACTTGATAAATTAGAAAGGTCTGTTTACGTAGGCAACATTTGGCTGTCAAAGCACATTATACAATATATGAATAGCCAAAGACAGAGCAAGGAGAAAAAATGAATGTGGGAAAGCAGGATATAAACACTGATTTATACATCAGCTGGTAACAGTACAAATATAATTAGCACACTGAAAGGAAGGAGCAGTCACCGTGTACAGAGGTTATACATTGCTCAATGCATTGCAGTTAGCAGGGTGGTCTGCTATACACGTAAAACACACAGGAATGTTGTGAAGGCTGACCTGTAGCACTGAACAAGGAAATATCTGCTCATTCTTTAAGGGGTGAGAGAGGGAGGGTGGGAACGCTCTTGTGAGCTTTACTACTTTAGCCTTCAAGAGGTTTCCAAAATCATCCGAGTAAAAAGTGTGTGTCTGCGTACACTGCATGCTCATACTCACACAGACACACACAGACACAGAGCACACACACACAGACACAGAGCACACACACACAGACACAGAGCACACACACACAGACACAGAGCACACACACACACAGTACACACACAGACACACACAGACACAGTACACACACAGACACAGTACACACACAGACACAGTACACACACAGACACAGTACACACACAGACAGACACACACACAGACACACACACACACACACAGACACACACACACACACACCAACACCCGACACAGAGCAAATCTTTTTCAGATAATGTCTATGCTAAATGCTATTTGGAAATACAATCAAAATGACATATTAGCACTGTGAAGCTCCTGTAAACACTGAGTTCCAGAATTCTGGCAGGAAGCTTGTGATGTCAGCTCACATTTTAAAAAAAAGTCAGGAAGCAAATTGCCCATACTCCCATCCTCCCTACACCAATAAATGTTTTATGCAGTATCATTCATCTTAAAATAACAAGCAAGAGTTGGACAGAATTTTTTTTATAGATAAAAATTTTAGCTGTCGGAAAGGAAAAAGCATCTTTTTCACCAAGCTGCAGAATTTACCGGTAGTTATAACTTGAATGGTTTGGGCCAGTTGACTAGCTGCTAAACTGTTCATTTCTCTATATTCACACATCTCTTTTCATGTGGAGAGAAGGAAAATGGTAAACAATACGAGTCTACATTTTAAAATGATCTGACTTGGAACACTAGGAAATATAGTTTTTCAAAAAGCAGATGTAAGCACGAACCTTACTGTCAAGTTTCTTCATTGTCACCAGGTCAAGGGATTTCAAGGAATGGCCAGTGGGAGCTATGAAGTAAAGGCAGGCGTGAATCCTTGTGTCGTGGTAGTTGAAAAGTGACCTCTTGATCTTCAGCTCTTCTTGAAGATAGGCCTCAAACTGAGCATCAATGTACTCAACTATAGGACGGTAACTAGAATTGAACACAAACATTAGATGTAGATGTTAGAGGAGATATATATATACAGTGCAGTAAGGAAAACGGGCCAGTATTTGATGGGCAATAATAAATAACCATGTACTATACTTGCCTACATGTGAAAAGGGTGCAGAGTAAAACTAGGCACCGAGTGAAGCCACTAGAAGAGTAATGGAAAAAACGATATTCCACTGAGGCTTTTACCTTGTCCTTACATTAACCCTACCTGCTAGCTATTCCTAAATCTTACTCTGCTGCAAATCCTATGCTTAACACAACCTGTCCCTTCATGGCATGAATTCAGGCTCTGGCTTTAGGTGCCCATACATGGTACAATTTTTCATTTTTTTTTCCAATTAGATAATTTAGTTTGATTATTCCATTAGATCGAATGTAAAGAATTTTCCAAACATGTCTGATTGGATTTTTATAGAAAAAAACGGGATAATCGTTCGCTTTTCTTGATTGAATAAAAGATTCTTTTCAACTTTCATTTGATTTGATAGTGTTGGTCTAAAAAACAGGAAAAAAAAATCGAACGTTTTTATTGTACCATGTATGAGTACTAGAAGTCTGGCACCCAAATGATACACTGGGTGCCACCAAAGCCACAATCAACATTGCAGTCTATGGCAGCACCTAAATTACCTGCCTAGACTATACACATGGCTGTCGTAAATCGTTATTACCAACCACAAAGGACTCACCAACATTAATATGCTCAAAATGTGTAGGCAAAGTGGAGTTCTGACACCTACAGAAACCATGCGCTAGGCTACTGTTTCAGTACTCTTTGTGCCCATCTATATAAACTGGCCCAATTTTTCCTGTGCTGAAAAATGTCATTCATAGTCTGACTAGGTAACTTAAAGCGGAACTGTAAATTGGAGAAAAACTAACTGTTTCACTTACCTGGGGCTTCCCCAAGCCCCCAGCAGCCAACCTGTCCCGCGTTGGTCCTGCACGATCTTCCACCGCCAGCTACGCAGTAGTGTCCTCGGGCTGGAAAGCGAAAAAAGCTTCGCGTACCCCGGGCAACGCAGGCGCAGTTGCCATCGACTTGCAAGTCGACGGTAACAATACGAGCTGGCGGCGGCAGAATGGAAGATCGCGGAGGACCGGCGCGGGACAGGATGGCTGCTGGGGGCTTGGGGAAGCTCCAGGTAAGCGAAACAGTTTGTTTTTCTCCAATTTACAGTTCCGCTTTAAGCAGATGCAATATTTCAGTATATGAACTGTTGAATCAACTCTCCTACTGCTATATATATATATTTTTTTTTTTAAAAGGTCAATGTCCCTGGAAGCATCAGTAGATGTATTTATTTTCTTACTGCTTTCAGAAGATAGTCTATGCCTTGTCTGCTTAGTTCAACACCCTTCCTCTGATTTCCATAGTTAGCAATTCACTAATCAGTCATCAGGCTCACAAGGTAGGAGAGGGAAGCTCCATAAGACAGATGTGCATATGAAAAATTCTTTGGATATCTTTATTGGTGTTTGGAAGTGGCAATAAGTCGCTAATAGGTATGCAAGTATGTAGAGCCCACAAACACAAACTATAAGCTGGGATGATTTAAGGCAGGCACATCACCCTAGAGGTAGGCCATTCCCTGCCACCTGTGAGGGGATAGTTCATGTTCTTCAACAAACTCCTTCAGCACCGATGATGCATCTTTGTCATGACCAGCTCTGTCCTCAAGCCTACCTCTAGGGCATTTATGCATCACAATCACTATAACATGTAAGGCCACTTTCAGACCGCAGGCTAAACGGTAGGCGTGAAAGATGAATCGAATTTAAACCGAAATCGCGATCAACAAGTTCACAATTGTCAAAGTGGAGAATATCGCGACATTTCCACAAGGGGGAAGTTTGAAGACACTGCTTCAAACTTCCAAGTCCCAGTGTATGTGGCCCGCAGTGTCGGTCATACCTTCCACAGGAGTCCAACGCTGTCCATCCTCTCTTGCCGTCTGCTGGCTCTTGTGCATTAGTGATGGGTCGTTCGCGAACAAGCCGGCTCTAAGAGACGGCTCTTTGCTGCGAACGACAAGAGCCGGTTCTCAGTTTTAAAAGAGCCGATGCCTCAGCCGCCCCCCACAGCTCTGATTTGCTGTGTAATAAAGGGCGCTGAGGCATGCTGGGAGATGTAGTCCTCCTCTTGCAGCTTGTAGGAGTGTATGGGGCGGATGTATGGGGGGAGCAGAGCAGTAGCAGGAGGGATTGCCCCAGTCAGATAAGCAGTCATGGAGACGGGGGCAGGGCTTTTACTCCGATTCTAAATGTGGTGTCTAGTGACATGTAATGAAGAGCCGATTCAGAGCCGGCTCTTTAATGGGAGCCGATTCAGAAGAGCCGATTCTCTGAGAAGAGCCGGAATTCCCATCACTATTGTGCATGGCATACTTCCTGGCTCCTGTATGTCATGAGACATACAGGAAGTAGGCCATGCTTAGAGCCTGCAGGACGCGAAGTGGATAGACTGGCATCGCTAGGCTCGTGCTGGAAGGTATGTCCAGCACTGCCGCAGCTTAGGGGACAGAGCGTGCACAGAGAGACAAAGAGAGGCCCAGAGGGGGCACAGAGAGACAAAAGGGGCACAAAGAGAGACACAAAGGTAGCAAGACAGAGAGGCCCAGAGGGGGCACAGAGAGAGACCCAGAGGGGGCAGAGAGAGACACAAAGGGGGCAAAAAAGACACAGAGGGGACAAAAAAAGACACAGGGGACACAGAAAAAGGGAGGCACAAAAGGGACACAGAGAGAGACAAAGGGGGCACAAAGACACAGAGAGTGCACAAAGAGAAGCGGGACAAAGAGACACAGAGGGGGAACAAAGCTTAATTTGAAGGAAATCGTGAATCGAATCGAAATCGTGATTTGCAACAGAAATCGCTCAATTCAATTTTTTCCTAAAATCGTTCAGGCCTACTAAACGGAGTGCTTGTTGGGCAGATAAGCCACCCGACTGCCGCCCACAAGAGCAATTCAGGTGCAATTAAAATGCAGCTGACTGGCAGTGTTTGCAACACTATGCGTGTCAGCGCTTGACACACGGTCATGTTACTATGCGGTGGAGGACTGTGATGTGACACATCGGAGCACGGCTGCGGCCAGTACAGAGTGCTAACAAGCGCCCGGCCAAAACATGAGGGCAGCAAGATGGGTGGTGAATTCACCACCTTCAGCTGCTTGTATGAAAGAGGCCTAACAGGAGTTTTCTCTGCAAAACAACCGATAGGCATCCAAAACTTATTTAATAAAATGGATTAAAGTCACATAGCTAAATGTACGACTGCAAAAAATCCTCTCCATTATGTTGGAGAGCCATGAAATATTTGCCTTTTCCTGTCCAGACTTCGTTATGGGCTCCTTATTTCAACAGGCAAGAGCCCATGGGATAGCTGTGTGGAAACATGTCTTGATTGATGTTATCATTGTGACCATAAAAGGAAACAGCAGGGAGATAAGTGGACCTCAGGTCAGACTGTCTTATGTGGAAATGTTCTGGAAAGGGCTACCACAATAAAAAAAAAATAAAAAACTGTAAAACTGAAATTCATACTTCTCCGATATACACATTACATTTCCACTACAATGACAAACACAACATTATTAGGCTTCCAGTGAGAACCAGCCAAAACAATTCATAGCTTGAAACTGAAGCATGGAAGGACTAGAACTTACTGCACAAATACTAAAACTTACATCACCCTATAAAGAGAAAATCCTTTATTGGCATAAGTGGATTTCGAAAATCTTACACATTCAAGATCCAAAACAGTGTCCCCCCCAGAGGGAGAAAAACTAGGAGAGGAGAACAGTCTCCAAAGAAAGGCTCAAAAGGTGGCTCATTCATATACTCCACACAGCATGTGCTCACATACAATAACTGAGCCACGTCCATGTGACAAAAATAGTAATGTCTGCAGGGAATGATGAATAAAGCAAAATCCTTCTGGGGCCTCAGACTATAAACGGGAGATCCATGGAACAGCATTCTTCATGCCAGGAAAACACTCCTGACCACTTAACGACCAGCTAACGCCCATAGGCGTCGGCAGGTCTTAAGTGGTTTCCAATGGAAACGGCCGCTCGATCGAGCGGCCTTTCCATGTCAGTTCACGGAGGGTGTCTCCGTGAACAGCCGGAGAGCCGCCGATCGCGGCTCGCCGGCAAAATGTAAACACGTGGGGAAGAAATCCCTGCTGTTTACATCATACGGCGCTGCTGCGTAGCAGCGCCGTGACGTAGATCGGCGATCCCCGGCCTCTGATTGGCCGGGGATCGCCAGCATATGATAGGCTGAAGCCTATCCTTCAATGCACAGGACGGATATCCCCCCAGCAGGACATCCCCCTAGTACATCCCCCTAGTGGGGAAAAAAGGGGGTAAGTCTGATCGCCCTGGCTAAATCCTGATCTGTGCTGCGGGCTGGAGAGCCCACGCAGCACAGATCCTGCAAAACACCCCTGGTCCTTAAGTGGATAAATTATTAAACCTGTATGTCCACAATAAATCGTATGTTTCCAGATAACAGCAGCCCATTGGTGAATAGATTGTTGCCCCAACATGCCTCCTGATCATAATTTTGATCGATTTCTAGCAGTATTAGCCCAGCGAGGCATTCTCACATTCACCTCTCCAGCCAGCTCCCTCCCTCCTTTGTGCTTCTGACATCTCCCAGGTGCGCCATGCAGCGGCGGTTTTATTGGCTTCTAATACAATTTCATGCTGAAATCTAGTAAAACTCGACATGCAGTGTGTGGCCAGATGTCGATCTGAGAGGGAACTATCTTTTGGGCACTTTGGAAGAAAGTCTGGGCAGGCTTAACTATAGCCATGCACATCCATCCAAGGCCCACAAGTATATTCTTCACTCCATCCCAAGTGCAGTGGTTTTATGTTTAAATAAAGATGCTTTTACACATTCTAGTGCCAGTTCTTCTGGATCTCCATTTAGATTTATGGACAGACAAGCCCATAGTCTCATCTAGAGATGGTTAATGAGATACCATTAATATTATGGCTTACATACAAATTAAGGGCAAATTATATGCAGTTTAAAATTGAGCCAATCAAAACCTGCATGAAGTACAGCAAGCAAGTTGCACATGTTTGCATTGCATATGCATGTAAGATGGAAATTTAGGATCTAATTGACCATCTCTAGTCCCACCTGACTAAATAGACTCAGATCTGTAGAGCCCAGTTTGTAACAGCTGCCTCTACTGTTAAGGTAAGATGGCTACCTACAGAGCTGGAACAAGGTCCTCCAGCACCAAGTCTGAGACACCAAAGTGCGCCTCCCCATCCACCCACCCCAGCCGTCACACACTGATTGCTATTAGACTAAAAGGCTCCCCAGGACCCCCAACACCTTAATATCTAGTTATCTGGCTTGCAGTCACTGCCATGTATCCTCTTTTCTTAGGTCTCTCTGCTTCAAACACAATAGAGGTATGATAGCTGAGTGAGTTGTGCGCCCTGTCCTACACTGTGCCCTGAGGCTGGAGCCTCTCTCGCCTCTGCCTCGGCCCTGGCTGCCTAGCATACAACCTTAAAGGACAACTGTAGTGAGAAGTATATGGAGGCTGCCATATTTATCTTCTTTTAAGCAATACCATTTGCCTGGCTGTCTTGCTGATCCTCTGCCTCCAATACTTTTAGCCATAGACCCTGAACAAGCATGCAGCAGATCAGGTGTTTGACATTTTTGTCAGATCTGACAAGATTAGCTACATGCTTGTTTCTGGTGTGATTCAGAGATGTGTCTGCAGCCAAATAGAGCAGCAGGGCTGCCAGGCAACTGGTATTGCTTAAAAGGAAATCAATATGGCAGCCTCCATTTGCCTCTCACTACAGTTGTCCTTTAATACCAGATACAAAGTGGTGAGTGCTCAATTTCAGCAATAAAAAATATTTTTGTTTTAGGCAGCATGCTAAGTAGTTAGAACCTCTTGTTTTTTTTTTGTATTGCGGTCCTTTTTACAGGAAGTGACACATTTTCACAAATGGGGACAGACAGGAAGTGAGGAAATCTCAAGAGCAAGAGATAAGATTGAAGAAAGAAAACTTGTAGCCTGAGGAAGACTTAGGGCTCCTGCGCCTATATGTTTTGACCTAACATGCTTACATTACAACATGTACAGGTCTCTGCGGATCTATTGAAGAGGTGTGTTGCAGAGGCATGCTGATCATATGATGGATACTAGTAGAAATTAAAATCTTAAGCCTTTGGCAGGGTCCTCCCCTCCTTGTGTATCTTACCTGATCATACACTCTGCCCACATAATAATGTGAACTTGAATTATTAGGACTACTATGCCAGTGCATGATCTGGCTTTGTGCATCTTACTGCTTACTGCCTGTATTGTGTTGTCTGTCACCCCTATGATCATTGTCTGCAACCTTATTTATTGTTGTTACTGCGTAATATGTTGACGCTATATAAATCCAATAAATAAAAATAACACAGCAAACAGTAATGCAACTGACAAGTATGCATAGGAAAGCAAGGACTCGTTCTGCATGTTTGTTGTCTGCTACATTTTAATACAATGCACCGGAGTCTGTGTGAGAGGGCCTTTTAGACGACCCAATTGCAGTCTTTACTGCTGTCCTTTAACTACCTGGGCGTGGCCGCGGTGGCAGCCCCAGGACCGCCTAACGCCAATTGGCGTCATGTCCTGGGGCTGCAGTTTCCCAGGGAACGGCTGCGCGCATGCGTGATCGTTCCCTGCCACTTCATGGAACAGAGTTCCATGATTAGCCTGCTAGATGCCGATCATGGCTAGCAGGCTGTTTGTAAACGAAAGGGGAAAGAAATCCCCTTTGTTTACATCCGTACATCGCTGTGGTCCCCAGCATCGCTGTACCGAGATTGGCGATCCTTGGCCTCTGGCCGGGGAGCGCGGTCCTCTCATAGGCTGATGCCTATGAGAGGCGGAACAGGACAGGGGGGGGCACTGGGGGGTGTTAACACTGCGGTCGTCAAGTGGTTAATCCTCACCCTTTAGGTCTTGTATTTTACAGAAATTAAGCGGCAAGGAGGAAACAAGTCCAGGAAGTGAGGAGTCCCAGGCAGCACACAAATACACTACAGCTTCTAACCCACTTCCACTCTATTTAATACAAAACTTTTGAATAAAGCACTTTTTAATAATGTGCTTCATTTATATACCCCAAGTTTACAGCAAGGTTTCTTTAAACAAGGCGATTAACTATAGAGCAATCCTAATACTATAATTCTCTATAAACTGTTTTGTGTTGCATTTTATATATAGATGTTGAAGGATTAGCTTCCATAGCTTCTTTTGTCCCATTGTTTTTACATAATCCCTTTAGCTACCTATAAAGGGAACCTGGAGCAAGAGTGGTATGGAGGCTGCCATATTTATTTCCTTTTAAAGCGAACCTGAACTCAGAACTTCATTTCAGCTCTAAAAAGATAAGCAACAGCATAAAACATTTAAAGAAAAACATTTCTTTGTTACAGGTGATACAACTCCTGCAATAAATCTGCAGGTTGTCTGCTTCCTGCTTTTATAGAAGCAGACATATTGTTAACATCCTGTGTTTTCAAATTAGCTGTCGTGGCAGTCAGCTGACACAGCTAAGGGATACAATTACAACTTGTGCTTAGTCACAGATGAGGGGGAATTAGACAGGCTAAACTCTGAGTACATACAGGGTGCATAGCTATAGGTTTTCCTTCTGTTTAGTGCAAGAGTTCAGGTCCACTTTAACCAAGTGGTTAAGCAATACCAGTTGCCTGGCTATCTTGCTGATTTTCTCTGGCCTCTTATACGTTTAGCCATAGACCCTGAACAAGCATGTTGCAGATCAGGTGTTTCTGACATTGCCAAATCTGACAAGATTAGCTTGTTTCTGGTGTTATTCAGAAATTACTGCAGCCAAATAGATCAGCAGGACTGCCATTAAACTGGCATTGTTTAAAAGAAAATAAATATAGCAGCCTACCTATACTTCTTGCTTCTGGTTCCCTTTAAGGCTGGGAACACACTAGGTGGTGCGTGAAAAGTTGCGTTTTGCTGCATATGCATTTTTCTTTTTTTTCCATAATGAAGTGAGTTTTGAGTGTGTTTCGCACATGTGTTTTGCTTGCGTTTTTGTTTTGCACATATGAATCGCAATTGCATTTTGTATGCATTTCTGATATGCAGTTTATGCAAATTGTTTGGAATGTGGCCAGTATAAAAACACGTTTTCAATGTCCTCTCTGACTCATCACTAGGAAGTCAACAGGAAGCAGAAATACATCATCAAACTTGGTTTTTATACAAAAACCCATAAAAAATGCAATAAATACACAATAAAACGCTATGTCTCTGCGTCACCATTGACCTACATTATGTGCATTTTAGATGCGTTTTGTAAAAATATGCAACAAGTTCTGCTTTTCACAAAACGCACATTGCAGAATGCAAACCAATGCGTTTTTTCATGCGGCCCATTGACTTACATTATATGCGTTAACGCTAGCATTTTACGCAACGCTAGCGTTTCTGTCTAGTGTGTTCCTATCCTGAAGAAGACCTCAATCTTTCTGACCAATAACAGTGGGAATCTGACTGAGTACCAGAAGAAATTTGCAGTGGTGTCATTTCTGCGACTGATATATGGATCCCCGTACCTAGTGAGTGATTACAGTGGACCTAAATCTGCTGGCAGATCGATAGCCCATAGAGTTGCATTGGATCTAATGTTCCAATAATGTATGCATCTCTGGGACATTTATCCAGCCCAGTTACTCAGGGTTATTTGTTTTAAAATCAGGTACTATTAAGCAAAGAAGTGACAATGGGCACACTAGCAGTCACTTCCTGCTTCGGGTACGCGGAAGTGCACAGAATTGTATTGCAAAAATACGCTTCTGCGCATGTGTGCCACAAATTTCTTTAAAGAAGCCTGCGTCGTCATAGACTAACATGAATTACAGCCCGACGTTGATCGCCGCAGGAGCCGCGTGGCACCATAGGTATGCACTAAGGTTAAATCGGGGACTTCTGGCGCAGCGTACCGCAACGTGGGAACTTTGGACTTCCCCATAGGGTATCATTAGGTTGCAGTAGCAGTGTGGCAATGTGCCACAATGCACCGTGCCAGTGTGAAAGGGTCCTCAGAGCAGACGGACACAGCGGCTTTAGGTGCCAGAGTACTAGAGATTAATCCTTTCAGCACAGCTCTTCCTTAATCGGGCGCTAGCCACTCTAGCACCCAGGTGGGGGCAGGTTTGTGTGAGAATTGGGGTGTGGTGAGGGATAGTAGAATATCTGTGTAATTACAGATATTCTACTATTGGGTATAGCAGAATAACAGTAAAATTACAGATATTCTGCTATTGGTAATACCAAGCACACTAATTCTCTGGCGCCTTTTTTAAATGTGCCCCTATTAAGTGGCAATAGATCTGCAGTGATTGCTTGAGTACAATCAGACCACAGTGCAGGTTGCTGCAAGGGTATTGGCAATTATATAATTCCGCAAAAGGTGGATCAGCGCAACACCAGGCCGCCTCCGAATAGCCTCCAATCAGATGCGCTGAGCCCCCCCAGGAACTACAAACGCACCTTGAACCCAAACAGAAGCTCTGCATATACACCAAAAGCATGGCTGTTAAGTAGGAGCAGCTGACCAAAAACGAATTAAATTAGTACATAGCAAGGAAATGAGCAGCGCTACTTAAAAACAGACTAGTGCCTACCTGCAAAAGAGTGCAAGCCCCACTTGTGGGATATAATACACACCGAGCATACACATGACCTGTCTACCACTGGAGGATGTTGGCTTCCTGTAACAGCTTGCATGCAACCTATTAAGTACACGTCCCTCATACTGCGAAGAAGTCAATCCTCCATGGGAGGGGCCTAACACTAACTAAATCCTAACCACCTTTTGCGCAATTTTCGATTTTTCAATTTTACTTGGTAGCGCACCCAGGCTATGCATATACATAGGTTAGGATGTAGTTAGTGTTAGGCCCCTCCCATGGAGGATTGACTTCTTCGCAGTGGGAGGGACGAGTACTTAATAGGTTGCATGCAAGCTGTTACAGGAAACCAACATCCTCTAGTGGTAGACAGGTCATGTGTATGCTCGGTGTGTATTCGACCCCACAAGTGGGGCTTGCACTCTTTTGCAGGTAGGCACTAGTCTGTTTTTAAGTAGCGCTGCTCATTTCCTTGCTATCGGCAATTATATGATTGCAATCATGTGCATGCACCACAGGGGAGTTTTTTTTTATTTACTGAGGGCAACCAGAATAATGAAACAAAGATTCTTGCCAGAAATGCATGTATGTTCATATAGTTGTATACCTGCAAATTCAAAAGCTTTTTAACAATTATCACTGTAAGCTGATATGACCCAGGAGAGGGTTGAAAACCCTTTGCTAGCTAATAGTTCTTGTCCTTTGTCTGATAACATCATTTTTCAATTTCGTGTTGAATATACATACCTATCATCTTTGTTAATCTGGTCCCCAAATCCTACAGTATCAACTATCGTCAGTTTCAGACGCACATTGCTCTCTTGAAGTTCATAACTTCTTGCTTTTAATCGCACGCCGGGCTCCGTGTGAGACACTGGTTCACTTTCAAACTTTGTGTTGAAAATAGTATCCATAAGGGTTGATTTTCCAATGCCAGTTTCCCCTGAAAAGATATAAACAATAATGATCACAAATGTAATTAATAAACAGCTGCAAGTCAAGTCAACCTCATAAAGGCCACTTGTCACACTGACTTACTGAAATAGGCGTGTGCAATAGTAAAGACTGAGACATGTTGCTGAGATGTGCAGCAGCGGTTAGTGCATTCCTGGCATGGAAGTGGCTAGAAGTAGAATCTCCCAGTAGTAATATCGCGGATGTCACTGCATGCTGAGTATTATTATCACAGACAGACACAATACATATTGGGCCTGATTTATTTGGCAAAATAATGTAGATCTCACCTATTATATTTGAAAACATTGGTGGCTGTTATAAGGTTAGTAAATCGGTAGTTATTTAGTATTTATATAGCGCTAACATCTTACGTAGCACTTCTGAGTATATAGTCATGTCACTAAATGGCGTGCACGAAAAAGAGGTGCCGGGAAATTTGAGCGCCCAATTATTTTTAAATTGGCAATTACAATATTAAAATATCGTAATCAACTAAACCAATTCTAACACACAACCTCTACCTAACCTTACCCACTTCCCTGCCAATGCCTCACCCTGAATCTGCCCCCCCCCCCCCCAATGCCCAACCTTAACTGAACCCCAAGCCTAAGGCCTGATGTAAGCACCCGCTATTTTTAGACGTATTTTTTACTGCGGCACCCCTTATTTACAGAGCGCCATGCGCACCCAAATTTCATACTTTAAACTGCCACTAACTGGCGCCAAAACGTCCTGCTTTCACTAAATGTCCCTCATAGAGGCTCACAATCTAATCCTTACCATAGTCATTATGTCCATCGTGGTCCAGGGCTAATTTTGGGGGAAGCCAATCAACTTATCTGTATGCTTTTGGGATGTGGGTGCCTGGAAGAAACCCATGCAGAAGGAAACCCATGCAGAAGGAAACCCATGCAGAAGGAAACCCATGCAGAAGGAAACCCATGCAGAAGGAAACCCATGCAAAAGGAAACCCATGCAGAAACAGGGTGAATATACAAACTCTGTGCAGATAGTGCCCTGGCTGAGTTTTGAACCGTGGGCCCAGCACTGTAAGGCAAGAGTGCTAACCACTATTCCTGAAGTATTCCTTGGAGTGATTTTATTCCTCAAATTCTTGAATTTACTGTATTTAAAATGATCTCGCTGTGAATGCTGTATGCAGCTCCAGTCACAAAACATGTCACTCACAAACCTCTTAGCAACACTCACTATGATCTGATATGGACTCACTCAAGGGTTGTAAATCCTCACCACTTATGGGTAGACAATTTCTCCAGTCCGGTTTTCCTGATTACTTTAGATTATATACTGGACATCCTTAAAGGGGCACTATAGTCAAAGATTAAATTCATATGTACACATACATATAAGATGTAAGTTTGACCCAGAGTAAATGCACTATAAATGTTTTACTTCCTATGTAACCGTCACCTGCAGTAGGAATGATAATCTACCAACTCTGAACCTCTTACCGACAAGTTTTGGACTCATCCATCTCCTCGTGGGGGTTCTAGGGTTTCTTTTATTTTTAAAGGCGCTGCTTGAATGACAGTGGCGAAGTCTAGCTGCCAAAATAGCGTCACGAGAGTAGGCAGGCTGGCTAGCATATTTGTATATGTCCTTACCAGGAAGTTTTTTAAATAATAAAAAGAGATGATGAGAATTCCCTACGAGGAGAAGGACCAGTTCACAATCTGTTGGCAAGAGGTTCAGAGCTGTGAGATTAGAATACCTATTGCAAGTAACAACTACACAGAACGTAAAAAAAATTGTGCTGCATTTACTCTGGGACAAATGTATGTTTGTGTACAGATGTATGCTAAAGTTTCCAATTTATCGCCATTGTGCCCTTCAAAGGATTACTGGATTGGTCTATATAAAGCCCGCCGAGGAGTCCCCGATTCGAATCCCAGCAAGGACACTATCTGCAAGGAGTTTGCATGGTCTCCCTGTGTCTACATAGGCACTACAATTTCCTCTCACATCACAAAAACATACAGATACAGTCATGTCCGAAACTGTTGGCACCCCAGAAAAGCAAGTATTTTATCACACAAATCTATTGCAGTGAGGGCCGGTTTCCATTTGTGAATGGGAGCCGGTGTGGCTACGCATCACTTCCACCCCCATTCACTTCACATCTGCATCTCCCGATGTGGAAGTGTATTGGAGGAGATGGCGGGCTAATGCGGCCGTGCGAGAATCTGCAGCTTGCTGCAGATTCTCGGATTGCTCAGCACCACTTCGCAAAACCAGCACTCAATGGAAACTGTTCCATTGCCATGTATTGGTTGCAGTGCACCCACGGTGCGACGCAGCTATGTAGCTGCATTGCACAGCGTACAGTGGAAACGGGCCCTAACATGTTTTGCTATACACACACACACACACACACGTTTATTCCTTTTGTGTGTGTATTGGAACAAAACCAAAAAAAGGGAAGATAAAAGTAAAACGGACAGAAGGTAACAAAACTCAGAAAATGGGCTGGACAAAGTTATTGGCACCCTTAATTTAATATTTGGTTGTACACTTTTTGGAAAAAATAACTGAACTGAAATCTGTTGCTTCCTATAACCATCAATAAGCTTCTTACACCTCTCTTTGGACCACTCTTCCTTTGGAACTGTTCCAGGTCTTTCTTATTGGAAGGGCACCTTTTCCCAAGAGCAATTTTAAGATCACTCCACAGGTGTTCAATGGGATTTAGATCTAGACTCATTGCTGGCCACTTCAGAACTCGCCAGCACTTTGTTGCCATCTATTTCTGGGTGCTTTTGTCTCATTGTCCTGCTGGAAGACCCAAGATCTCGGAAGCAAACCCAGCTTATTGACACTGGACCCACAATCCTTTGGCAGGCCTCAGATTTCATGGTGCCTTGAATGCCTTGCACAAATTCAAGGAACTCAGTGCCAGAGGCAGCAAATCAACGTCATAAAATCATTGAACCTCCACCATATTTCACTGTAGGTACCATGTTCTTTGTAGGCCTCGTTCCATTACACACACACACACAAAAAAAAAGTAGAATGATGTGCTTTACCAAAAAGCTCTATCTTGGTCTAATTACCCCTTATGCTAGGCTGAAGAGTCAGAAAAAGGCGCAGTTGTACTTTAAACAATGTGCAGCTCTATTATTCATAGGATTTTCATGTGTGATTTTTTTCCCCCCCCAAGGAATAAAGATTATTTTAATTTCAAACAGATGCCTGCAAGTGACATTTGTAGAGGTAGTAGAGGACTGTCATCTCTATACAATAACTGAAGGTCCCTATAACCGTATCATCATCAGAAAGCAGGCAGTACTAATAAACCATCTCTAGTTTCTAGGTTTTGCCTTTCAAACAAACCTCAGAAGTTAGCAAGTAATAAAACAGTCCCTTAAGAACACTTAAAAAGGAAAAGCTTACCATTCACGGCTACACAGTTAAACTTTGTAAATGAATCATCAACCTCACAGGCCGCTGAAATTTTAACACCATAAAAATGTCCATCATTAAACAGGGTATCTGTTATAAGTCAACTACCGTCAGTAACCGGGTATCTCATGGCACAACATGTGACAAGCAAGATAGGCTTGTGGAAATATAATATATATATCCCTGTTTTTTGACGCAGTCCTTGTTTTGCACCCAAATACTAAGGAAAGCACAGTACACCAAATATTTAGCCATTTGTCAGTTGCAATACTATCTCTTTCTTGGCTAAAACCTGCTCTGCTGGGATGGATGATTTTTGGTTGAGCATTGGCAAATCATCTCACAACCCTTGTAACCCACCCACCATGGAAAGAGGACATTTCCTTTGCTGATACACTTGTCACACCAATGGCTGAACTTTGTCAGCTGAAACCGAGTCAATCGACATTGATCAGATGGTAGGCTGGCAACAGGTTCTTGCCTGCATAGTTAAAGAGACACTGAAGCGAAAAAAAAATGATGATATTATGATTTGTATGTGTAGCACAGCTAAGAAATAAAACATTAAGATCAGATACATCAGTCTAATTGTTTCCAGTACAGGAAGAGTCCATTTGCTATTTGGTGGCTGTATTAATATCATCTAGGCCCCTTCCTCCTCTTCCATTTCTTTTAGAGGTGATAGTCCTCATACACACATTTATATTCACTCCTATCTGATTATAATGTCCAACCTTGCCACAGGTGTTATCAAGGACCAGGATATTAGTATTGCTGGATAAGATTTATTTACTATGGAGGTTCCCCCCTGGTGATCGGTGCCAGCAGCAGCACTTTGTATTGCATTAGCAATCATTTCTGTGTCAGTTTCTTCTGACATTATTTAAATGCAGTGTGTGTGTATACTCGATAATTGAATTATCTATTATACAATATTTTCAATAAAGTGTAGTATTTTTTGAGCAGCATATACTGGTTTGTGCTTTTTGTTCTATTTTTAGAGTTAAGAAACTCCAGTTGTTATCTCTATGCAAACAAGCCATTAACTCTCCGACTAAGTCATTTAAGGCCCATACACACGTCGGATTTCCGCGAACGACGGGTCGTTTGAACGTCCCGTCGTTCGCCCGCTAAATCGGGCGTGTGTACAGACTGTCGTTCACTTGATGAGGGTGAGTTTGAGCGATCCGCCAGGTATGTCATGGAGAGGGCTGTTATCTGACTTTTATTATCTCAACTGTAAGTGAACTGTTTACTTTTTCTCTGCTAGAGGAGAGTTCATTACTTCACAGACTGCTCTGAAAGACTCATTTTGAATGCTGAGTGTTGTGTAATCTGCACATATTATAGAATGATGCAATGTTAGAAAAAACACTATATACCTGAAAATAAAAGTATGAGAATATTTTCTTTGCTGCTAATCTTCTAGTAATTATTCATAGTACACAACCAATTCACTATCTTTTTTTTTTTGCTTCAGTGTCTCTTTAAGCCTCACAACTGTCAGGTGAAGATGCCCATCACAGTGATAAAAAATTAGAGCCTTTAATGTCGAAACTAGACTGATGTTATAAAGAATTTTCATTGCATGCTTTAGCTTCAAAAATCTAATCAACTTCCTGAAAATGTCTTTTCTTAACTGAATCCTACTGGGTGCATGAAGTGAAAACAGCATCAGGACCGAAGTGACCTGAAGGGATCGGGATAGGGAAGCTGCCATAGTTATTTCCTTACACAATGCAGTACCAGTTGCCTGGCAGTCCTGCTGATGTATTTGGCTGTGGTAATCACACCTGAAAGCAGCATGCGGCTAGCTAATCCAGTCAGACTTCAGTCAGAGCACCTGATCTGCAGGCTTGTTCAGGGTCTATGGCAAAAAGTATTAGAGGCAGAGATTTAGCAGGACAGCCAGGCAATATGCATTGTTTAAAAGGAAATTAATATTCCAGCCTCTATATCCCGCTTACAGTGGGTTGCAAAAGTATTCGGCTCCCTTAAAGTTTTCCACATTTTGTCATATTACTGCCACAAACATGAATCAATTTTATTCGAATTCCACATGAAAGACCAACACAAAGTGGTGTACACATGAGAAGTGGAACGAAAATCATACATGATTCCAAACATTTTTTACAATTAAATAACTACAAAGTGGTGTGTGCATAATTATTCGGCCCCCTTTGATCTGAGTGCAGTCAGTTGCCTATAGACATTGCCTGATGAGTGCTAATGACTAAATAGAGTGCACCTGTGTGTAATCTAATGCCAGTACAAATACAGCTGCTCTGTGAGGGCCTCAGAGGTTGTCTAAGAGAATATTGGGAGCAACAACACCGTGAAGTCCAAAGAACACACAAGACAGGTCAGGGATCAAGTTATTGAGAAATTTAAAGCAGGCTTAGGCTACAAAAAGATTTCCAAAGCCTTGAACATCCCACGGAGCACTGTTCAAGCGATCATTCAGAAATGGAAGGAGTATGGCACAACTGTACACCTACCAAGACAAGGCCATCCACCTAAACTCACAGGCCGAACAAGGAAAGCGCTGATCAGAAATGCAGTCAAGAGGCCCATGGTGACTCTGGACGAGCTGCAGAGATCTACAGCTCAGGTGGGAGACTCTGTCCATAGGACAACTATTAGTCATGCACTGTACAAAGTTGGCCTTTATGGAAGAGTGGCAAGAAGAAAGGCATTGTTAACAGAAAGCATAAGAAGTCCCGTTTGCAGTTTGCCACAAGCCATGTGGGGGACACAGCAACCATGTGGAAGAAGGTGCTCTGGTCAGATGAGACCAAAATGGAACTTTTGACCAAAATGCAAAACGCTATGTGTGGCGGAAAACTAACACTGCACATCACTCTGAACACACCATCCCATTGTCAAATATGGGGTGTTTTAAAAAAAACATATCCATGTGTTAGAATGTCCCAGTCAAAGTCCAGATCTAAATCCAATCGAGAATATGTGGCAAGATCTGAAAACTGCTGTTCACAAACGCTGTCCATCTAATCTGAGCTGGAGCTGTTTTGCTAAGAAGAATGGGCAAGGATTTCAGTCTCTAGATGTGCAAAGCTGGTAGAGACATACCCTAAAAAGACTGGCAGCTGTAATTGCAGCAAAAGGTGGTTCTACAAAGTATTGACTCAGGGGGGCGAATAATTACGCACACCCCACTTTGCAGTTTTAATTTGTAAAAAATGTTTGGAATCATGTATGATTTTCATTCCACTTCTCACGTGTACACCACTTTGTATTGGTCTTTTACGTGGAATTCCAATAAAACTGATGCATGTTTGTGGCAGTAATGTGACAAAATGTGGAAAACTTCAAGGGGACCGAATACTTTTGCAAGCCACTGTAATTCACTAGGTTTGCTGCTTTATAAACCAGTTGAATTATATGTAGAGCTGTACTTCCAAGTGATATCCCACCTTCTGCAGAAATATTACTGGGTGCGATCACATTAAGGTTCCAGACAGTCAAAACATGGAAGTTCCCTGATCTTACCATATTTACTTGAATCAACTGACAATATTTTATGCTTGTGGATGTCCTCATACACTTTAAAGTGGACCTAAATTCAGAACTTCCTCTCTGCTCTAAAAAAAAAAATTAACAGCAGCATAATAACCTTTAAAGCGGACCTGAAACCTGTAAAAAACAAAAACAAAAATAAGAGTTTCACTTACCTGGGGCCTCTGCCAGCCCCCTGCAGCTGACCTGTGCCCTTGCCGTCCTGGACCGATCGTCCGCTCCCCCGCCGCGGCTCACTTTTTTTTTGCTTGTACTGGAAGCCAACTTTCAAGTCGACCTCCACTGCACGCTGGCCACGAGTATCCCTGTATGCGTTCCTGTAGCCAGGAGCGCCCTGTGCAGGCGCAGTACGAGAAAATCGAGGAACTAGGACATTTGTGGCCAGGCAACGCAAGCTGCGCAAAGTGAAAGTGAGCTGCGACGGGGGACCAGAGCATTGGTGAGTGGCTCCATGGGCACAGGTCGGCTGCAGCGGACTGGCAGAAGCCCCAGGTAAGTGAAACTTTTTTTTTTTTTTTTTTAAACGGTTTCAGTTCTGATTTAAAGAAAAAACATTTCTTTGTTGGTGTTCTATACGTTTTAACAGAGAACGTGCAATGTTTACTTCTTGGTTTCCTGCGAGCAGAGAAAGGGTTAACCTACTGTGTTTAAATATTAGCACAGAACCTCTGCACATTCTGCACCATTCACAAACAGCTGATAGCCCTTATTTGCACTTGCTGATTACGTGCAGATAAGGGAGAATTAAGGTGCCCATAGATCAAGCAATCTAGGTGGCTGATCGACCATGAGACCGATCTCTTGCTGATTGAATCTGTTGGCTGCCATAAACCGCAGGTCAATTCCCAATCAATTTAATCAATTCATCTTTTGGGAATTGGCCTTGTGACACTTCCTCATCTAGCCACCCCTGGACGGGGTTAGATGCCAGTGCATTTATAATTTACCTGTCACGCTATCCCCATGTGTCCACCGCCATGTCCACTCTGTACTTCCTCAGTGTCCTACAAGGATGCCGATGTATTGCACGTGGGACGTGTGTGTGACGTCACACACACACTCCCCACGTGTTATTATGCCGGTAACCATGTCGGGCACCAATGCGGAAGTACTCGGGGACGGCGTGACAGGTAAAGTATACAGTGCTGCCCATAATTATTTATAGCCCTGGCAAATTTTGACTTAAAGTTACTTTTATTCAACCAGCAAGTAATTTGTTGATGGGAAATGACATAGGTGTCTCCCTAAAGATAAGAAGACTATGTACAAGAGGCATTATTGTGGGAAAAATACAGTTCTCCTCTTTTATTTACATATGAGCAAAAAAAGTGTCCAGTCAAAATTGTTCATACCCTTCTCAATAATCAATAGAAAAGCCTTTATTGGCTATTACAGCAATCGAACACTTCCTATAATTGCAGACCAGCTTTTTGCATGTCTCCACAGGTATTTTTTCCCATTCACCTTTAGCAATGAGCTCCAAAGCTTTCAGGTTGGAGGATGTTCTTGCCATCACCCTGATCTTTAGCTCCCTCCACAGATTCTCAATTGGATTCAAGTCCGGACTCTGGCTGGGCCACTCCAAAACATTAATGTTGTTGTCTGCTAACCATTTCTTCACCACTTTTGCTGTGTGTTTTGGGTCATAGTCATGCTGAAATGTCCACTGGTGCCCAATGCCAAATTTCTCTGCAGACTGCCTGATGTTGTCGTTGAGAATCCTCATGTACTGCTCTTTTTTCATGATGCCGTTTACTGTGATTAGGTTCCCTGGTCCATTGGATGAAAAACACCCCCAAAGCATTAGGTTCGCACCACCATGTTTGACAGTGGGGATGGTGTTCTTTCGGTTGAAGGCCTCTCCTTTTTACGACAAATGAATGAAACATCATTGTGAACAAACAATTCAATTTTTGCTTCATCTGACCATAACACAGAAGACCAGAAGTCTTCTTCTTTGTCCAGATGAGCCATTTGCAAAGGCCAATCAAGCTTTTGTGTGCCTTATCTGGAGAAGTGGCGTCCTCCTTGGTCTGCATTCTTGAAACCCAGCAGTGTGCTGTGTCCATTGGATTGTCTGCCTTGAGTAATTGCCACCAGTAGAACCAAGAGTCACTAGGATGGCCTTGGTGGTGGTCCTTGGATTCTATTTCACCTCTCTCACTATCCTCCTAGCCAGCACAGGTGTCACTTTTGGCTTCCGACCACATCCTCTGAGATTTTCTACAGTGCGGAACATCTTCTATTTTTTTTTAACAACACTTTACACTGGAGCCACTGGAACTTGAAAACATTTAGAAATGGCCTTGTAGACCTTTCCGGACTTGTGCGCAGCCACAATGCGCAGCCGCAGGTCCTCACTGAGCTCCTTTGTCTTAGCCATGACTGTCCACAAACCAACTTTTTGGTAAGCCTCTGGCAGGGTCCTTCATTCCCTAGTACAAGCTACAGGATCATGTACTCCTGTCCTATTACCAACTTTTTGGTAAGCCTCTGGCAGGGTCCTTCATTCCCTAGTACAAGCTACAGGATCATGTACTCCTGTCCTATGACAGCCTGTACTTTTATTACTGGGCCTACCTAACCAGCCCATATTGCATGATCATGTATTTTGTACAATTTGCATGTATAACTTTGTTCTATGTTGCATAAGCTTGTTATGTTTGTCATCCTTGTATCGTTGTATATATTTATTGTCCAGCGCTGCGTAATATGTTGGCGCTTTATGAATACAATAAATAATAATAATAACTGTAGAGAGCTGCAATTTTTCACCTGTTGAGTTGATTAAAACAGCTGTTCCCAATTAATCAGGGTAATTAGGATGCTTTAGAACAGCTTGGACTATTTGGAGTGGTATAGAACTTTGGATTTTCCCACAGACTGTGACAGTTTGTGAAGGGTATGAATAATTTTGGACTGGACACTTTTTGCTCAAATCTAAATAAAAGCTGAGAAATGTTTTTTCCCCCCACAATAATGCCTCTTGTACATCCGCTTATCTTTTAGGAGACACCTATGTCATTTCCTGTCAAAAAATTTGTTGCTGGTTTAATAAAAGTAACGAAGTCAATATCTGCCAGGGCATGCACGGGAACCGAAGGGTAAATCTCAGTGCAGTGGAGTTGGTACAAAAATCGTCTGACTCCGACTCCTCAGTTTATGAAACCACCGACTCCAGGTATCCAAAATTGCTCCGACGCCTCGACTCCTTAGTCTAATTTTTACAAAGGCTATGGATTTGGTTCAAAAATCATCTGACTCTGAAAACTGTTCCGACTCCCACTCCACAGCCCTGGTAAATCTAACATTTGGGGGAGGAGGCCTGGGTATCTGTCGTGTTTGCCACCACACACACTTGCCCAAGATTTCACAGCATATCCGATCGATACATGCAACCAATTTAGGCCTGAAATTGGTCAAATCACGGATCACCATGCTCGATAATTATTTAATAGATTGGTCAATCAGCCGCAAAGTCAACTTATGTTTGGCCACCTTACGACTGTTCTCTGTAAATACACACAGGGTAAATTTTTCTATGTTTTCCCATGTCTGCAGTGCAAGAGTTAGGTCCGCTTTGAATTGTGTGCCTTTATATATATATTATCTAGTGCTGACATCTTCTGCAGTCCTTTATGTACCATATATAGTCATGTCATGAACTGTCTCTCAGAGAAGCTAACAATCCAATACCTAGTGTTCTTGACCAGATTTCAACCAAAGACCCTAGAGCTGCTAGGCGACATTGCTATCTACTACATCACCATGCTGCCCAATTTGTATTTATTTAGTACTTATATAGCATCTTCTGCAGTGCTTACACAGTATATAGTTCTTGTTGCTAGCTGTCCCTCAGAAGAGCCCACAATCTAATACCTACCATAGTCATGTCCAGATGTAGGAAATTTCCATTTAAGGAAAAGACAAATTACTTATCTGTGTGTTTTTGGAATGTGGGAAGAAACCCACGTGAACCGGGAGAACACACAAGCTCCTTGTAGATAGTGTCCTGGGCCAGATTCAAACAGGGAACCCTGTGCTCCAAGCCGAGACTGCTATCCACTACACCACTAAGCAGCTTCTCTACTTCTTTTACTCCCGAACGAATGGAAACTTTCCAGCAATTTTTTTATTCCAACAATAAATTTCAGAAAAAAAAACATCATCAACTTTTTGCTACGCATAAAGACTGGGATTACAGTAAGAGATTCTTGAGTCACTGTCACATAAGATGAAAATCAGCCCTTCTACTGCCAGCACTACATGTACAGCTTTAGGCAATTATCGTCTTTGAAAGCACTTAACAATATCCACTACACAATTGTCTACAAGAGAAACAATCCGATATATGCATAGAAAGGCTTCCATTAGCTCACTGAATCTAGAGCAATTGCTTCATCCCAGATCTTTCATGTCAGTGTTAAGGTCACATGACAAATGTACTATTTACTCTTTATGCAAGGTCTTGTAGACAACCACTACCAGATGGAAACTGGAATGATCTGTCAGCCAGATGCGTGTAACCATTATAAACATATTTTTAACTAATTCAAAAATACAAAACTTAAAGTGGACCCAAACTAAAAATACAAGATTTCAGAAATAAAATCTATTTTCTAAATTATAATAATAAATAGCAGCCTTTTTTCAGTTGCATGATGACAAATATAAAATATATTACATTTATTGTAGGAACCCCTCCCTTCCTTTCAAATTGCCGGACAAAATCCGGCAAACTGGTGGAGTAGGTGGTGTCCAGCAATGGAGGAATTGCTAATGGCTGCCCCCAGTTTAACCCTAGTTATTAAAAGAGAAGGCTGAAAAGCATGCACTGAAATGCTCATAGGTTTGAAGGAGTGTTTATTTATCTTTGTATGTGTTAGAGTGGTGCAACTAAATATTTTTAATTAAAAAAAATGTTTGGTTTGGGTCCCCTTTAAAGCTACAACTAGAAAGCCCTTATCAGAATAATTTTTCAGTAAAAGCTTACCTTAACTGTGGACGATATTAAGGGTGACACTTCTATACATAACATGCAGTTGTTTGATACAGAGTCTGGAGAAGATTGGAGAACATAAATCATCCATCAAACCTAGCCTGGGATTTATTAAATGTGGACTTTTTTTTTTTTTTTTTTTAGGTAGTCCTTCTTAATGCCCTGAGGCACTGTGAATATGCCCGATTCCTATTTATTATCTAAGAGTTTAGCGTCAGGTATAAATATACACGAGTTTAAGGAAGAGCTCACAAAATTGTGAATAAGAACTTTACTCACCAACACATAGTATATTAAAGCAGAATCCCTGGGATGTAGATTTGTTGACAAGCTGGTCTGGAAGACTGTCAAATCCAACATGTCCAGACAAGGACAGAGTTCTGAGGTCATCACTAGGCGACTGGAAAACAAAGAAAATGAATTAAATGACAAAAAAAAAAAAAAACCTTAAAAAATATTTTCCTCAAAAATTAAATTAATATTTACTTAAAAAAAAGAGCCAAAAACATTGTTAGTGTGATACCCACTGGAGGAATAATAAGTTAATTTGCTCTGTGCATGTATGCAAGAACAACACAGTTTTTAATAAAATAAATGCAGCATTTGGTTTCATTAGCATGTCATGCTCAAAAGAGTAGACCCACTTTTGTTAAACAATTGTAATGAATCAACGCTACACAAATCCTTTTGCAATGGATACCATACCCCTCCATTTAACCCAGCAGTGACCATAACCATTTAAATCCAAGTAAATTGAAACAACTCACTTGGGATGTATAGTATAGCACGCTGCCCACTCACTATTCCTTCTCTGTGGCTATTCCTGCCTCTCTCTGGTTCCTGTTGTGAATAGGCTTAATAGCATCCGAAAAAGATGTCCGTAGCCATGGAAACACAATTGGCAAGTGTAGTAGCATGGCAGCACCTCAGGTTGGAACTTGATTGTACTAATCTAACTGTATTGTATGTTTCACTATTGTTGGTTTTCTACCCTATGGAAGTGGATGGTGCTATATACATATACAAAAAATAATAACCTGCTGGTCTATTTACTTGCATAACGTAGATATTCTCCTCTTCAAAGCATTGCATTAAATCTTACGCATCTCATACATAAACTTGTTACAATGGTCACCCCTAGTCTAATGAGAGGTGGTAAGTCTTGTGACAGGTGTTTGGCTGACATCATTAATCTGATCTCAGACTAACTCATCTGTTTGACCCCTTGACATAAGGACCTTACAACTGGGGTGTTACCATCTTTATTGATCCAATGGCTTTCTGTGGTATATGTCATTGCGCTGTTTCTTAACCACTTAAGCCTAACTGGACGAATATAATTTGTTCAGTGTATTTGTGGAGAGTGCACCACCAGTTTGTTACTAAACGAGGCACATGTGGTATCATTTTAACCGTGAAGAGTTGTAGAATACATTTTGGTGAGTCTTAAAGTTTGGACGCACGTCACATAAAAAAAATGGGTAGGGACAAACTTAATCCAACATAAAGTAATTTTCAAAATTATGATCAAACTTGGGAAAGTCTTAGCAAAACTACAATAGACATACTGTATGTGGTAACATTTTAACCCTGATAAGTTCACATATTTTGTACCAAAATAAAAAAACTTGTAAAATGAAAACAAAGTGACAGAATGTAAGAGAAAAAACATGTATTGTTACCTTAGGAACTTGGCTTTTTAAATATGTATGCCATGAGGGTATATTACTATTATTTTTGCAAATAAGGTCTCACTCATCGATAGTGTACAATGAGAAATCAAACAACTAAATGTTGTTATAACCAGGATGGGTTTAACTTATACTTAGCACTGTTTATTGTAAAGAAATGCAATTTTTTGTCCGCAACACTTGCAAAATAAATACGTCACCAAGCGTGCTAGGGCTCAAATGTATAATATAAAAGGGAAGAAAAAGAAAGCCCACATGTACAGCACCACTGGGAAAGAAACAAAAAAGTTTATTCCAATATACTAACATGCAATAATTATTGACACAATGAGAATCAACAATGAATAAAACCAATTAAAACTGCGACCAAATCAATATCCTGCTGAAAAGATTATATCATATGAATGTACGAGTTATAGCATCATAATGCATAGAAATCTGTAGTAGATAAAAGTTAATACCAGCAAAGTGGGCTTCTGATAAAGGCCAACAGTGCTTGAACCCGGGTTCAGTAATATAAGTGCAAAAATACTGTGCAAATAGCAAAAAATATACAATACATATATATGGGTGGATAAAAAAATACTGTGCAAATGGCTGCAAAACAACAGCTATATAGGAGCAGCCTATGAGGTAAAGTGCATAAGAAGAAAGGTAAAGTGCAACAAAGAAGATACTTATGCCCAAGTGAAGCTGGTATGATGCAGACAGCAGGAGGAAAAGTCGGTACCCCTCAGGACAGTCCCGCTAGCTCCGCGGGCATCACCCCGCTTTGAAGGAGAGAGGACACCCAAGAGAGAGCTGACTGCACTCAAATAGTGCTTTGTTTTATGAATGATTAATATATGCATGAAGTCAGAAAAAATTGAAATTCAATGATTATCTCTAGTCACCAGCATAAAAAAAACTTCCAATTTTCACCCGGTCTGGCACTTACCCAGGTTACAAAACCTTCCAGTAAAATGTGCATGCCATATATCTTGTTCAGAGACAAAAGATTGTAAAGACCCTTGCACTCTGCGTCACACCACATTACTCTTTACCGCCACATCCCCACTGCAAGGGCCATGGAAGTCTATGGTAACTTGCACCCTTCATGCAGTGCGACTTGGTGCGCATGAATAGACCAATGGGAATCCCAGGGATGTACTTCTTGCTGAGCAGGGAATACGTCACTTGTTGGGGAGCGGTGCTATGCATATGACCCTGTCGCCACTGTGGTGCGGGGTCATATGAAGGCTGATTTCTGCAGTGCTTGCGCCACATCGTACTGCAATTAATAGATGTGCAACCGGCCTAAATGTAAACTGTGCTGTTGTAGCCCTTTAAAAGAGGGGAGTGTGATGTGGAAATGTGATTGACATGTGTACAGTAAACTTAGCATGTTAGGCTAAACTTTGTTTTAAAATTAGCATTGTGGAATAAAAACGGTGCATAGAGTGAGGTCTAAGTGTGCTTTTGGTGTCATGCACTTGCGGTTGCTAGGTGACCGAGTACACAAAGCGCAGAATCTTCCAGAAGGTCCGCGCAAGCAGAGAGAGAGAACAGTGCAGGCGCAGAGGTCACAGTGGTGCGAGACACACCCTGAGGGGACTTGTTTAAACCAGTTCCCCTCATAGCTTTCAGTCAGTCAGGCGGCGGTGAGCGAGGGGACCAGAGGCCCAGACGGAGCAGCCGTAGCAGCCACCCCATTAGGCATAGCGGGGGCCCGGCGGCAGCTATCTGGACACGGCCAAGAGGAGAGAGTAGCCAGAGACCAGGCGGCTACGGAAAAGTGCTAAAGAGAAAGCAGGCCAGATCCGTGAAGTGCACAGAGAAAGAGAGAGACACTGTGAGACAGATGAGTATAAGTATTGCGACTTTGCCACAGACTGTACTGTACTGTACTAGCCTGAGATTGGATGAAAAGAGACTTATCTTTTCTGAAAGAAAGGTACAGTTAACCACAGTAGACTGGATTTATCCTCTGATGAACGTGGTGGGATTAGAATCTGCCTGCTTGAAGAGACAGGAACCCTATGGTGACAAAAAGTCATTTCTGCAACTGAGTCTTGTATTGCTTAAAGAAACAGACTGTTCCCTAGTTAAAGCAAGTGTGAGAGAACTTTGTCGCCTAGAAAGTAAAGGGCCTCTGTCAAACCCTCAATTGATATCTAGCTCAGCCGCAAGTGGGGATTGTGATAAAGAGACATTTTGCCTGTCAGCCTGCAGCAATCATTAAGATATATAACAACGGAATATTGAAGTAAATATAAAAGTGAAAAATACAAGATTTGTGCAGGAGAGAGTAAGAGAGCTTTGGAGTTAAAGTGGACCCAAACTAAAAATACAAGATTTCAGAAATAAAATCTATTTTCTAAATTATAATGATAAATAGCAGCCTTTTTTCAGCTGCATGATGACAAATATAAAATACTAGCCGACCCGCGGCGTAGCATACGCCGCATAAGAGGGTAGAGAGCAGAAAGGTGGTATTGGGCACAGCGGCGGGGAGGGGGGTTGGACCCCCCCTCAACTGGGTCTCCCATGTGTGCTCTACCTCCAGCTTAAGCTCAGCAGGAACCTCCCCCTCCTGCTTAAGCACAGTAGCAGCCGCCACTATTAATAAAAGGGAGCGGGCGGAGATGACTCACCTCTTCCGTGTTCCATCGTGCGTTCCACTGTCGTCACTTCCTGCAATGCCGCGAACTGTATTGGTGTAATTTGCCTTTTTAAAACAGAAGGAAATCTGCAATAATTCAGCTATAAGTGAACATTTGTGGTTACCCATTACGCACTGCTACTAAATATGCAAATTAGCCCTTTTCCACCTTGGTAAGCCAAGCAAGCATCCAGAGCCGCTGGTGTACAGCAAGCATATAGCTTTAAATTTTACACAGCCATATCAAACCCACATGTAGACAGTCTGTTTCAGACTTTTGGTCCTCATCAGTACATGGCAGGGATTGATACGGCTGTATGAGATAGGGCTTGGAACAGTACAACAGAGTAACCAAGCAGCTCAGGGTGACCCAAACCACTCAGAATGTATAGGTGGATAAAAGGGACCAAAAAGACCTCCTACTGAAAAAAAGCAAAGCTTGGTGTAATTTTCCTTCCTAAAACAGAAGGAAATCTGCAATAATTCAGCTATAAGGGAACATGTGTGGTTACCCACAATGCACTGCTACTAAATATGCAAATAATTCCTTTTCACCCTTAGTAAGCCAAGCAAGCATCCAGAACCACTGGTGTATAGCAAGCCTACAGCTTTAAATTTTACACAGCCATATCAAACCCACATGTGAAAGCCTGTTTCAGACTTTTGGTTCTCATCTGTACATGGCAAGGATTGATACGGCTGTATGAGATAGGGCTTGGACCAGTACAACAGAGTAACCAAGCAGCTCAGGGTGACCCAAACCACTCAGAATGTATAGGTGGATAAAAGGGACCAAAAATACCTTCTACTAAAAAAAATCAAAGCTTGGTGTAATTTGCCTTCTTAAAACAGAAGGAAATCTGCAATAATTCAGCTATAAGTGAACATTTGTGATTACCCACAATGCACCGCTACTAAATATGCAAATTATTCCTTTTCACTCTTAGTAAGTCAGGGTAGCCTATAGCTTTAAGTTTTACACAATCATATCAAACCCACATGTGCCAGCCTATTTCAGACATTTGGTCCTCATCAGTACATGGCAGGGATTGATAGGGCTGTATGAGATAGGGCTTAGACCAGTACAACAGAGTAACCAAGTAGCTCAGGGTGACCCAAACTACTAAGAATGTATAGGAGGATAAAATAGACCAAAAATACCTCCTACTAAAAAAACCAAAGCTTGGTGTAATTTTCCTTCTTAAAACAGAAGCAAATCTGCAATAATTCAGCTATAAGTGAACATTTGTGGTTACCCACAATGCACTGCTACTGAATATGCAAATTATCCCTCTTTGCCCTTGGTTTGATATGACACTACTTCTTCTTCTTGCTTGGACCAGCCCCTTCTTCTTGCTTGGACCGGCCCTGGGGGCAGGGCGCTGCTTCTTCTTCTTGCTTGAAGGTTGAGGCACTTACTCTATTATATATACATATATATATATATATATATATATATATATATATATATATATATATATATATATATATATATATATATATATATATATATATTTTACATTTATTGGAGAAACCCCTCCCTTCCTTTCATATTGCCGGCAAATAATCCGGCAAACTGGTGGAGTAGATGGTGTCCAGCAAAGGAGGAATTGCTAATGGCTGCCACCTGTATAACCCTAGTTATGCAAAGAGAAGGGTGAAATGCATGCACTGAAATGCTCATAGGCTTGAAGGAGTGTTTATTTATATTTTTAATGTGTCAGAGTGGTGCATCTAAATATTTTGAATTAAAAAAAATGTTTGGTTTGGGTCCGCTTTAAGGAGAACCTGTCAGTTAAACGAACAAGTTCTGTTAACCTGTCAGCAGAAAAGGAAAATATCTGTGTTGGAGTCACACTGCATCCTGTGAAATTAAAGGAACTACAGTGCAAAGGAAAACAGCATCTGATAAGAAAAATAAGTCCAAACAGATGTGATGCTTTAAGTGTTGCTATTACACAAGTTGAAGCTTGATCTAACCGCAAGAGAAAGTGTTCTTACTGTAAAGGGAAAGATTGGTGCTGTTCCTGGGTGCACTTGTTTTCTTTGTTTGTTTTGAATCTTTTTATTTATGTTATCCATTAATTTCATTATTTTTATTTGGTTATTTTAGGGCCACAGTACATATGGGGAGAGTTTGAGAAGAACTCTAACACCCCCCCCCCCCCCCCCCATAAGGTTTTGCTGAGCAATATAGCTTGGACTTGGTATCAAGGGACTGAGACTTTGTAGAACCGAAGTTGCTCAGTAGACCTGTCCATTCCCAGGCCCATACACAACAGCCTTATGCACTGGAATAATAAGTGTTGTATTGAGTGGTGGTTGGAGATTGTAAAAGAAAGATCTGTTGTAGCTCAAACTTGTATGTAAGAAGTGTATACCGGTATGTAACCTGACTTTTCCTTCCGCAGCTTCTTACCGATGCACGGCTGTGTAGAGGATTGTACTGAGGTGTTTATATGAAAAGAATATATATTTGTGTTGAGAGTTGGTACTGGTGGAGAAGTTACCAGTTGGTACCATTGTTAAGTTCACAAATTCTTGATATTCACATTTAAGTCAGTGTCTGGTGGATTCTTCTCAGCCAGGGCTGAACCCAAGGATAAGAAGGGTTACACTGTTTCTATGTGGCACACGGCAAGCCGTCTTACTTCAAAAAAACCACACATCCCCCAACTAACCAGCAGAAGACTGTGCCATAACTTCAGTGCAGTCATCCAATTTAGTCTTTGTTCTACTATCTTTTATGTACACGACAACAACATTCATAAGAGAGGTGCAGTGTTACACTATTCTTTCAATATCATTCTGGTGTATTTAGAAGCACTTTTTGAGCAAGAAGTTTTTTTCTGTGTCTTTTAGCTCCTTATATTCTCCTAGTGGTTTTGGGTTACCATGGCCTATCTGGGTACTCTGTAGAACTTTTTCAGCCATTTTAGAGTGCCAGTAAACTCAAGCTTCCCAACATTTGGGCTTAGTACAAGTGCAGTGAAAGTGACTAAATCCACTTGGCATATTTATCCATGTGCAGTCACTTCTGATGATTAGTTGGGTTGGATTTTTCTAGTTGAGCATGCATGTATTTCCATGTAACAGTGGGTGTCTGGTTCCTCTCATTCTTACCTCTTCAAAACAAAGGAACATACACACTCATTCACATGCATATCTTGTTCATATGCTTATCTTTAATATAAAAGTACAATGAAAATCAGATCATAGGCTGTACATCTAACTACCTGTACTTTTAAGATTTTGAATCTAGGTTAAGAATGAGTAATTAGGCATCACTGAGATATACCAGATCTTCTCTCTCTAACCCATTCTGTGTACAGATTCACTGCATGCTACAAACTGATTCAGCACCGGAGCTTAGAGATGATCCGTGCTGAGGTAATTTTTCCATTTCCATGGACACAGGCATAATGTTTTACTCTAGTTCCTCCTTGTTTGTGTGTATGCTTCTCTTCTAGATTCTCTAATTAACTTTGCCCTGGTAGGTTATTTGGGCGTCAGCTCAAAATAGGCATCAAGTGAATGTGCTTCTACAATTTTGGTAGGTCCATTAAACTAACACCTGCAATATAAATATATATATATATACACACAATATATATATATATATATATATATATATATATATATATATATATATATATATACATACATATATATATATATATATATATACATATATACACATACATACATATACAGTGTTCTCCTCAGGCCCTTTTAGCCAGGTGCTCCATCCGGCTAGTTTTGGTAAGCACCCGGCTTACCTCCTCCTATGCTGTAAGCAGAATAGTGCAGAGAAGCGCCGACCCTGCATTCTCACATCTCACACCTCGTCTGGCTACTTTTTCATGCCACCCGGCTGGAAAAAAATTCTGGGGAGAACACACACACATACATATATATATATATATAATTATTTAATTATATAGACACTTGCTTTGTTATATCCCCCCCCCCCCCCCAAAAAAAAAAATTATATAGACACTTGCTTTGTTATATCCCCCCAAAAATCCAGTATTTTTCCATTAAAATAAAGCCAAGCAAGGAACAATATTTTCACCAAAGCTTGGCAAATAAAGAGGAAACTGACTTGAGCAATATTATTCTATTTTTAAGCAGTGCAGGTCATCTAATGAAACTAATTAGGGGACACACACACAACCATTAATTCGAGAAGCATTCCTGGCATGGCAGAGAGAACATATTTTCTGGCAAAGGGTTGGATGAAATAATTCTCTTGAACTCAAGCCAAATCTTTGTACTGTTTATTCAAACTGTGCTCCTGATTACAAAGGAAATGCCACATATCATATCCTAGAATTGATAAAAGATGATGAAAAAATACAATTATTTTCTTCTGCCTATCTGAGGAAATGAGTCTGGCTGACATACACAATTTCCAGTGTAGAGAAGGTGGACATCATCACCATTATAGAAGAGTAGTACACTCAGGAGCTCTGCAGGGGTATTTGAACTGTTTTAGGAAGTCTCTGTGTATCCTGTTGTGTCCAGTGTACAAAGTCTCTAAAGAACATTCATTAAACTGGGGAATATTTTGGTTTGTGTGGAAAGTGAGGGGAGTGCACATTGGTTATACTGTATGTAGTACAGTATGTGCACTAGGTATACAGTCATCACTAGAGCATGGTGGCGTAGTGGTTAGCGCTCTCGCCTTGCAGCACTGGGTCCCTGGTTCGAATCCCAGCCAGGTCAACATCTGCAAGGAGTTTGTATGTTTTCCCCGTGTCTACGTGGGTTTCCTCCAGGTACTCCGGTTTCCTCCCAAATCCTAAAAACATACAGATAAGTTAATTGGCTCCCCCCTAAAATTGACCGTAGACTACAATACATACACTACGCAATACTTACATAGACATAGGACTCTGGTAGGGATTAGATTGTGAGCTCCTTTGAGAGACAGTTAGTGACTAGACTATATAATATGTACAGCGCTGCGGAAGATGTCAGCGCTATATAAATACAAAAAAATAATACTACAGACTGATCATATTTTAGTCATGCTTAACTGCTGTTTTAAAGTGTACCTGTAAGGGAAAAAAAAGCAAAATATAGATACTTATCTCAGTAAAAGGGAAGCCTTTGGATAATAGAGGCTCCCCCATACTCCTCACCCCTACTGATCCACCGCCTGTTCCCTCCAAATATATTCCACAAAGGCTTACCGAATAGGTTTGTGCGGTTGTGCTCCCATCCGTTTACGAGCACATGACGGACCGGCCCTGTGCAATAGCAGGGATCTGGTCGCGCATGGCTGCTCCATGCTACTTTGCAGGCCATCACTGCACCTGCCCAGTGTGGCCAAGCTCATACACGGACAAGAGTGTGGCAGTAAAGAAGGGGGTCTGAAGAAGCAGCAGTGGGCTGCAGAAGAATCAGTGAAGCCTCTGGAGAGGATTCTCTCTAGTGAGGTAAGTGTCTAGCTTTTACATATTGGGGTTTTTTTTGGTCACAGGTTTACTTTAAGTCTTGCACATACGCTATACTATGAAGAGGTGCTTGCCAAGATCACTTAATCAGCATGCCTGATCCTGAAATGACAATAAGGGTCAGAGTCCATCATCACCCTTTATACCCCACCTGTGGAAGCCACTCCGTCTTCCCTCCTCTCCCTTCTTCATATACAGAGCCCATTGCTTGCCACGCATCACACAATGTACAGCATTGGGGCCTCCACAGTGTCACCCGCAAGATCAACTTTTATTGTAACAGGTAACACAAATTGATGGGAAATTAGGCTTGTGTGTGCACCTTTAATTCTGCATGCATTGGATGGACATTGACCATGTGCCACAATCACCATTAGGCTAGTTTCACAGTGGGAGCTGCATTACGTTCCCTGTAAAAACATCGTCTGGTAAAAGTTGCATGGTGCATTATGCAAGCAGTGCTTCGCACACAGTGAAGCATGCCGTCACATGCGGTCAATGAAAAGCATGCCTCTGATACATCGCACTGCACTGTGCACTTCAGCAGTAGAGTGAATTTTTTTTCCAAACAGCATACAGAATTTGGAAGCCCAGCTGAGAATATAGACTTCACAGTAGAATGAAATATATAGAACCTAGCTAAATATAGCCTGGACAGTGTCAAGATTATGCTCAAAGAGCAAGCATGAACTGTATTTTTTATTTTAAGAAACACTGGCTACATACATGCTGGAAAAGTTTCCCCAATGTACTTTTGTGTGTGTTGGCACTGCCATTTAGGGCTTGCTCACACCTAGGGCATTTTGCGCTTTTTTTGAGCGCCGGCGACTTTGAAAAACACCATAGAATACCTTGTGCAATGAATCCTGAATGGGATAGTTCATATCAGCGCGTTTCGTCTGCTTTCCGTTCACAAAAGCGCAGCATGTACCATTTTCAGGGCGATTTACAATGGAAGATATAGGAAAAGCGCAAAACACTCACACATTTGTTTTTTTATCAGCCGATTACGTTTGCGTTTTTAAAGAGACTCTGTAACATTTTCAGCCTTATTTCTTCTAGCCTATAAGTTCCTATACCTGTTCTAATGTGGTCTGGCTTACTGCAGCCTTTTCTAGTTGCACTGTCTCTGTAGTATATCTAATCTTCTTTCCTTTGTCAAGCCTTGTCGAGCAAAAGAGGAATGCACCGTCTCTGCTGTGATAGGGGGAAGTTACTGTATGCACACCCCCTGCAGGCTCTCCTGTGTTTGTATGAGTCACAGGCCATGTCTCTGCTAACAGCCAGCGTCTCTGCAAGGCTTGTGGAGCTGAGACATTCCATACAGCTGTGAGTGCAGAGAGATCAGTGCAGAGCTCAGACAAGCAGCTAAAGGCCCATACACATGGGGTACGGCCGTCGCCGCAGCCACGTGGCACGCGCGTGTTGCGGCGACAGGTCGCCCATGTGTATAACGCGCGCGCCCTGAACCGTCGCCCGTCGGAGCTGTCGCCAGGCGATTGACATGTTCAATCGCCGGCTACAGCTGTCGCCGCGACTTCGCCGGAACTGTCGCTAGTCCCGCGTGAGTACGCGGGCTAGCGACAGGAGATCTACGCGAGTGAATGGAGCATCCGGCCGGGGGATGCTCCATTCACAAACAGCTTCCACCGCGTCTCTGCCTTTCTGGCGAGACGTGTGGACAGCTGTCGCTGGCAGGGAGCTGTCGCTCCCTGTTCGCGGTGCGCGCATGCTACGGGGGACAATTGTCCCCCGTGAGTATGTAGCTTAAGGCAACACTTGGAGTAACATTCCAGCAATCAAGTCAGGTTTGAGAGGAGCCTCTGCAAATGGGCACCTGCTCTGATGATTTATATCCTGTTTGGTGGCCATGTTCATCGTTTACAAAAACAATGAATAAAACTGTGATTTTATCACCAGGAAAGCAGCGGGGAGCGGAGCAAATGTCACAGAGGGGGCTAGGAGAAGACTACAAACAGGCTGGTACTTTTATTTATGTAAGATTTTCACAGTACAGATTCTCTTTAAGAATAAATACATTGTATTTATTCTTTTCCGGATCAAAGAGTTCACTTCCTGACACTCGCTCTGCAAAAGCGCTTACAAAAGCGTTTTGCACAAAATCGTACAGCGCAGTGGAGCACCTGGAGGGGAGAAAAAACACACACACACACACAAAAAATTTGAAAATCTCTGCTGTCAGCAATTTCGATTTTACATGTGAACAAAGCCTTACTGTTAGTGTCTGGGCCTTGTAATCAATTAGAACCTTTTCACAGAAACAAAACATTTCAGGACATGGTTCTGGAGGCTGGGATGAGGTTTGCACACAAGTAGTCAACAGTTTTCTTGTAATGATTCATTTACTGGTTCAGTAATACCATGGTCAGTAAACCATTTATCAGTGGTTTTGGCACTGTGAGCAGGTGCCAGGTCGTGCTGAAAAATGAAATCTTCATCTCCATAAAGCTTTTCAGCAGATGGAAGAATTAACCCACTTTTGAACCAGAAACAACGGCAGAAGCGCCTGACCTGGGCTACAGAGAAGTGGCACTAGACTGTTGCTCAGTGGTCCAAAGTACTTTTTTCGGATGAAAGCAACTTTTGAATGTCATTTGGAAACAAGGTGCCAGAGTCTGGAGGAAGACTGGGGAGAGGAAAATGTCAAAATGCCTGAAGTCCAGTGTCAAGTACCCACAGTCAGTGATGGTCTGGGGTGCCATGTCAGTTGCTGGTGTTGGTCCACTGTGTTTTATCAAGGGCAGGGTCAATGCAGCTAGCTATCAGGAGATGGAGCACTTCATGCTTCCATCTGCTTAAAAAGCTTAATGGAGATGAAGATTTCATTTTTCAGCACGACCTGGCACCTGCTCACAGTGCCAAAACCACTGGTAAATGGTTTACTGACCATGGTATTACTGTGCTCAATTGGCCTGCCAACTCTCCTGACCTGAACCCCATAGAGAATCTGTGGGATATTGTGAAGAGAAAGTTGAGAGACGCAAGACCCAACACTCTGGATGAGCTTAAGGCCGCTATCGAAGCATCCTGGGCCTCCATAACACCTGAGCAGTGCCACAGGCTGATTGCCTCAATGCCACGCCGCATTGAAGCAGTCATTTCTGCAAAAGGATTCCAGACCAAGTATTGAGTGCATAACTGAACATAATTATTTGAAGGTTGACTTTTTTTTGTTTTAAAAACACTTTTCTTTTATTGGTCGGATGAAATATGCAAATTTTTTGAGATAGGAATTTTGGGTTTTCATGAGCTGTATGCCAAAATCATCAATATTAAAACAATAAAAGGCTTGAACTACTTCATTTGTGTGTATTTGAATCTAAAATATATGAAAGTCTAATGTTTATCAGTACATTACAGAAAATAATGAACTTTATCACAATATGCTAATTTTTTGAGAAGATCCTGTATAAACCGCCGACCTATGCCTTTTAGTTTTCGTTATCGAAATCGCGGCCATGGCAATTTCGATCGCGAAAATAGCGAAAACTAAAAGGTGTAGGGTGGCAGTTTATCTATTATTGGAAAGAGGAGAAAGAGAGCTTCAAAATTATATGCATCTTTCCATAGTTACATTGTATTACACAGGACGACTTTTCTCCAAAGTCGGCAGCTCTATTCAGCACAATGCAATGAAATATAAGGAACTTAGGGGATATAATTACAAACATCATGCTGGTAGGTGTGAGGATGTAATTAATTAGTTGTGGGTATGCTTAAAGGCATACCCACAGGCACTGCTCAGAGTCCCTTTAAGGGCTCTGCCTCTGACACAGGAGACCAGGGTTCGAATCTCGGCTCTGCCTGTTCAGTAAGCCAGCACCTATTCAGTAGGAGACCTTAGGCAAGTCTCTCTAGCACTGCTACTGCCTATAGGGCACATCCTAGTGGCTGCAGCTCTGGTGCATTGAGTCCGCCAGGAGAAAAGCGCGATATAAATGTTATTTGTCCTGTCTTGTCAAATGATGCCGGGCGCTGCTGATTGTCTTCAGAGCCAGGCTCTTCTCCTAGGTCCCCTTCCTGCTACTTTGCGCTCTGCCACTGCCCACTCCTCCCTTCCTTCCCAGAGAGAACCACAGCTGCAGCAAGAATGATAGCAGCAGATGGCAAACGCTCACTCACCTATCCATGATCCAAGCGATAGAGATCCCGTCATCTGAAACCCATCTGTCTCTTCTACAGTGCAGCCGCTCGCTCTGAACTTCCTGATTCTCAGATTAGACAGGAAGTAGGAAGTAGTAATAGTAGTAGTAACAGAGCGGCAGCACTCTAGAGGAGACAGATGGGCTCCGGATGATGTGACCTCTATTGCTTGGATCGCAATAGGTGAATGTTAGTCATCTGGTGCTGTCACTCTCCCCCGCTGCGGCTGCCTTCTCTGCTGGACTATCTTATTCACTGGGATGGAGGCTGCATGGTGGCTGTCTAGTTTGGGAGGAAATCGGTTGTTCGGTGGTGGTGGTGGTGGTGGGGGGGGGGCGTTATGTAATTCTGTCTGGGGAACGGCTTCTGGTTTGGCGGTGTCCAGAGCTTTCTGCTATTGCCAGGCTGGAGATGCAGGGGGAAAGTGCTGCTGCTGTGATATCTGGCGCCCTCTTTACAGGGGTGCCCCAGCCCCTGAGTGCAAATGTCCCAGCCATTCATCTCTCACTCTGCATTTTGCCGCTGCTATTCCCTGCATTGTGCACCCACAGAGGAAAGCTGGCTGTTGCCCATAGCAACCAGTAGCTCGGCTGCCCCAGTGTGTGCGGCATGTTGCTGTGCAGCTGCATTTTCTGATTCTATTACGACATAGTGGGGGGGCCCAAATCAGTTACTTTGCCTAGGGCCCCATTTAGCCCTAATCCGGCTCTGGCCTCTTATCTCTAGTAAGTCTTTTTATGGCTTACTTTTATAATTGTATGTGGCCCTGCGCCCTTTGATTTCTTTAAATTTGGCTAGCATTTTACCAGAATTATTACCCCTCTCATAGAAAACCTTCTAACTAAAAGTGCCAATTAACTGTATAATTTTTACTGGACAATCACATTTTTAATTATTCAGATTGTATTGTAAGAAAAGCAGGTGGTGCCAATCGATCATTTCCTTAAAGAACTGGTCAATTGGTTTGGCACATTTTTTAATGAATACAAAGAAATGTTTTTGATATTTATATAGAGCGGACATCTTCCTCAGTGCTGTATAGAATCACTTGACTGTCCCTCAGAGAAGCTCACAATCTAATCCCTAAAACAGTCATGTTTATGGACCGGTATGTATCGTATCCCCAATTTAGGGGGAAGCCAATTAAGTTATCTGTAGGTTTTTTGAGATGTGGGAGGAGAGGAGTGCCCAGGGAGAAAATACAAACTCTGTGCAGATAGTGCCCTGGCTGGGATTTGAGCTGGGACCCAGTGCTTCAAGACAAGAGTGCTAAGAGAGTGCTAACCATTACGCCCCCATGTTGCCCATATAAGGAATAGTTCAAATTATTTTATGCTGCGGATCGAATAAATACGATTTTTTGTTTTGCTCTGAATAACCTTATTAAAAATTACAATTGTTTGCTTCAAATACCACCATTTAATGGGCACCTTAAGTGTGACACCTCTTATATTTCTTATCTAGCACTTTGAGGGGCTGTGCATGAGCCTGGGTCAAAGATTCCTTTTTAAGTATCAGCTCTAGAGTTCGCACCCTTGATGAATGCTTAGTGGGACACTGTGTTTAACCTGGAAATCTGTTGAATTATGCTCTGTCTGAATACAGGCAAATTACTTCCCAGATGTTAATCTCAGAAACATCCTACGAGCTGTTATTTATGAAGGACCTTCTTGATTTGACATACTGCCTCGGGGTCAGTTAGTTAAGCTGGTTTAAGTCAGCAGTGATACAGAGATTTAGAGAACATTGGAAATGCAATGCAAACCATGACCAGAGAGTAATCAGGTGGTGTCTTATAGGACATCTGAAGTGAGAGGGGTGCAGCAAATGCAGTCAAACTTCAGTCATACATCTGAACTGCAGGCTTGTTCATGGTCTATGGCTAAAATTATGGAGGTAGAAATCAGCAGCAGGACAGCCAGGCAATTTGCACGGTTTAAAAGGATATAAATAGGACAACCTCCATATCCCTCTCACTTCTGGTGTGCTTTAATCCAAATCTTTACTTTCTTTACATTTTGTAGATCACTTTCTCAAATACAAAAGTAATCGGTATGTGAACATTTATTGTGCATAGTAGAATGCAGAGCGTAGGTTTTTGTGGTTGGATTTAGCATTCTCCAGCAGTCTATCAATTGCATTGTGCAGAGACACTGTAATGGATGTACAGTTACATTAACCACTTCACAACTGAGGGGTTTTACCCCTTGAGCACTAGAGCAATTTTCACCTTTTAGCGCTCCTTCAATTCATTCGTCTATAACTTTATTATTACTTATCGCAATGAAATGAACTACAGTGGGTTGCAAAAGTATTCGGCCCCCTTGAAGTTTTCCACATTTTGTTACATTACTGCCACAAACATGCATCAATTTTATTGGAATTCCACGTGAAAGACCAATACAAAGTGGTGTACATGTGAGAAGTGGATCGAAAATCATACCTCATTCTAAACATTTTTTACAAAGAAATAACTGCAAAGTGGGGTGTGCGTAATTATTCAGCCCCCTGAGTCAATACTTTGTAGAACCACCTTTTGCTGCAATTACAGCTGCCAGTCTTTTAGGGTATGTCTCTACCAGCTTTGCACATCTAGAGACTGAAATCCTTGCCCATTCTTCTTTGAAAAACGGCTCCAGCTCAGTCAGATTAGATGGACAGCGTTTGTGAACAGCAGTTTTCAGATCTTGCCACAGATTCTCGATTGGATTTAGATCTGGACTTTGACTGGGCCATTCTAACACATAGATATGTTTTGTTTTAAACCATTCCATTGTTACCCTGGCTTTATGTTTAGGGTCATTGTCCTGCTGTAAGGTGAACCTCCACCCAGTCTCAAGTCTTTTGTAGTCTCCAAGAGGTTTTCTTCCAAGTTTGCCCTCTATTTGGCTCCATCCATCTTCCCATCAACTCTGACCAGCTTCCCTGTCCCTGCTGAAGAGATGCACCCCCCGAGCATGATGCTGCCACCACCATTTGACAGTGGGGATGGTGTGTTCAGAGTGATGTGCAGTGTTAGTTTTCTGCCACACATAGGCCTCAATTCACTAAACTTATCTCCTGTCTTTAATAACTCTTCTAGAGTTGTTACCATGGTGATAAGGCATGTAGTATTCAGGAAACATTTTACCTCAGGCAAGCCTAAAGTTAACTCTTCTGTCTTTAAATTAACTCTCCAATCCTTAAAATAACTCCAGAGTTAAAGACAGGCTGTTAATTAGCTGCATGTGAAAATAACTACAGAGGAGGTAAATTAACTACAGGAGAGGTAACTTAAGGAATGAAGAGGTAAGATAACTCTCTCAGGTGTGGAGGTAAGTTTTCTCTTGCCTTATTATCTCTAGCATGATCTTAGTGAATTGAGGCCATAGCGTTTTGCATTTTGGACAAAAAGTTCAATTTTGGTCCCATCTGACCAGAGCACCTTCTTCCACATGGTTGCTGTGTCCCCCACGTGGCTTGTGGCAAACTGCAAATGGGACTTCTTATGCTTTCTGTTAACAATGCCTTTCTTCTTGCCACTCTTCCATAAAGGCCAACTTTGTACAGTGCATGACTAATAGTTGTCCTATGGACAGAGTTCTGAGCTGTAGATCTCTGCAGCTCGTCCAGTCACCATGGGCCTCTTGACTGCATTTCTGATCAGCGCTCTCCTTGTTCGGCCTGTGAGTTTAGGTGGATGGCCTTGTCTTGGTAGGTGTACAGTTGTGCCATACTCCTATTTCTGAATGATCGCTTGAACAGTGCTCTGTGGGATGTTCAAGGTTTTGGAAATCTTTTTGTAGCCTAAGCCTGTTTTAAATTTCTCAATAACTTGATCCCTGACCTGTCTTGTGTGTTCTTTGGACTTCATGGTATTGTTGCTCCCAATATTCTCTTAGACAACCGCTGAGGCCCTCACAGAGCAGCTGTATTTGTACTGACATTAGATTACACACAGATGCACTTTATTTAGTCATTAGCACTCATCAGGCAATGTCTATAGGCAACTGACTGCACTCAGATCAAAGGGGGCCGAATAATTATGCACACACCACTTTGCAGTTATTTATTTGTAAAAAAAATAAATAAAATTGGAATCATGTATGATTTTTGTTCCACTTCTCATGTGTACACCACTTTGTGTTGGTCTTTCATGTGGAATTCCAATAAAATGTATCCATGTTTATGGCAGTAATATGACAAAATGTGGAAAACTTCAAGGGGGCAGAATACTTTTGCAACCCACTGTATATCTTGTTTTTTCCGCCACCAATTAGGCTTTCTTTAGGTGGGACATTATGCCAAGAATTATTTTATTCTAAATGTGTTTTAATGGGAAAATAGGAAAAAATGTGGGAATATTTTTTTTTAAGGATTTGTCCATTATAGTTTTTAAATAATGCATGCTTCTGTAATTAAAACCCATGAAATGTATTTGCCCATTTGTCCCGGTTATAAAACCATTTAAATTATGTCCCTATCACAATGTTTGGCGCCAATATTTTATTTGGAAATAAAAGGTGCATGTTTTTCAGTTTTGCGTCCATCCCTAATTACAAGCCTATAGTTTATAAAGTAAGTGTGTTATACCCTCTTGACATAATTATTTAAAAAGTTCAGTCCCTAAGGTAACTATTTATGTTTTGTTTGTTTTTTTATTGTAATTTTTTTTTTATTACAAAAAATAAAATAAATTTGGGGAGTATGGGAGGTAATGAGTTATTAAACTATTGTATTTGTGTAACGGTCTTGTGTCGTAGCTCAGATGTCGGATTATGTGGTGATCTGCAGAATCACCAATAATGCAGACGCTATACCTGATTATATGTGATTTGCAGAATCACCAATAATACCAGTATAGCAGACAAAGAGCTGAGTGTGTAGTGATTTGGTGCAACCGTAACTATAATAGTTTAATGTGACCTCACCAGAGGGCTGGTGAGGTACTATCAGTACACAGAGCGTGCACTAGAGTACAAACTCCAGCAAGCTGGAGAAAATACTACCGAAGAGGCCGAATCTCCCGTGGAGCGGAGGATTCAGGATGTACTGCAGCCGAGTGAGACACAAGCAGTACTGCACTAGTGATTGCCTGGGAGCAGGTGAGTCAGACTGTACTGCAGCTGAGTGATCACCCTAGGAGCGGGTGAGTCAGACTGTACTGCAGCCTAGGAGACACAACCGGGACTGCACTAAATAATAACTTCACCAGAGGCGCTGGTGAAGCTAGCACCTCACCAGTGGCGAGGGCCCACTGATGAGTAGAGTAGTCTGACAGGCAAGTTTCGGCAACAGAGAGGTCAGTATAGGTACAGAATCGTGAGGCAGGAGAGTAAACGGTAATCAGGCAGAGGTTCAGCAACAGGAAGGTACATATCGATACAGAATCGTGAGACAAGAGGGTAATCGGTATTTAGGCAGGAGTTCTGCAACTAGAAGGCAGATAGGCAAAAGTACAGGATCAGAATCGGAGTAATAGCCAATAGTCATACACTGGAGATCTATATAATAAGCAATATCCTAGTCTAGGTGTGAAGTCCTTGGCATCAACACCTCGGAACTAGTCTAACAAATAAACAGTAACAATATAGTAATATCCTAGACTAGGTGTGAAATCCTTAGCATCAACACCTGGGATCTAGTCTAAGGTCTGAGCGCTAACACGCAAGTATTCACGACAAGAGACAGTGTGCGAATGAAGCCCGAAGGCTTAAGAAGCAGAGGAGACCCTACTGGCACGCCCCTCCTGAATCAGCCAATCCTGGGCGCCGTGGGACTCCTCTGACGTCAGCCGACCAGCAGGGCAGCTGACGGGCTTCCTCCTCGCATAAAGGTCCCGTCTGTGCGCGCGCCTGCGCGCTAAGGCGACCCCCTGCACGAGAGAAGGTTCAGTCCTCGGCGTCCTGGACGCTAGACGGACGGCCGCATGGAGGCAGCTGCGGCGGCGGTGCTGTTCGCCGCAGCTGCCTCGTGTATTACAATTTGTATATGAAAAATGCTTTAGGGTGTAGTTTTACTATTTGGCCACAAGATGGCCACAGTAACTTTTTGTTTATGCGACCTGCAAGCGTACAGGAAGTACGCTTGCAGGAAGTGTTATGAAGCTGCGAAACTGTTTTTTTTTCACAATGATCGCTGCTTCTCATAGAAGCAGCTGATCATTGTGGGGGCTTAGATCAACGAATGGGAATGGTTTTTCCCGTTCATTGATCTCTGGGCGAGTGGGCAGCGGCGTGCACGAGAGCGGGAGCGCGCGCACCAGCGGGCGGGAGGTGCGCATATCTCAATCCCTGGGGGTGAAAGTATGGAAAAAGGGACGGACATATCCGGGACCCACTAGAAGATCTTGGCCGTGCTTCTCTTCATGCACGAGTGCGGCCATGCTGCACTTGTACAAGCATGGCCGAGCCTGCCCAGTAGCACTAAGATAGGTGGGGTCTGTAAGCAGCAATGAAAGTCTGCAGGACAGTATGGAAAGCCTCTACAGGATCCAGAGGCTTCCACTTTTCTTAGTTAAGTATGTGTTTTTTGACCGGGGGTTCACCTTGGGTGGACTTGAAAATCTACCCTTGCAACTTTATCAGAAGGAATGTTTCTCTTTGAAGATTACAGTAAAGAAAATGTGCGTCTTTAGATTAGAAAAATACACATTTCCCAGTGTGACTACGTGCCATCCCCTGGCATCAGGACCAGTACTTTACCAGCCTTTCGTGCATCAGGCCCATAATGAGGAAAATGTACATATGCATTCTCCTTCCTATGTAGAAATATGCTGTGTTGCTTTTTTTTATTTATTTATTTTTTTGCTCTAACTATAAGTGTTACGAATCCAGAGCTCTAAATCACACCATCCCTGTAGATGAACTTAAGGAAAGGAGCATACAAACATCCAATCTTAACTGACCAATTTTACCACTTTCATGTACCGGTAGAATGAGAGCTTACCTACACAATCTGTTCAAAGTAGTCAAAGTCTGTTGGACCTTATACTACGTGGAAATGGTAAATTTGACCAACCAAGATTGGTTGTGTGTACCAAGCTGTAACCGATAACTGGTTAAAAGCCATAAAACACCAGCATGGCAGAGAAACATTTGTGAGTGCAAGAGTACAAGAAACAGATAAAAAAAGGAAATGGCTAAAGCTTTCTGTGTGTAAGAGCAGTAAAACCTTACAAAAAAAACAACAAAAGCAAAAACACTTTACACACACTAGATTATCTGCAAAGGAAGTCATTATTGGCTGAGTGTAATCTAGCGTGTATATAGCTTTGCTGCATTAATATCACTTTGTAAATGTGGGTCTTTGGCTGCTACAGGTTTAAGCTGGTAGTATGACTAGTGATTCATCTGTACAGAACCCATTGCTTGGCTGCAACTAAGCAACATATCTATACAAGCTTGTGCCCAAAATTGACGCTCTAGGGATCAAGCCCTGATCCCTACTGGGGATCGTTCTAGAGCACAATCTTAAAAAAAAAACATACCAAGAATATAAATCGGTTCAACTCCCAGCAGATTTGATCACCCTGATGGAATCTGCCAGAAATCCATTGCCCCCAACATGTTCGATTGATCTATTGATTCTGACCTAGAATTAATCGCAACTATTGATCGGACAGGACAGAAAATCCGACAAGCTGTGGTTGATGGGCTATAGCACTGCGCTGCATTAAACCAATCCAGTACTGTGGCTAAATTTATTTTCTAATGAAAACTATTGAATATGGATGTGATGTTTGTGGTAGGAATCAATCACAATCCGATCAGATTCTGAATGATCAGTTTGCCAAATCAGGGGAAGTTCTATGAGTGTACGGCCATCTGAAGCTTTAAATGGAAGGGCTCTCTTCTAGTGTGTTCTAATACTGTTGTAGAATGGGTGTAGCACCATTTCCTTGCAGCACTCAGTCTTCAGTTCATATCTGGACCTAAACACCATCTGTATGGAGTTTCCAACACCCCCCAAAAAAACAGATAGGTTATCTAGCATTTCTCATAATTTGGCCTGCTTAGATTATGTTGACAATGGCCTATGGCTGGTAGAGGTAAGATTTCTGACAGTTCGTGACATGACATAATACACTATGCGTGACCAGGGCTGTGAAGTTGGCACAAAAATCAGACGACGACTCAGTTAACTGCTTGCCGACCACGTCACACCGATGGGTGTGACCGCGGCAGCAGCCCCAGGACCGCCTAATGCCGATTGGCGTAAAGTCCTTGGGGCTCGCAGTGCAGGAGATCGCGCGCAGGCTGCGTTCGCATCTCCTGTTGATGGGCGGAGTGGAGCTCCGCCTTCAGTCTCCGAGCGGAGATCGGGGAGGGAGGGAAAAGTAATAATAATAAAAAAAAGACTATATTTATTAAAAATAAAATAAGAAAAATATTTACAAAAAATAAAAAAATAAACACAGGGGGAGCGATCAGACCCCACCAACAGAGAACTCTGTTGGTGGGGAGAAAAAGGGGGGAATCACTTGTGTGCTGGGTTGTGTGGCCCTGCAGTGGGTTGTGCGGCCTTAAAGCTGCAGTGGCCTATTTAAAAAAAAATTGCCTGGTCACTAGGGGGGGTTTAACACCACGGTCCTCAAGAGTGAAACCACCAACTCCAGGTACCCAAAATTGCTCTGGCTCTGACTCCTTGACTCCACAGCTCTTGCAGTGCTATGGAGTGGGTGCAAAAATCCTCCGACTCCTAAGTTTATGAAATCACCCACTGCAGGTACCCAAAAATTGTTCCGACTCCTCAACTCCACAGCCCTGTGTGGGGCGTGACATATGATATGCATGGTGTGACATAGGCTATTCGTAGCGGGACATATGCTATGCAGAGTGCTGCAGAAGATGTCAGCACTATCTATATATAAATACTTAATAAATAAAGGTTTTACCTCTATTTACAGATTACAAACTTTGCTATATGCACTTTGATACCTTGTCCTAGAGGTACTGTAAGTGTCTGTTTATGTTGATCGAATGGATATTATAGGCCAAAGGAACCTTTTGGAAGTTAGAGATTCCTTTACCTCTTATTGTACCACTTTGAATAGCAGACAATATATATTGAAGTTGCCAAGTTTGTTCTTAAAGTCTACACTGACATCAGTGAGTGCCGGAGTCATGAGCTGTTGGTTCTGAGGGATGGTCTGCTGGAATGTTTAATTTAGGCCTCTTTTACATGTGATACTGAACTACATACTTGTTTGGGGAGTTCAGCCTCCCAGGAGCTAACCAAAAACTGCCATTCAGGTACAAATACAATGTACCAAAATGGCAGTGCAACACACGTAATAATGTAACACACGTGGTAATGTTACCCAACAGCAGAAAACCGCAACATGCCAGGTCTGAGCAGGAGGTATAGCCATGCTCAGATGTGACTCCATGGGAAGCCACCTCTTCACCCCTGGTACAGTACGCTGGCAAACAACTGGATGGAACCAGAGTTGAGAGGGATACGGACACTGCCATATGTATTTAAACAATGCCAGTTGCCTAGCAACCCAATTCATCTATCTTAGTAGTGTCTGAGACTAAACCCTGGAGCAAGTAAGTGGCTAATCAATTAAAAACAGGGCTGTGAAGTCGGTACAAAAATCTACCGACTCAGACTCCTCAGTTTAGGATTCCACAGACAAAATTTTGGGGATCTCATGGAAACCCTACAAAAAAAAATGCAGAATAAAATTGTGCCACTTTTAGAACTTTTCCCTTGTACCTACGATTATAACTAATATTACACACCTCTTGGTTAACAGTACTAAAAATGTAGCAATCATCCCCACATATAATGAATGCCGCAATCACCACCCACATATGAAAAGCAGCAATTACCCCCACACACAACATTTCTCAAATCCAAGGCAGGATTTGTACTTTCTAGCACCCAAGGCCCAAGGCTGCCTTTACTGTAAACAGATTGTGAATCGATTTCAGCATGAAATAGATTCACCATCTGTGAAGCTGCCGCCCCCCCCCCCCCCCCCCCCCCTGCATACATTACCTGATCCGGCCCGCGCGAGTCCCCCGGTCTCCACTGTCTTCTTCTCCACTCTGGGCTCCAACTTCACTGTACTTCCTGTCCAGGGAAGTTTAAACAGTAGAGGGCGCTCTACTGTTCAAAATTCCTGTCGGGACAGGAAGAAGAGAAGCCTGCCGGAGCCCAGCGGAGAAGGAGCAGCGGTGACGGTGGGTATACGCTCCGGGCAGATAAGGTAATGTATTGCCGCTAGCGTTGGTCGTCGGACATTCAAACGTCGCTATTGACGCACTCCCTACCCGCTGGCGATCGAGCGAAATCTTCCGCATGGAGGTCGGAATCCCCCACGGGGGGGACAGGAAGCCACCGGAGCTGCTGCAAGGGCACAGGACGGATGCCGAGGCTATAAACTTTGAAAGACATACATACTGTATTAAAGTACTTACTACACCTCTCAGCAGGAAGAGCCCATACACTGTGCAGGAGCGCATTTGAAATGGGTGTGTAAAGCCTGGTACACAACGCCCGACAGGTCCTGTGATGCCCCCTTGACTACAGTCGTCAAGCGACGCTTCTACCCTGCCGGCAGGTATGCGCCATGTCATGCGACGCTACACGTCGGGAGCAAACAAGACTTGAAGTGATCATGGTACTTTGCGCAGGAGTCGTCAGGGTTCTCAGCGATCCGATTTGCCGTGACAGTCGTCATTGCAGCATGACTATTCTCAGGAAAATTGCGACGTGCGTGCCAAGCTTAAGGATTCGAGCTGCCCAGTAAAAAGGAAGCACTCATGCATGAGAGAGAGAGCAGATCTGCATGAGTGCCTTCTCTAACAGTGCATGCCTGGTTCAGAACTTGCGCATGCTTAATTAAAAATGTGCTTGTTCTTAACTTGGTGGGGAAAAAAGGAAAAAAAAAACCCACAAAACTGTTGAATGGGGAATGGGTTATTGAAGTACTTATACACAAATAAAAAAATAGCTATTGTTCAGTGTCCCTACACAGAGCTAGGAACATATCAGTAAAGTGGATCTTAGCAATAGGACTTCTGGTGATGTCTAGAAGAATGTGATACTACATTCACTTTCAAAATCATCTGTTCCAATAGTAAGCTTTCAACAGACACACATCTTTAATATCTAGCTATAATTTTTCTTTTACTACATGCACCACATGTAATAACCATCTGTTACTGACATTAACTTTTCCCTAACATTCTAGTTTTGGCTGTACTCATGCAGCTCGCCTTTTCTAAATTAATTAAAGGTTAACATGGCAGACAAAGCAAACCAAGAAAGATTATACCAGCACAGAAACCCAACACTTAAAAGGAAAGTTCAAGCAAAATAAAAAAATGAGTTTCACTTACCTGGGGCTTCTACCAGCCCCATGCAGCCATCCTGTGCCCTTGTAGTCACTCACTGCTGCTCCAGTCCCCCGCTGGCAGCTTGCCGACCTCGGAGGTCGGCGGGCCGCATTGCGTACATTTTTACGCATTCCCGCTACTGCAGGAACATTAACACATACATTTTTATGCGTTACTGCTGCCAGCGGGGGACTGGAGCAGCAGTGAGTGACTACGAGGGCACAGGATGGCTGCATGGGGCTGTTAGAAGCCCCAGGTAAGTGAAACTCATTTTTTTATTTTGCTTGGACATTCCCTTTAATGCTGCTGTAGAGTGCATTTTATATCGAAAGCATGAAGAGTATTATTATATTATATTATATTATAGGTAAAGAGAGATTATGAAGCTGGAAAATGAAGCAATGTGCCCTTCCAGAATGAAATATTAATTTCCAAGTTGTAAAGGCATCCCCTCTTACTGAGGGCCTTTATTCACTGCATGCACTTCAGTATGGTTATCAGAGAGCATGAGACTTGTAGAGTGCAAGGACACTTGCTTTGTCAGGAAAATAGCTGTGTTTCCTTTCCTCAATGCAAATCTAGGTGAATTTCAACAAGCAGCTTATTAGGTGCAGCCAAACAGCGCAAATGAATGTGACTTTCCAATCACACCAAAAAAATGCATAGCTGGTGTTAGGTACACCATTTTATGAGGACATTACCCCCCCCCCCCCCCCAACCCATACAAACAGACACTATTACTGGGAATGTGTGTGGGTTGGTTTTATATTACCTAGTAGTAAAAGAGTAAAAACTGCCAATCTTAAAATTCAGGTTACATAGCAACCCAGGATGATTTATACCCTGATGATGCACAAGACATTCATCACCACTTCCCCATTAGTTAAAATAGAATGTTTCCATGGAAACATTCTTCGTAGTGCTTTGTTTTATAGTATATTATTCTTGGGTTTGAACATGCCGCGCTTCACATGCCAGATATGGTAATAAAGGAAATGCTGAAGATTGGAGCAGGTTTTTTTTCACATTTTCCTTTTATAAAAACACAGATAAAGGAAACACTTGACTATTATTCATGTGAATGCTCATATTGAATTACAGAAGTATTGTATTGTATTAAAGGGAAACTGTAGGGGGGTCGGGGGAAAATGAGCTGAACTTACCCGGGGCTTCTAATGGTCCCCCGCAGACATCCTGTGCCTGCACAGCCACTCACCGATGCTCCGGCCCCGCCTCCGGTTCACTTCTGGAACTTCTGACATTAAAGTCAGAAAACCACTGCGCCTGCGTTACCGTGTCCTCGATCCTGCTGATGTCATCAAGAGCGCACAGCGCAGGCCCAGTATGGTCTGTGTCTGCGCAGTACACTCCTGGTGACATCAGCGGGAGCGAGGACACGGGCGTGCAGGCGCAGTGGTTTTCTGACTTTAAAGTCAGAAATTCCAGAAGTGAACCGGAGGCGGGGCCGGAGCATTGGGGAGTGGCTGCACCAACACAGGATGTCTGCGGGGGACCATTAGAAGCCCCGGGTAAGTTCAGCTCATTTTCCCCCGACCCCCTTACAGTATCCCTTTAAGCAATGCACTACTCACAATTTGCTTCATGTGGCCCCATCCACATATTCTGAATGGGCTTAACCACTTGAGGACCACAGGTTTATAACCCCCCATCCCCCCCCCCCATGACCAGGCCATTTTTTACAATTCAGCCTTAACAGTTTATTGCTCCCAGGGCCCCATAGCAGTTTTTGTGGCTGCTATGGCTATTGCTATGCCCCTGGCTCGGCCATACAACTTAGCACCCAAATTAATTTTACCTCCTTTTCTTACCACGAATGAAGGTTTCTGCTTTCTGTTGGTGGTCTCTGATTGCTGGTGCAATCTTTATTTTTTTTATTAATAAAAGATTATCCTTTAAAAAATAAATAAAATAAAAAAAACTATTTCTTTAATCCCCCCTCCTCCCCCATTAAATTAGCCCTAGACTGCAATACAGACACTACATATACATAGACATCAGCCTATGTATGGGATTAGAATGTGAGCCGTTGAGAGTTAAGTGACAAGGCTGTCCCCTGTACAGCGATGCACTAGATCGAAGTGCTGTACACTTAATTTCTTTTATTATGTTTATTTCGGCCTGCCAGCTCTGATCATGGCTGGCAGGCTGATCGCCGCGGCCCCTCACTGTTTACTGCAGGGAAGGTGTGCAAGCGTTCGTTTCCTGCAAATCTCAGCTCTTGCGAGGTCACGCCACCTGGCGTGACTGAGGAAAGAGAGAGCCACTCTGCGGCCATCATCCTGTGTTAGGCAGTCACAGATTGGTTAAAGGGAACCCAAAGTGAGAGACAGATGTAGGCTGCCATATTCATTTCTTTTTAAACAATGCACAATGCCTGGCTGTACTGCTGATCCTCTCTCTCTAATACTTTTAGGCTGTAGATGAGTGCTTTCTGAGTGCTTTTTTAACCATCAGCGCTTTCTGGGTGTTTTTTTTTTTTAAACCGCTCCCACTGACTTGCTTTAAAATCATGGTCAAGTTGGCGCGATTGCGATTTTTCAAAAACGTGATTGCTGCAATTTTACTATGATTTAAGTGTAAGTCAATGGGAGCGTTTAAGAAATGCTCAGAAAGCGCTGATGGTCAAATAAGCACTCAGAAAGCACTCATAGTTCGTCTACAGCCTTAGCCATAGATCTGAAAAAGCATGCATATCAGAAGTTTCTGACATTATTGTCAGATCTGACAAAAGGACACTACTGCAGACAAATAGATCAGCAGGACTGCCAGGCAACTGGTATTGTTTAAAAGGAAATCGATATGGCAGCCACCATATGTCTCTCACATCAGGTTCCTTTTAAACAACTCAACTAACTGAACTGGAAATAATGTAATATGGAATTATTAGGATAATGCATGGGGTGAGTATAGATACATTCTGCTCATATATTACTGAGGTTGTAAACTTTAGTATCTTTAGTGTTAAAGTAACAGATGATCATAATGTATTAATGGTGTCTGTTCTTGTTTTTTGTTTAAGTTGGGTTTGTGCAATCCAATCTAGAAACTCTTGCATGTGGCTTACACTCCTACACATGGAACTTATCGGGTGCTATCCAAAATTAATTCAAAGATATAGTTTTGCTTCCTGTGGGAATCCAGTTACCAACAGCCACTAACAAGAGATGAAAGTGTAAATGAGTGGAATGAAACCAAATGTGCTGAGGTTTGGAAATGCCTAATCATAGTAGCATGTGGCACATAAAAAAACACAGTGCAAGGCTATTATAATTTACCACAGAATAAAAACCAAGTACAGTATATTCACCTGAAAGAAATTCTGAACTGGAACTAAGAAAATAAAAATTCTAATAAACATCCACATAATACTAAAAGTCCAATTTATAAAAGTGAAAGGGGGCTATTTTCCAATAGGTCAAAATGTCAATGAAAATCATTGGGCTGTTCCCATCTAAAAAAAATGCTGAAAGCAATGCCTTTTTTCGTGACATTACATGCATTTGTCCATTAAAGAACGTTGACCAGTGCTAGAAAATGCCATTAACCTATCACTTTCAAACATGCACATCGTCCAGAAAACCATGCAAAGAAAATCACATCGGCACCCCGGTGAAAATTTAGCTGGAGGCCCAGTTCTCAGTGACGTTGCAGAATAATTCTGCATGTCAACTTACTGCATATAAAATTCTATGGGCCGGTTCACAATACTGCACTGTAACAGATCGGGGTAGTCTAACTCACTGCATGGAGGCTTTGTATTTAAGTCGATAGCCAGTCTCCATTGCAGCTCACACTCATAAAGTGTGCATTGTGCAACTGACAACTGTGAACCTAGCCTTAAAGGACATACGAGGTGAGTAATGAAAACTATCTTACCTGGGGCTTCTTCCAGCCCCTACAAGTCTCTGTGTCCCTCGCCACAGTTCCAGACCTCTCAGACGCAGTACGCTCGAGGTGACGCAGGCACATGCTAGCGTGTGCGCAGATAACCCAACCCATCCTGTGGTCTCCAATGTTGCCAGACTGGCGGCGGGAGAAGACCGGAGCTTCGGCGAGGGACACAGAGACTTGTATGGGCTGGAAGAAGCCCTGGGTAAGTAAAGATAGTTTTCATTACTCACGTCGTATGTCCTTTAAGGTGGCCATAAACCACACCATTTTTTTATTTTTTTATTTAGGTGATGATTGAGTGGTTTGTTTGAAAAATTAAACCAATCCACAATACACTATTCATTTTTGTTTTTAAAAAAAATAGTCATCAAAATTTTCCACCATCGCCAACAGATCAGAAGATTGAAAATTCAGGACATTTTACTTATTTTCTGATTAGAAAAATGTATAAACCGCAATCCGTTAAAAAAAGAAATTGAATATTTGGTGTGCATTGTGTGGCTACCTTAAGGGATTTGATCATCAGTCACCCTTTGTACACAGCAGATTGACTGTCTGTATACTCCTCAAGGTTATTTAACCCTTATGTTTTATTTTTGCATTACCAAATTACATTCAGTATTGCATTCGGCATTTTCCTGTGCAACAGCATCATTTGTAGGGTGATTTTCTCCCACTGGACCCAGAGCACTGTGTCTCAGATCAGTAGTCAGGCCTAGTTCACACTTTGTGAGCGCTTTTGAAAGCGCTTTTTCCTTCGCTTTCAGAGTGAATCATGCTTTGCTAAGCGCTTTTCTAATAGCTTTTGTCTGGCAATTTTGTATTTTCTTCCTAACGACACTTAGGAAGTGAACTCTTTGACCTGGAACAGACTAAATACAATGTATGTATTCTTGAAAGTGCTGGAAAAATCGCTTTTACAAATGCCCAGAAAATGGTGCAGGAGCTGCGTTTGCAATTGGAAAGGAAGCTCATCGCTCATGCGAGAACACTCACATAGAGCAACATTGCAGAAGCGCTTTTAAAGCCATTTTAAAAATCGCCAGCGCTTAAAAAAAGAAAGAAAAAGGAAACGAAAGTGTGAACAAGCCCTCACTGATGGTGTGGATTATGTCAGAGGACAGCATTACATGTCTGTAGATGGCAGAATAAAAAGGAGACCTTTGGAGAAGTCCATTCCAGGCTAGGCTGTCTCCACCAAGAGAACTAATGAAGCAGGTTTATGTCATGCATCAAGCCTACCTGAGTCAGTCACTTTGCTAAATTCTCAAGTGTTAGCAGCAACACTTGTCCTAAATGTAGTACACTGGCCCTTCCTACCACATAATGTACAACTGTCCAACTGCCCTAGCATGAAGGAAGCACACCTTTGATTTCTTACATGATGAAATGGGATAGCTAATTAAACTAGACCCAAAAATCTGGTTTGCTAAAGATAATAGCAGGAGAACCCCCAGTTACAAACTGTTTATGCAACAGTCCCTCTTCTGTGTAACAAAAGCGACTGCAACCAAGTAGATGGCATTGGCCCCATCTATGCCAGGTGATTGGATTGTGATAATTAATCTTTCTCTACCGTACAAAAATTGAATTCCTGCCCACAGAATCTGCCTATAAAATTTGATAAGAGGTCACTAGACTATGTTCCAAGTACCGTATATACTCGCAAGCAAGCCGAATTTTTCATCCCCCAAAAGTGGCCCAAAAGTTGGGGGGTCGGCTTGCTTGCGAGTCATGGGTAGGTGGGTGGGTAGGTGGGTGGGTAGGTGCTGCCCCTCCCCGCTCCGCCCGCGGCTACTATTACCTTAGGCGGCGCCGCTTCCTCTATCCCCGTCCTGCTCCGATAACTAACTCATTCACAGCAGCGCGCCCCTCGCTGCTGTGATGGAGGAAACCATAGCGAGCGGTTCCCATAGTAACGGCATCGCCGCTACAGGAAGCCGCTCTCTATGGTTTCCTCCATCATCACAGCAGCGAGGGGCGCGCTGCTGTGAATGAGTTAGTTATCGGAGCAGGACGGGGATAGAGGAAGCGGCGCCGCCTAAGGTAATAGTAGCGGCGGCCGCGGGGGGAGCGGGGAGGGGCAGCACCTACCCACCCACCTACCTATACTGGGGCACTATGCTAACTATACTGGGGCACTATGCTAGCTATAATGGGGCACTATACTAGCTATACTGAGCACTATACTAGCTATACTGGGGCACTATGCTATCTATAATGGGGCACTATACTGGCTATACTGAGCACTATACTAGCTATACTGAGCACTATACTAGCTATACTGAGCACTATACTAGCTATACTGAGCACTATACCAGCTATACTGGGCACTATACTAGCTTTATTATTAATATATATATATATATATATATATATATATATATATATATTATTGTTTTTATGACTTTTTACGCTTTTTTCACGTTTTATCCACGCTTTTACGGCGTTTTTCTTAAATTTCTCTAGAGTTGATTAATGATTTTGCGCGTCCGCCCATGGTATCTGACACGCGAATAACAGTTATGTTTTGTTGCTTTTAGAAAATACGAATACACTTTCGGCTTTCCGCATCTGTTGAGATGTAGAAGTCTATTAATGGTGCACCACTCGTGCCCTATTTTACTGATAAGTTGTTATATATGCTGTAATCTAATTTTATTGTATGTGTGTTATTTATTGAACATATGTTGTTCTTTTATGTGTTGCTTCCTACATATGGAAACGGGTTGTTTTAATGCCCATAATAATTTAAGCGCAAATCCCCTTTATGATTGTGGAGGATGACGCGCTTTTCTATTAATATATGCAAGCCCCATACTTCAGGATTGCCAGTATGCACGTATTGTGTGTTTAAATAAAGTTTCCCATGGCTTCCCCTAGTCACTATGACAACGCTAGAGGGAAGCCTATATCCCTGTGCGCTGTAACGTAGGACGTCATCTGACGAAGGCGCAGAGCGCCGAAACGCGTAATGACGTCGTACGCGTGCTAAGGGTCAAGCCACGCCCACTTCCAGTGAGACGGAACCCAGACGATCGGGACTCGCGCTGCTGGCCACAGCGCGTCATCCTCCACTGAACCAAAGCGGCTGGCTGCCCGCTGACACGCCTTCTTAATCTGTAAACATTGTGAGTATAACTTGAAACTGCAATAAAATTTCCCTCTTTGATGTAACGCACTATGGCGCGCTCCTCTTTTATCTAGAGATTCTTTGCCCACTATACTGGCTATACTGAGCACTATACTAGCTATACTGGGGCACTATGCTATCTATAATGGGGCACTATACTGGCTATACTGAGCACTATACTAGCTATACTGAGCACTATACTGAGCACTATACTGAGCACTATACTGAGCACTATACTAGCTAAACTGGGGCACTATACTAGCTATACTGAGCACTATACTAGCTAAACTGGGGCACTTTACTAGCTATACTGAGCACTATACTAGCTAAACTGGGGCACTATACTAGCTATACTGAGCACTATACTAGCTAAACTGGGGCACTATACTAGCTATACTGAGCACTATACTAGCGATACTGAGCACTATACTAGCGATACTGGGCACTATACTAGCGATACTGGGCACTATACTAGCGATACTGGGCACTATACTAGCTATACTGGGCACTATACTAGCTATACTGGGCACTATACTAGCTATACTGGGGCACTATACTAGCTATACTGAGCACTATACTAGCTATACTGAGCACTATACTAGCTATACTGAGCACTATACTAGCTATACTGGGACACACTAGGGGAATAAGGCAGCCAGCATTTCCTACCCCCGGCTTATATGGGGGTCAATCATTTTTCCCTGTTTTTTCAGGTGAAAGTTGGGGGGTCGGCTTACATGCGGGTCGGCTTGCTTGTGAGTATATACGGTATTTAAAGGGAATGTCAGAGGAATAAAATTAAAAAAATCGTACTCGGGGCTTCCTCCAGCCCCTTGCAGCCGACTTGTGCCCTTGCTGCAGCTCCGCTCTCAGTCGCCTGTGTAGAACACTCCAGATGACGTTAGTGCGACCGTGAGTGGCTCTCGCGCAGGCACAGTAGATGCCGACCCGGCAAGTTTGGCATCTGCACCAGAGGGGACCCCCAGGCCATCGTCTGGGTATCGGAGCTGCGGCAAGGGCACAGGATGGCTGCAAGGGGCTGGAGGAAGCACCAGGAAGTGTTTTTTTTTTTTTTGTTTTTTTTTTAATTCCTCGGACATCCCTTGTAACAACTACAATCTTACCAAATAGGTGACTGTAGAGCAGGAAAAATACTATGATCCCAATGAGACTCATTTTCCCTGTTATGGGAATGTGAATGGTTTTGGTGGCTGTACACTGTAATAACACTGTATTTGTATATGTATAAACCACATACTGTTGTGGTTCTGGAGTAAAGTTATGTTTGATAAGCATTTGATGTATGTGTTTTGCTCTGTAGCTAAACTTATTATACTGTTACATTGTTTGGACTAAAAGAATATCAAAACTGCAACATAAATTTGGTAACTATAGAACTACTCTGAAAGCAGTCATCTGCTCATATTTTACATAGTGTTACATAGTGTTACTTTTGTTCAAAACAGAGTGGCCTTTCAGTCTGAACTGAAACACAGTAAACATTACCCATGTGATTGAATATGGTTACTTTTGGAGTGCTTGTCAAGTGATTATACTGTATATAACATTTTTTTACAAAATGTCTAATTTTGTTGTGGATGTCACTGAGTGAAAAAAAAAAAAAAAGAGAGAACTAAATTAACCTTGCATTCAGGGCTGTGGAGTCAGATGCAATGTTTGGGTACCTGGAGACAGAGCATAAAAAATGCATAGACTCCTACTAAATTTAAACTCTAAATAAAAACAGTTTTTTTTTTCTTTTCAAACTCCTTTTGCTCATTAAATCAATTAATTTGATATGTTATTAAACTTGGGGTTGATGACTACAAATTAAGGTATACAGTAGTACTATACATATGCACTCCCTGCAGGGCTGTTGTGAATCCACTGAGATTTGCTGTGATCACGTCCTGCTTGAGCACCAGGACTGTGGAGTCGGAGTTGGAGTCAAGAAATCAGAGCAATTTTGGGTACCTGGAGTCGGAGGTTTCATAAAATGAGTCTGAGTTGGATGATTTTTGTACAGGCTCCATAGCCCTGTTTAGCACATGACCATTACTAGCAGTGTTCTCCCCAAGCTCTTTTAGCCGGGTGCTGCACCCGGCTAGTTTTGGTGAGCACCCGGCTGTCATTGGTTCACTTCCTCCTCTGCTGTAAGCAGAATTGTGCAGAGAAGCCCCGACCTTGTATTCTCTCATCTCACCCGGCTACTTTTTCATGCCACCCGGCTGGAAAAAAATTCTGGGGAGAACACTGACTAGTAATACAAATCAGAGACTTTCATACCGGTATCTATTACTTGAGGGCTCTTTCCTACTGGAACGTTGCATTGAAGCGATTTATCGCACTGCCAACACTGGGTAATTTAAGTCTATGGGGAAGTTCACATTACCTGCGCAGCAGTGCGCCGGAAGTGCTCGACCTGACGCGGGTCCATAACTGCGTTACAGCGCGTATCTGCGTTGCGCCGGAAATCATGTTAGTCTATGGCGACACAGGGATTTTAAAAATGTTGGCGGCGGTGGTGCAACGATATCACGACACGCATGCATATTTTTACAATATGCTTCTGTGCACTTCCGCATACCCAAAGTGGGAAATGACCACAAGTGGGCGCCACTTCCTGCTTGGCAGAATGCCAGACAGGGAACACTGCCCTTTTAATGCATGTTTTTGGCTGTACGGCAGGTGAGACGCACCACATCGCTAACTTACAGTACGAAACATGCCTAACCAAACTGATCACATCCTTCTCCCTGAGTTCTCCTAAACGTGACCATCACTAGTGCCTACTAACAGCACAATTTTCAGCGAAGATTCACCCGATCAGATAAAAGTAAACAAATTATCAGAAAATAAACCTGAATGATGTTACAAATCGACTGAATGATTCAAATAGTGATCATTGGACAATAATTTAGTCTATCGGAAATTTTTTTTTTATTAGAATTGGTTTTGAAGGGTAGGAAGTACAGCGACTGAAAAATATTGTTGTTCATACGTTGCAATAGGCTGTAGAAAATGTGTCAGTGTTCTAACGTAAAATAATAGAAAGTAATATATTATTTGTGTTTATACACGGCTCAATTCCTATCTTCTGGGGCCACATGGCATAATGGGCAGCCAGTTCTCTAGCAAAACCACTTTGGTATAAGGGGTCCAACCACAGCAAACATTTTAACTTTATTAAGCAACCATACATTTTTCATTTTTAGATATCTGAATGGCTGGCCATAGTTAGGTCCAACTTAGGTTAGGTTTTGTAAGGGCTCATTCACACTACTAAATGCGTTAGAAGTGCATTCAAATGCATGTAAAAAATGCATGAATTTGTCAGTTTGTTTTTGTGGATTTCATTGCGCATTTCCAAGCATATCTATGCTTTTTTCTGCATTGTCAAACTACTATGAAGTGATGTAGAGGGAAAGTAAACCAGCCGATTCTTGGGGCTCATCTGCATGATCCATGAGCTTAAACGCATGTAGCATGCATTACTATGTGCTCCATTGAGTTTTAATCACTCCCAACACATTGAAATGCACTGCTCAGCAACGCACTGCTGTACTGTGAATGTTAAAATGAAAGTCTATGGACTTTCATGTTACCATGTTTATCGCACTCTATGTGCAGTGCATCAAAACTCACTGCAACTCACATAGTGTGAATGAGCCCTGTGCATTGCAGTGAGTTAAAGATGGTATGGAAAGTCCATAGACTTTCATTTTAAAATTCACAGTACAGCAGTGAGTTGCTGAGCAGTTCATTTCAATGTGGGAGTGATTAAAACGCACTGCAGCGCATAGTAATGCATGCTATGTGTGTTTCAATGCATGGATCATGCAGTAGTCCAATGAATCAGCTGGTTTCCTTTCCCTCTATGTCAATTCACAGTGGTTCGACAATGAAGTAAAACACCTAGAAAATGTGTGGAAATGCATGGAAACGTGCAATGAAATGCACAAAAAAACTTACTGACAAATTCATGCGTCTTACATGCATTTTAATTCCTATCAAACGCATTTACTAGCGTGAATGAGCCTTTAGGAAGCAAAGATGAGACATGATCACGTGATCAGCCATCAACGAATTGCAGTACAGCCTCCCAATCAACCTAATCACATTTCTACAGGAATTAAGAAAATGTATCAACACTAACTTTTTTTTCTCTTTATTCAGCATAGATTGTAACCTATAAGGAAAACAAAAATGGAAAACCGCCAGTTTTACAAACGTCCTAGACTTCAAAAAGGTAGACTCTTTTAGTAGCAGGTTTCCAGGGCTCAAGCGAGAATGAGTGCCAGGTAAATGACCAATATTTTTACCAGCTGCGTCACCCAGCACCCAACTCCTGTGGCATCACTGCAATACATACACAGCACTGGGGCCAATTCTGCAATTATATTTGGTACCTCCTCCCACTTAGCACTTCCTGTGAAAACCTTAGTGCAGTGGCATGTTAAAAGCAGGGCTGTGGAGTCGGTACAAAAATCCACCGACTTCGACTCCTCTAATTTGCATATTACAATCTTGTTGATTGAAAGTATGTAACATGAAAATCGTCTCTTAACTGCTAACGCTTAGGAATTTTAAAAGACAACTGAAGTGAGAAGGATATGGAGACTGCTATATTTATTCCCTTTAGTCATAGACTAAAACTAGTCCTTGGTAAGAGTACTTGTAAAAGGTAAAGACCAGAACAAAGAACATCTGTCAGGCCCTAGGCAATGTAACTTTGGGTACATGTAAGAGTGATGTGCAGGTACTCTGCAGGGGAATAAGGAGATTCTTCCTCTATTACACATTCTTCATGCACAATCTGAACCAGGTTTATGGGTGATAGACAACACCTCTGTGTTCAATGTGCACAACGTTCTGAGTGGATTCCCTGCGCTCTGTGGGACGTGCATATGTATGTGTAACGAAGTAAACCTGAGACAGATGAAATTAAAGTTTTATACATACCTGAGGCTTCTTCCAGCCCCCTTCAGGCTAATCAGTCCCTCGCTGTCCTCCTCTGCCACCCGGATTTTCTGCTATTAGTCCAGGCACTTGAGTCAGTCTGGCGTGGTGCGCATGAACACACTCCGCCCGCTAGCGTACTAAATCTGCGCAGCACTATTGCGCAGGTGCAGAACGCTCCTGGCTGTGGAAGCGGCATGCAGCTGTACAGCGCTGACTGGCTGAATTGCCAGGACTCATAGCAGAAGATCCAGGTGGTGGAGGTGGACAGCAAGGGACTGATTAGCCTGAAGGAGGCTGGAAGAAGCCCCAGGTATGTAAAATTTTCCTTTCATCCTTCTCAGGTACCATTTAATTTGTAGTCACCAAACCAAATTTTAACAACATATTAAATTATTTGATTTCATGAGCAAAGGTACATTTGCATAAATTAGAATCAACGCAGAATTATTTCCATCGCATTGACCATCTCTATTAGGGACACGGCTACACATCAGGCTTTATACTTACAGCATAGATGTTATTTAGTATATATGTTACGGCCAGAACCCGAAGTGTGGCCACTTCTAGTTCTGGCCGGCCACTTCGGGTTCTGGCCGGCCAATGCGCGAAGTGGCCGCAGCGCTGCGGCCAATGTGAGAAATGTTTTGTTGACGCCGTCTCGCCGCGGCCAAATTGATGATGCTTAATTGTAATGAAATGTAGCCGGCGGCAATGTCATAGATGAAGCCGCCGGCTTTCGCGCACTGCCTCTCCCCGATCCACCCTCCCTCCTCTCCCCGCCTCCCATTACAATACATAGCAGCCGGGCGGGGACATGCAGCCGGAGAGTCGTTCGTCGCGGCAGGGGAATCCTGCCGTTCCTGCAGAGCGGGGTGCTGGCAGAAGCGATGTCTGCAGCCTCCCCCGCTCTGCTGCCCCTGCTGCGACGAACGACTCTCCGGCTGCATGTCCCCGCCCGGCTGCTACGTATTGTAATGGGAGGCGGCGGCGAGAGGAGGGAGGGGGGGATCGGGGAGAGGCAGTGCGCGAAAGCCGGCGGCTTCATCTATTCTATGACATTGCCGCCGGCTACATTTCATTAAAATTAAGCAAGTTTGTCATCAATTTGGCCGGGCGAGACGGCTGTAAACATTCCATTTCTCACATTGGCCGCAGCGCTGCGGCCACTTCGCATATTGGCCGGCCAGAACCCGAAGTGGCCGGCCAGAACTAGAAGTGGCCACACTTCGGGTTCTGGCCGTAACATATATAAGATTCCTGTGTACACATCATACTCACAGTCACAATCAGATGTGTATATCTGACTTTAAAAATACGGGGACTGCTTTATTGAAGCATTTGCGGTCATTTAATTTTTGTGGACTAAGCACAGCTATTACTGTATGTAGAAATTATTTATGATGACTTATCTGAGAAATAGAACATTTTATCATATTTTCTATTTTAATTACAGTTTAAAGTCATTAGGAGTCGGAGTCGGAGTATTTTTTCCCGACTCCAGGCACCCAAAATTGCCCCGACTCCGACTCCACGACTCCGACTCCACAGCCCTGGTTAGAAGCAGGTAAGAATCTACATTAACGTTTGCTACAAAGAAAGAAAAACAAAACAAAAATCAACACCTTGCAATAGTAAATGTCCTCAGAAAAAGTGCAATCTTGATTTATTTAGCGTCAGTCTGTGCCTTGTCTGCATTTAGATCAGTCATAAAACTGTAATGCGTGTCAATATTTAAAGGGATCAGCTGACTCTGAAGCCTTGAACAGACATACCCGAGGGAACATGGCCTCAAACGGTAGGGACGATGAGATGTGCACGGGTATCCTACAATGTCACTCTGGTGTCCAGCATGTCGGATCACTAAAGCCACTTTTACATTTTTATTGCATTGTGGTGGGGATGTGATGCTCCTGTCACATCCCACTGTTACGCAAAAAACCACAATCATATGACCCTGAGTGCAGAGTGCACTGACACGGTCATATGTATAGCGCCCTTCCCCCCCAGTGACATACTCCCTGCTGGGCAGGAAGTGTGTCACTGGCATTCACCTTGGTCCTTGCACTGCGCACTGTCCTTTACACCTACTGTGTCACCCATAGAGTTCCATTACACCAAGCACTGTGTGTTAAACACGGTGCTTCCAATAACCTACTGCTGACCTTGCATCAGCATGGATACTTCTGGTTCACCGCAATGGACCGCAGTAAGTGTGAAAGTCTCCATAGACTTTCATTGCATTCACGGCCCTCTGTGGTAAAATAGAGTAACACAGCATAACACGTAAGTGTAAAAGGGTCCTGAAGGCCCGTACCCACTGTCACAGGACCCCTAATGGCCAGACCGCAAATTGCCTTCCAATCGGTTTCAGCACACAGACCATGCAAGCTGTAGTCACGAGTCGGTGCGCAGAAACCGCCGGAACTTGGGCAGCAGCCCGACTAGAATGGAGCCTGTGGGTTATGGTACTTACAAATTACACACTATTTCAGGGTATAACTGCCACCACCTCTGTTTTCTAAGACAGAGGAACTCACTGACTGGCTATTTTTTGACCTGCAAATAAAACGGTTAAACACACTCTATTCTGTCTAGCTAGCAACAACAGTAGCGTCGTCTCAGAAGTTTGGGTTCAGTTTCTGTATGGCTGAATAATAGAGTAGCTGGAGCAACAACTGACGATAACATCGGTTTATTAATGCAATATAAATAATTATTATATACAGAAAATCGTTAAAATCAACAATTATAAGGACAAAGGGTAAAACAGTATAGAAAATAAAAATGGAGAAAAAAACGGATACTTAAAGTTTAATGGAAAGATGTCTTTTCTGGGAAAATCATAAAGTTCCTGGTTTCAATTCAGTTCAGTTAGTAACAAAGTTCTTTTGTTCCAGAGCAAAGTCCAAACAAGATGGCCGCTAACCTCGTGTCCTCTGGCTAGCAACAGACAGGCTCTCATACAGATGGAATTTGGAGGACTGAGGTCCGCCTGCTGGCCATGTGCTTTTGATGAAGCTGGCTCGGGGGTGTGGCCGTGCCTGCCCCCTCTGAATTGCCAACCAACCACAGTTCAAGTCCTTGGGGAGAGATTTTGGCTTAAACTTATAAAATGTTGTAACTCATAAACGATACATGTCATATTTAGGTGGATAGCAGATTCATACTTGTCGGAAAATACAGACTAATATGATATCAGATGTGACTTGGGTAGCGGGTCAGGTTCCTGAGAAGATTCATACCGCAATAACTGGACAAGATATTGCCAAGAATTTTATATCCCCACGTTGGGCAGACTAACGAATAAGACTATAAATTTCATAGCTGTGCGATATACGGTCTTCGTATACAGACAAATCATACAACACATGTATTCAAATCTGCCCCTGTCGGTGCCGTGCTGGCTGGCTTTCTCATGGCCACCTTGAGCTTCCTGGCTCTTTTTATGTAGCCATTTGGCTGTTGGGGGAATGAGCTGGCCTCTGCAGGGGATCCGGCCACGTGCGACATTCCTGAGGGGTGAGGGGAATACTTTACTCACAGGAGGACAGATCTCTGGTTTAAAAAAAAAAAAAGAACACAAAGAAGTCATTTTCAGATCGCTTGCACGACTGCACAGATCCAAACAGGAAGCAATCAGGAAATCGACTGAGAATTTTCTAGATTCACCTGCGTCTCTCACGGCTACTCCGTGACACCCACCACGCAATTTTCCCAACAATTCCCAACAATTTATCAGACGATTTTTTTTTCATTGACAATCTATAATTTCTCGCAATGTGGGTGCAAGCACAGGATCACCAAACGATGTTTAGCGTCATGTAGCGATAGTGACCATCACAGCAGATCGGTTATTTAAGATCCTTGACGACCCTGCGCAAAGTACCCTGATCTCTTGACTTCCCATTTGTGCCCATCGTGTACATGTAACGCCACGTGTATCCACCAGTCGGAATATGGATCGTGGAAGGCTTATCAATGGGACATAGCTGTATTTATCTTTCTCCGTCAGGTAATGAGTATTTAGCTTGAGAGCTGGATAAAGGGCACCGCCTTTGACATGGGAGACCAGGGTTCGAAACCTGGCTAGGGTCAGTACCTATTCAGTAAGGAGTCCTTAGGTAAGACTCCCTAGCACTGCAGGGTGGCCTCTTGAGCGCATCCCAGTGGCTGCAGCTCTTGAGCACTTTGGGTCCAACAGGAGAAAAGCGCTATACAAAATATTCAAATTATTATTATTATTATTATTATTATTGAGAGTCACCAATGAACAAGAAATAAACAAGTTCTTGTACTTTATTATGTGCAGCCCCGTTATCTCTCCTCCCCCTCCACTGAGCAGCACACAGCTCTTGGCTATACTGGAGCTTGTCTGTATAGTCCACGTTCCTTGCAATATCATCCCACCATAGAGCAAGATTGTTATGGATGACACTGAAAAGGGAAATTAAGTATCAAAGACCATCGATATGGCTTGTAAACAGTGGGCGTGGCTTATTTATCTTTTTTTTTTTTTTTTTTAAAGGCTAAATTAGGACAGTTATGGAATGTTTGGTGATCAATTTCCGAACGGATATCAGGGTAATTACACGTATTTGTAACCGTCTCTCTTTAAAAGCTGTACCTCTAAATTCAGCTTGAGTTTCTTGTGGTCTGATCCGGTTTTCTTTTTTTCCCTACTGACCAGCATGTTACATTAGCCCTTCCTTCCAACTTCTACATATTTGAAAGAAAATCTTTGGTATGCCAAGAACTGAAATGAAACCACAACTACATAGCAGATGTGCAGATAGAGACAAAATGCCTGTCTAGGATCTCCCCAAGTAGAATATATTAACTACAGCACAACTAAACATTTTAGACAGCCTAATTTATTGTTCTACATGAAGTAATACATGGTAAGATATATATAGAATTAGACAGCGATACACGGGACCTTACGGCTCTTGGCCAGGAAACCGTGGAACATTACTTTTGCGGATGCAACCATATTAATACAACGCATATCCCCTCTGAAAAAATCATTAGTAATTGTGAGTCATGTTACTTAAAAGACCGCTATAGGAGATATATATATTTATTCTTAAAATCCCCAATATGATTGCGTATAAAAAAGAAGAAGAAGAAAAAAAAAAAGAAGGGCAACTTCTCAATATCTGGTAGCTAATCATCTGTCGCCACCACTCTGGTATTGGCAAGGTTTCGCCCCTTACTTGATCTCTTCCATTTAACAAGACTTCTAACTACCATTTTTTGTTGTTGCAGTGAATGACAGCTCAGGAATTATATACAGACAAGTAATAACCTACAGATGCTAAGTTTCCTTTTCCAAGAGGACTGTCATAGGAAAAAATCTCAAAGTAGTACTAAATAGCCAACACAAACCACTATTATTCAGCAGCTCCAAAAGTCCTGGCCCCTCCTCTTTACATAGAAGAGATGAAGCTGCTGAACTTAAGCCAACCAGCATGTCCATAATGCAACCATTCCTAAAATTGCCACTGAAAACTATAAATTCAGGCAAAAGTAATTGAGAGCATTTCTACAGCAAAAATCTTGTCAATTTTTTTGCCGTATTCCCTTGAGGCCCATTTCAGGACAGCTGAACAGTTGCAGCGAATTGCAGCGGTTATAACACCACGTGTGCCAAGCGATGACGCACGGTGGTGTTACTGGGTGGTGGAGGAGTGCGAATGTCAAGTCTGAACATGAAAGCACCTGTCCGGTGCAGGAAAGCAGCTGACAGAAGGTGACTTAATGGCTTGCCAGCTGCCCGTGTGAAATGGCCCTAAAATAAAAATACTTTTCATCTACCCATTTTCACCTATTTAATTAACAATCAATTATTCAGTTTAGAGTAAAAAGACAATAACAGAGAGCACACTTATTTGATTCATGCACATTATTTGTCAAAATGCACACTGCCGCAATTGGTCATTAGTCAGAATAACTAGTCGTTCGCGTTTGCTCACGTTCTGCAAACATGTTTTTTCCCATGATTTTCAAATGGACAGCTTTCTGCTTTTCCTGTACAACACGTCCATTGCAATTACAACATATTCAGCCAAATCTGAAAATTGTGAGCATGAAAACACGATCACAGAGTGAACACAGAGACGGAAATCCAGGAATCGCATGGATAACGCACTGTCATGTGTGCTCCCTTCTAAAGGCAAGCAATCATTCTTGTAGCTTACAAAGGATTATGTCACAAAAAGATCAGCGTGGAAGACAATTACCAGCACACAGTCTCTTGATTCTACCTGTATGCTAATACGATGACTGTGTCCCAAAGGCTGATCACGGTTCCAACCACAGGATAAAAGACTGGGATACCTGCTGTGGGAATTTCAAGTTGTTGGAGTTAACTTACAAAAGTTGGAGGATGGAGGAGAACTAATAACTTTTCCAGGAAACCTGAACTGGACTTAAAAAAAAAAAAAAAAAAAAACGGCCTACTATTAAGTTGCTAGGCAATCCCAGCCTTAGTCATACCAGAATCAGAGTGGTGGTTGCTGAAAGGTTCACAGATGTGTGACACAGAGGTAATATAAAGCAACCTGTAAGGAACTTATCTGTTTATACTGAAAGTTGTGCCGAGAACCATGCTGAGACCTCCACTTCCGGGTCTCGGCGCTTGTTCCCCCGCTGATGACGTGCAGGCTGGAAAGCAGGTCGCACTTCCTGAATGGCGGAGGGCGTGTTCTCAGTACACCCTCCGCAAGGGTAAACAGTAGTCAGCTGACTGCAGTCAGCTGATGTTACAGCTAACACTTAGGCAGGATGTGCTGCTGTCTGATTGGATGTGTGGAGTGTGGCCGGCCACTGATTGGATGAGAGTTGTATTTAAACATGCTGAGTGCTTCCAGTCATTGTCCGTGATAGCAAAGCTGTGGCTAGTTGCTGGGTGTGCACTTACTAATATTGTTTATCTGGAATTTGACTCTTTCTCGACCATTCTGGTCTGCTGCCTGAATTAACCTCTGCCTGTTACCTGGATACTCTTGCCTGCTGCCTGGACTGACCTCTGCTTGTTACCTGGATACTTTTGCCTGCTGCCTGGACCGACCTCTACTTGTTACCTGGATACTTTTGCCTGCTGCCTGGACCGACCTCTGCTTGTACTTGGACCCTCTTGCTTATTGCTTGGATCAACCATTACCTGTCACTGGATCTGCTTACTGCCTATCACTATTGTGGGCCTCATACTCATCAAGGTACTATTACAGTATGACACTTGTGAACTCTTGAACTCTGTTGATACCTGCCTCAGCGGGGCTCTGGGTGGTTATTGTCCACTCTACTTCAGTCTGTATACCTTGCACGTAAAGACCAGGGGGTAAACGTAGTCAATAGACTTCAAACTAGAAAACGCATACACGAAAGCGATTTTGTGTATGCGTTGCTATCGTGCAGCCAACGCACAGAATACACATTGTGGTGCGCTAGGAGCGCAGGCGTTGGCAGCCAACTAATCAGGATTCTAGACAATGCACACATTCTGTGTGCATTGTGTGATTAGATGTTCCCAGAAGCGTTACATCGTATTACATCGTAACGCATGGGAACGCACACCTGTAATGTGAATGGTAACATGAAAGTCTATGGACTTTCATGTAGCCATGCAGATCGTACACCATGTGCGTTGCGTCAAAACTGACAGCGCAGCACATAGTGTGAATGAGCCCTAACTACACAACCACAGAGAAAACTTTCTAATCAAGTCCAAGCTCTCATGAGTTTGTTTAAAGTGAGTGTTTACCATTTCAAAAATAAAAAAGTCGGATACTCACCTAAGGAGAGGGAAGGCTCGGTCCTAATGAGCCTTCCCCTCTCCTCTCCCGGTGTCCGGTCCCGCGCAGGATCCCCCGTGGCAGTATTCGACCAGTTTGGTCAAATACTGCCACTTCCGCATGCCGAAGGGAGCTTTCGGAAGCCTTCGGGAGCACTCGGGCTCCCGAAGGCGGGCCGCTCCATACTACGCATGTGCCAGCGCCCTCTATGACGCACCGGCGCGTGCGGAGTATGGAGCGGCCCGTCTTCAAAAGCCCGAGTGCTCCCGAAGACCTCAGAAGTCCCTGCGGTGGCGGATGCGAACGTGGGGAGCCAGCGCAGCACCGAGGGCACCGGGAGAGGAGAGGGAAGGCTCATTAGGACCGAGCCTTCCCTCTCCTTAGGGGAGTAACTGACTTTTTTATTTTTAGATTGGTACCCATTGGCTTTAATGGATGTTCTTGTTGTCCATGTAACTTTAAAGAGTAACTGTTAGCCCCAAAAATGAAATTTAAATCTCTATTGCAATGTTTTATTTACTTTTTAAGTGAGCCAAAAAGGCAATGCAGAAGTTAAAAATCACCATGCACGGCGGCGGCTGCTCTGCGGCGCTGGAAGTGCTCCCGCTCTCTTTCCGTGTCAGAGCGGTCAGTTGTTTGGGGTGAGAATATATCGGCACCTGGTCCTGGGGGGGGAGAGGGGGGTCGGGCAGACATAGGCATGCTCTGCATGCTCAGCAGTATCTGATATGCGGCTTTGCGGCCGGAGCTTGAGGAAAAGGCTACATAGTAAAAAAATTAGATTGATTTTTAACTTCTGCATTGCCTTTTTGGCTCACTTAAAAAGTAAATAAAACATTGCAATAGAGATTTAAATTTCATTTTTGGGGCTAACAGTTACTCTTTAAATGCAAAAAACACAATACTATGCGGATATATTGTTGAGACTTTCTGCAATACTTTATAAAGTTCACTGAACTATTTACATTCAATTGTCTATCTTTTCCACAGTGTTTTTTGCTGGGCATACACAGCTCAATTTTGCCACTCCATTCTCCCGCTCGATCGATTCCCTGCTCGATTCCGCAGGCAATTCTCTTATCCTCCGCTCGTTTTTCTTATCTTTTTCCATTGTGTTCAATGTGTAATCGAACGGCGAAACGATCGGGCAGGAGATCGGACATGTCGGAAATTATCCATCGAGCCATCTAAATGGCTCAAAAACGAACCGTGTATTCCCAGCATTAAGCAGAAAATTAGCTTGGCTGCTGAAAATGAGTAGCAAAGGCTACTGCCATGTTCAGTGATTCTTGCTGCAAGGTGTTTCAAGACAGTCTCATTGCAGCAGTATTCAAAACAGTTCGCACAAAATGCTGCTGTCACAGAGCAATCCCAACCTGCTTTTAATTTGGGAAATTCTTAAAGTCAATTATTTTTAGAAGAATTACACTGCCAAAAAAATACTTGCACAGCACTGATCTAGATTTAGGCTTGGTTCACACATAAATCTGTACATTTCCAGTCAAGTCAGTTTAGCATCAGTTTTCTATTAGTTTTACCTGTCAGGATTGGAACTGTTCTCCTTTTATGTATGAACACACCTATAGAAAATGGATTAAAAAAAAAACGGATAGGACTGGACTGGAAATGTAGATTTGTGTGTGACCCAAGCCATACAAAACTGATGCAACTGTCAAAAACTAACAGGACTGGACAACTTTTATGTGTGAATCCAGCCTTGCAGCAATTTTATAACAAAAAGTGAAACTTCCTTAAAACCGACTCATCAAAAGCATAAATGAGCAATTCACTTCTCAATCACCCTAGGCTTTACCACAGCTATACATTATCAACCTCCTGAATGTGTACAACTGATATTTGGTAATTTTATGATGCATTAGCATTATATAGATACTGCAGGTTGTTCCCCATAACTGTATTTCAATAAGGGGTTTTCCAAGAAGTCAGATGTACAAATCTACTTTCATTCTCTTAAAGGCTTGCACAATAAAATGGACATTTTTGTTAGCTAGCCACCCTGTACATAAATGATTCAGTGGCCACCGCTTCAGAAAAGCCCTCACACCACTGGGTGTATCTAAGATATAGGACTATTATACTATTATGGTCAGGACTAGTGCGAAGCAGTCATGGGGTTTGATTCACAAAAGAGTGCTAACTGTTAGCACGGGCGTTTGCGTGTGAATTTTCGCATTGCGCGCGATCGCGAATTTTCACGCGTAAACGATAACGTTTTCACGCGCAAACGATAACTATTTAGCAGGAAAATTTGCGTTTGCGCGCAAAAACGTTATTGTTTCGTGCGAAAATTCGCGAGCGCGCGCAATGCGAAAATTCGCGCGAAAACGCCTGTGCTAACAGTTAGCACTCTTTTGTGAATCAAGCCCATAGAGGGAGTATATGGCAAGCAGTTAAAAAGGGTGCCGCATAAAAACATTAGCGGCTTTTGCAGCCGAAGCAAGCAAAAAAGTCGCATACGGCAAGTGGTTATAAAGAGCACCGCATAGAGCACAATTTTATTAGCAGTTTTTGCATTGCCCACAGTAAAATAGAGGTGCACAATATTTTTTAATGGCACTTGGAAGTCTCAATACGAAAATCAGAGAAAAATTTATATAACGGCAATGGATTAATAACCATCTGAAAGTTATAGGCACAGAATACAACAGGCAACCCACTATCCAAAATACGTAGTGGCAATCAAGTATGGTACAGTTATGGAAATTTCCAGTCCCGCCTTTATTCTCAAGAAAATATTCCCACTCTACAAATGTGACACTTGAGGTTTTGAAGAAGCAATGTGAGCATCTAAAAGCAGCATGTCCTCCACTGGAAATGCACGGAGTGCTGAGATGACAAGGAACATCTGTGCATTTTTCTATGTCTCATAAGCTTCCTCTTCAACCATAAGGATGAGACAGCCAGGCAGAGAGCATTTCTGAGATCTGAACTTCAACTGAAAACATATGTCAGGCTTGTGAGTATGGCCAAGCCCCTGCTAGCAATCCAAATAAGATAGCTGCCTTCCTTTCACAGATGTGTATTCCTGGCATAGCATTCCACATTGTCCAAACTTCTCCCATGCACTGACATGGCCAGCTTACATGTATGCGTGTATTCCAGGCATAGCATTCCACGCTCTTCGCACTGTTCACATTCACTGACATGGATGGGTACATGTCAGCAGATTCCAGACATACAAGTCTCTCATGTCTGCACTTCAAACACAAATAATGACTATAATGCCAGCCCCACTGTGCACTGAAGCTAGCAATAATGCTTCACCTCAGGTTGCAGTCGGGAAACATTTTATGTAGAAAGATTATACCCCACACACTTTTGCAGACCCGCACATTTCACTACTCAATGGCACTTATAGGGCCACTCGCAAAAAAATTAAACATCTAATACACAATTGTGCAGGTACTTAAAGAGGAACTGAAGTGAAAATAGCGTAATGAATAAAACTGCTTTTTTTTCACTATATATATATATATATATATATATATATATATATATATATATATATATATATATATATATATATATATATATATATATATATATATATATATATAAAAATCGTGCTCATTTATACACATTTATACATTAGTCAGTGTTTGCCCATGTAAAATATTTCATCACGCCCAATTTACATTGTGAAATTTACCACAGATGGCGACATCTTTAGTACTGTCAGGTGCAACTCTGCAGAATATTTGTTTGAAGTCACCGAAAATAATGTCTGCTTTCCCAGAATACCGTGGGAGGAGCATTTTGCACACCTAAACAGCCTAGGCTAAACATCACTGGAAGGGCAGGGTTGCATACCAATATACAGCAATACATAGATCTAGGTAGTGTTTGATTCTAAAACCAGCAAAATTACCATAAATGTAGGAATCGGTTTAAATGTACTGAGTTTTACTATACTTGTCATTAATGTGCATCTTCTAAAGAAATACATTTCTCCCAAATGCATATAAAATACCTTTTTCCTATGTAGCCATATGCACCATAAAATACTTTTCTCCTATGTAGCCATTGTGTATAGTTAGTAGTAAAAATCTGAAAGGTTTTGAACTAGTCATCAATATAGACATGAATCTACTGCTGGTGGAAGAAGGAAACAGGCAATCCGCTTGGTGAGAGAAGGGCGCTCACTTGACAGGGGATCAGCACCTATTATGTAACCTGTACCTAGTATGATTTGCAAGCCTCTGGCAGGGTCCTTCCCCCGAGTGTATACAACTTAATCATACAGGTAACCTTCTTGTGGACCGACTTGGACTTGATCCACGTGGTCTAGACCTAAGCTCTGTTGCATTATCTTATTGTCCATCTCCCTATTTATTTATTGCATAATATGTTGGCACTTTATAAATACAGTAGCAATTAAGATTAAATGGACAGAAAACTAGAGAATCAATCACTGCATGATCCATTTGAGATTAAAAAGAGATTGATCATTTGCTAGATTGGGCAGTCATTGACCCATGTACTGCATTATACCTTCCATGAGGGAAGCTATGATACTTCATTACGTTTCATTGTTGTGCCTTGTCAGTGTGTGGACATTCTACCAACCTCATAGCCACATACCATTCCATCTCTGCAGCTGTCAGTGGTTACTAGGTGGCACTAGCTATCTTATACCACTGCTTCTGCTGGCCACTTCCATTCAGCTTCAACTGCATCGCCTTGCTACTGTGTACAAGTGGATACGCCTTGTGATTTTACATTGTGTGCTGTTATGAGGGGTAAAACGGCTGCCAAGTAACTTCCATGTAAACTACCCCCAAGCTGCCAGCTTTGAAATCATTATGTACATGACAAACCACCAAATATGAAAATGAGCTGAACTTACCCGGAGCTTCTAATGGTCCCCCGCAGACATCCTCTGCCTGCGCAGCCATTCAGATGCTCCGGCCCCACCTCCGGTTCACTTCTGGAATTTCAGACTTTAAAAATCTGAAAATCACTGCACCTGTATTGCCGTGTCCTCGCTCCTGCTGATGTCACCAGGAGCGTACTGCGCAGGCACAGCATTTTCTGTACCTGCGCAGTACTCTCCAGTTGACATCAGCAGGAGCGAGGACACGGCAATGCAGGCACAGTGGTTTTCAGACTTCAAAGTCTGAAATTCCTGAAGTGAACCAGAGGCAGAGCCAGAGCATCCGCGAGTGGCTGCGCGGGCACAGGATGTCTGCAGGGGACCATTAGAAGCTCCGGGTAAGTTCAACTCATTTTCCCCCCAAACCCCCTACAGTATTCCTTTAATTACAAGCTTTACAGATTGAGAGATCCACATTTCCACACTTGTGTTAGCAATGACATCACAGATACAGTCCACTGTGCTAAGCATCATAAAGTGGACACAACAGGCACAAGCAGTAAACTAGCCCAGCAGCAATGCAAATTACACTCTCTAGATACTTTAGATTGGAGTGGCTGACTTTTAATCTTTATGCTTCCCCCCCTAATAACATTTTGCCATTTAAAGTGTCAACAACGCCTATGGTGCTAAATTACTACAACATTCTGTCTCAAACTACTGTAGTGAGTAACAGAATAAATACATTACTAATAAACCGTAGCTAGTGGCAACATTGTGAAGCATTTATGAAAGATAAAGGCATGCTGAACAAAGCATATATCTAGATTACACCTTTCATTCCTTCAGGTCCAGTGAGCCCTGCATTGCAGTGAATTTCAGGTCACTGTGCCAACATGAGGATTTATTAAACTGCAAGAACTGAAAGAGTGGAGGTTCTATACTCATGCATTAACATATGTTAAACATATGATAGAGGCTATGGACTGCAGCCAAATATAAGTAATGTAAGTCGCCTATTTAATGCAAGCGTCAGCATAGTGAAAATGTAGATAAAATACTGCCTGTGTATCTAATGCAGTATGCTCTGCGCTTACAAGAAGGGAAAAAAAGTTTCCTCCTTTTGCTTCTAAATGCCTAAGCCTCTGTACCGATAACTGGTGCAAGGCAAGTGGCAATACAACAATCAGTTTTACCTAAAGTTGCTGATATAAATAACTTGTGGCCTGATAATACATCAGGTGAATAGTGATCAATATACCACTGAACAGTGTGACGGTTGCCATACATGTGGCTATGATTGGCAGAATCGACCAATAGATCTCTTTCTGAACGGAGAGAGATCTGTCAGCTGCCCAAACACTGCAGGCCGATTCCCGATCTGTCAGCTGCCATACACTGCAGGACGACTACCGATCTGTCAGCTGCCCAAACACTGCAGGCCGATTCCCGATCTGTCAGCTGCCATACACTGCAGGACGACTACTGATCTGTCAACTGTCCATATACTGCAGGCCAATTCCTGCTCTGTCACCTGCCCATACACCACAGGACGATTTCCGATCTGTCAACTGCCCATATACCGCAGGCCGATTTCCGATCTGTCAGCTGCCCATACACCACAGGACAATTTCCAATCTGTCAACTGCCCATATACTGCAGGCTGATTCCCAATCTGTCAGCTGCTAAGGGGGGCAGTGCTGGGGGTTCCATCACGTTATATGTACCGATATTGCACACCGTTACTGCCGCGCAACCAATCAAGCACATGGGCCCTACATCTTGTGTCATGTCTGATCAATACAAGTGACCAATTTCGGCCTGAAATTGGTCACATCATCAATTGGGCATGCTCTTGGCAGCAACGATTTTCATCTGATTCGATTATAATAAATTGAATCAGATGGTCGATCATCAAAGTCAAAATGGCCACCTTATAGGTGTGTACCTACCTTTGATGGATGTCACCCATGGCGACATCGCTGGGCTGTACAGATACAAGTCAGCTGTGTAGGTGACTATGCGCTCTTGATATGTGGGGGAGGTGGAGGGATGACAGACTGGCAAGTGTGTGACATCACGCGACAAGTGGGAGAGCAGGGTGAACAATGCGATTGGCTGTCACTGGGGGCGAGATGATCTGCCAGGTGGATCGCTTGCAGGTTGGGGGGGCGATGGTCGGGGGCCTCTATACACCTGCCCGATTATCAGCAGAGGCGGCCGTTAGTCTCTGTGGCCATGACTGACAAAGGAGTATGAGTACACACCTTAAATGGTACTCGAGGCAGGGGTGGAGAAAAAGTGGCGTTTTACTTACCTGGGGCTGATTCCTGTCCCCCGCAGTCTATCAGGACCCTCAGAGTCGTTCCAATCCCCTCCAGTGTGTTGCTAAGGGCAGGTTCACACAGGCGGTCGCTGGTGTACATGCATGTCAATTATCGCCGGGATCCTCCACTTCCTACATAAAGATGAATCGCAATGTTCATCTCAATGCGTTAACCGTCAATTGCACAATACAGTATAGGAGATTTTTTTTTATATTCTATACCAACAACGGAGCACATTTGTTGTTTTTTTTTGTTATCAGTTTGGGTGAAAATATAGGCGTACAGTAGGTATAGATGTACCGTACTTCCAGCATCCCTGGCTGCCTCTCCTGCTTATCAGCCAAGCTGGAAAGCCCTCAGCTGATGCCACTACTGAGCCCACAATGAAGCATCGCCCCACATCCTTCCACCCAACAGAACAGGATCCTTTGCTAATAGAGCAGCAGGTTGGTACAGGGATCAATCTAAACATTCAATATCATAGTTAACACCTTCTTTTTATAGTATTTAACCACTTGACCACTGAGGGTTTTTTACCCCTTTAGGACCAGAGCAATTTTCACCTGTCAGCGCTCCTCCCATTCATTTGCCAATAACTTAATCACCACTAAAATGATCTATATCTTGTTTCTTTCCACCACCAATTAGGCTTTCTTTGGGTGGTACAGTGTTAAGAATTATTTTATTCTAAACACATTTTAATTGGAATAATAAGAAAAAAAAATTGAAAAAAAATTTCTAATTACTCTTGGCCATTATAGTGTTAAAATAAAACATTCTACTGTGGATAAAACCCGCCCATTTGTCCCGGTTATTGCAACATTTAAAACATTTCCCTAGTACAATGTATGGCGCCAGTATTTTATTTGGAAATCAAGGTGCATTTTTTCAGTTTTGCGTCCATCACTAATTACAAGTCCGTAAATTATAAATTAACAGTAATAAACCCTCTTAAAGAGACTCCGTAACAAAAATTGCATCCTGTTTTTTATCATCCTACAAGTTCCAAAAGCTATTCTAATGTGTTCTGGCTTACTGCAGCACTTTATACTATCACTGTCTATGTAATAAATCAACTTATCTCTCTCTTGTCAGACTTGTCAGCCTGTGTCTGGAAGGCTGCCAAGTTCTTCAGTGTTGTGGTTCTGCTATGAACTCCCCCTTCCGGGCCCCTGTATGCACACTGCCTGTGTGTTATTTAGGATTAGAGCAGCTTCTCTCTTATCTTTTACAAGCTGGATAAATCGTCCTCTGAGCTGGCTGCGTTTTCACATACTTAGGATTTACAGACAAGGGCAAAGCTGTTTGCAGGAAGAAACAAGCAGCCTGAAACTTCAGTGCATGAGAACAGGGGGAAAGAAACACACAAATAATCTCTTCAGATTCAAAAGGAAGGCTGTATACAGCCTGCTTGTGTATGGATATATTTTCTATGTGTGGACATACTGTACATCAACCTACTTCCTGTTTTGGTGGCCATTTTGTTTGTTTATAAACAAACTTTTTAAAACTGTTTTTAACCACTTTTAATGCGGCGAGGAGCGGCGAAATTGTGTCAGAGGGTAATAGGAGATGTCCCCTAACGCACTGGTATGTTTACTTTTGTGCGATTTTAACAATACAGATTCTCTTTAACATAAATATTAAAAAAAAAGTTCAATTTATGTACTTTTTTTTCCCCTATACAAAAAAAAGTTTGGGTACTATGGGAGGGTGTGGGAGGGAAAGAATTATAAAAGTCAGGGTTGGGATTTTTATAAAGTAAAAGTGGATATTGGTGTAATTTACTATTTGGCCACATCGGCCGCCCGCTGCTGTAGACTTATATTTACGGCTGTGGTACCTCAAGTGAAGTTTTGCAGGCCCGTGAAAATACTGGCTGCACACTTTCTCGATCACGCTCCTGTCCCTGTGGCCGACTTGCATCTGTGCAGCACGTGTACGTACGTACGTAGCAGTAGCAGGCGCACTGCTGGGCTACCGATTAGTCACGAAAATGAAACTGAACCAGGGCGGGGGGACCGGATGATCGTGAGTGATGTCGAGGGCACATAACGGCAGCAGGAAGCCCCAGGTAAGTGAAACTTTTTTCTTATAGATTCCCTTTAAAGAAAAATCTGATTTATTTATTTTTTTTATAAAATCTTTTCTATTTATGCAAACTTATGGAAAGAAAAACAACTGGAAAGAATGGATGTTCTATCATTTTTGATTGATTGCCATGGTTACGTACTTTTTAGAAGCTCTGAAAGTGCCACTGAACATGAAGTTACCACTTAACAGAATTCTGTAAAAATAAATATAACTCAAAGAACTGTGTGATATAAGACACTGTCATTTGTCCTTCACTTGTGATAGTGAAAATATAGACGAAAACAAAAAAGCCAAGCATTCTTAAACAGGCATAGTTTAGCCTTGCCTTGACATTTAAGAGGTACATCAAGGACAGACTAAAGTAATTTTAATTTACTTTCAATAAATAGCTGGCAAAGCATGAATATCATGATCACACCCAAGGCCATATTAATATTGACAAAACCCAACCAAATTCCATAACAAATTGTCATTGTTGTCAGTGTGCAGTGCAAGATAGGAAACAGGTGTACAGTAGAGAAAACCAGGAAGAGGCACTATCCTAATTTGAAGTGGACTGGCAGGTCTGTTGCCATGCTGGGAATGCAGCAACTCATAGCATGGACATAACTTCCTATCCTGTACCACCACCACCACCCCACAGAAGGGCTTTGATCTTGAAAATGAATGGGATCTATAATCTTGAAAAGGTTACCATTGCCTTAGCTAACTTTCATGCCTCAGCTACATAGTGCCCAGCGCACACACCCCTCCCCCCCATCCTCATCACTAAAGCTAAGTACCCACGGGGGTACAATTGTAGCTGTCGCCGCACACGGGAGCGTGTGCGCGACAGTTCGGCGGCAGTTCGGCGACAGCTCGTCGCCAAATCCCTCTGCATCCACACGGCAGCAGAGGGATTAGCGATGCGGCGGAAGCTGTCGCCGAGTTTCCTCCCCCCCCGCCGGAAGCTCCGTGTGGTGTGTGTGGGTAGCTGTCGCTAGCCCGCATACACATGCGGGGCTAGCGACAGTTCCGGCGAGGTTGCGGCGACGACTGTAGCCGGCGATTGAACATGTCAATCGCCTGGCGACAGCTCCGATGGGCGACGGTTCGGGGCGCGCGCATCATACACACGGGGGAACTGTCGCCGCAACACGCGCGTGCCACGCGGTTGCGGCGATGGCCGTCCCCCGTGAGTATGGGCCTAAAGCTAAGTACCCACGGGGGTACAATTGTAGCTGTCGCCGCACACGGGAGCGTGTGCGCGACAGTTTGGCGGCAGTTCGGCGACAGCTCGTCGCCAAATCCCTCTGCATCCACACGGCAGCAGAGGGATTAGCGATGCGGCGGAAGCTGTCGCCGAGTTTCCTCCCCCCCGCCGGAAGCTCCGTGTGGTGTGTGTGGGTAGCTGTCGCTAGCCCGCATACACATGCGGGGCTAGCGACAGTTCCGGCGAGGTTGCAGCGACGACTGTAGCCGGCGATTGAACATGTCAATCGCCTGGCGACAGCTCCGACGGGCGACGGTTCGGGGCGCGCGCATCATACACACGGGGGAACTGTCGCCGCAACACGCGCGTGCCACGCGGTTGCGGCGACGGCCGTCCCCCGTGAGTATGGGCCTTTAACTTGCTATGCACCTTACTCCTCCTTGCAGAAGTGCCATCTGTTTCCTTTTGACTTGTGAGGCCTTTCTTTCTTGCTGAGCAGCGTATCTGTACATGACTTCTAAAGTTACCCAAAACTACCTGTAAATTGAATTTCAGGCATAAGGAATTTGAAGTCCGTTAGGTCTCTTTCACACAGGAGACTGAACTGAACGCTAGTCAAGCCGTTCAGCTTCCAGACTGCCTTCCACACAGTGCCTTTTGGCTGAAAGTTAATGTAGCCCAAGGCGGTGCTTGTAGCCGTATGGGTCAGCACTTGACACGCAGTGTGGTCACTCAGCAGTCAAACTCACATTATGTTGTGTCAGAGCGTGATGTGACTCAATTCAGTGGCCACCTATCCACTACTGAGCCCTAGCAAGTGCTAGCCTGTGCAGGGAAGCAGCTGACAGGAGGTGGATTCATCCATGACCACGCTCGTGGCCAGAAGAAACATTGAACAGGTATGGAGGGACCCTGCGCAGGAAAAGTGAGCTGAGGAGAAAATCTGAGAAGCCTCTGGACTATCCAGAGGCTTTCCAATACTGAGCCAATTATCTCAACTTTTTTGTCACTTCAGGTGTCCTTTAAATTTTCCAACAGCTTAAAGGGAAATTTCTTATTTTCTGTGTTACCAAGGCTCTGCAAAGAGGAAAAAGACTTAAGGCTCATACACACATCAGACTATAGTCTTTTGAAAATGAAAGATCACAGACCAATTTTACCCCCCTCCATGTAGTATGAGAGCCATACTCTACACAGTCTATTCTATGGAGCTGAACTCCACATCAGACAGAAATCTTTGCAAGATGCTACACACACAGATGCTGTACAGACACAAAAGATCAGTATCTGCAAAAGATCTGTTCCTGCAAAAGATCCGTTCCTGCAAAATGCATTCATAGTCTATGATATCTGCAGATCATCATACACACCTTGTTTAACAGACATTCATCTGCAGATCAGATCCACCAGGATGGATTTTCAGATCTGCAGATGATTGTCTGATCTGCAGATGAATGTCAGTTAAACAAGGTGTGTATGATGATCTGCAGATCTCATAGACTATGAATGCATTTTGCAGGAACGGATCTTTGGCAGGAACAGATCTTTTGCAGATACTGATCTTTTGTGTCTGTACAGCATCTGTGTGTGCAGCATCTTGCAAAGATTTCTGTCTGATGGGGAGTTCAGCTCCATAGAAAAGACTGTGAAGGTATGGCTCTCATACTACATGGAAGGGGGTAAAATTGGTCTGTGATCTTTCATTTTCAAAAGACTATGGTCTGATTGTGTATGAGCCTTTTGGTTAAAGGTGCCTCTGTCCAATCGCTCATCTGCTTTCAGTGTTTAGACACCTGGGCCCAGAGAAGGTGCAAAGGAACACATTAGAAGTATAAAATGAGCGGGTCTCAACCTGGATTCGACTATAAAAGCTCAGTTCTTTATTGTATCACGGCAAGAAGTGTCATCATTTGATCACAAAAATTTCCATAAAACAGGGTGTGTTTAATGCGAATTGTGATAAAATGATGACACTTGTTAGGCTAGTCAGCACTTGACAAAAGGCCTGCTTGCTGAAATGTTGCGCGTGTATTTATGCTGTGATACAACGAAGAATTGCGCTTTTCTAACCTTCAAATCCAGGTTGAGACCCAGCAATTTTCTACTGTGTACCAGCTAAGTTTAAATTACAGGTACTTGCTCTCATGGCAGTGCTCTATTTACTGAAAAAGCAGTTAGCTTCTTAGTGGAAGTAATTTAGTTATTTACTTTGAATTACTCAGATGTGGTATCCAGATACACCCAACTCACTTCCTACTTTCTAAACAGGAAGACATGGCTCTGGAAAACAGATAAACTAATGGTACACGGTGATAAACACATTGCAAATTAAATGTTATAAACAAATTTACTGTTTTTCAGTCATTGCACAGCTGTCTGTCCAAACATTTTTTTCTTTTTAGAGAAGTTTAAAGAGAAACTCTGACCAAAAATTTAACTTTATCCCAATCAGTAGCTGATGCCCCCTTTTACATGAGAAATCTATTCCTTTTCACAAACAGACCATCAGGGAGCGCTGTATGACTGATATTGTGGTGAAACCCCTCCAACAAATAACCCCTCCCACAAGAAAAGTTCAAACTTTTGTGGGAAATAGCTGTTTACAGCTGTTTTCAACTGCCAAAAGCCATGCAGCAGCTACATCACCTGCCAACAGTAAAATGTTCACTGGAGTTCCTCTTTGGGGCTGGTTCAGACGGACGTCTGCGTGGCGTCGCGTTTGGGGGCGTTGCGGCGGCTGCGCGGTCAGGCTTTCAGTAGCATTCTCGTCGCGTTCCGATGCGGTCGCGTTTTTTCTTCCCCTAGGGGGACATTAGCCGTCGCGGTTGGCCGCCCCCCTGGAACCTACATGTCGCTTCCAGGGGCAGCTTGAACGCTACCGAAAAGCGAGACCCGAACGCCGAGATCGTGTAAACACGCGCAAAAGCTCGGTGTAAACGCTCCCATTCACTTGAATGGGAGCTTTTACCGCGACGTTCCGAACGCTTGCGATAAGCGCTCCGCAAGCGTCCGTCTGAACCAGCCCTAAAGGAAAATGGACAGCCTCCAATATTCAATTTTTCCAAGGCTTCACAGCTGTTTAATGACAGAGCAACTACATTGTATTACAAAATCTGTATAATCAACAAATATCTTCTGGCCTCAATTTGCAACTGCAACATATGGAATCTTGCTAAAAAGCATGATAACAGTCTGCATCTGAAGATAGCCAGAATTTTCCTGTCTCTGTTGGTTTGTAAGTCTGCACAAAGCAGGAAGTAAAACTAAATGCATCCCTTTGAATGCTTTACTGGGTTTACTACAATGGGTGTATAGGCCTTACACATCCAAAGAAAGGCTGGCTATAAGTATGTCACAAGTTATCCGATTTCACTATCGGCTAAGAGCAAAGGAAGGAACTTCCACAATGGAACATTCAGAGCTACTGCACTGTAACTAAAGTAAAAACAAGTATGTATGTATGTATGTATGTATGTATGTATGTATGTATGTATGTATGCATGTATGTAGAATAAAGTTTGTTAAAATACTTTATATAAAAGAGGATTTGATAACTTGTTTTTCATTTAAATAGTAGAGATTCATACAATCCAGGAAACCGGTCGCTGCAACCACTGCACCTATGGGATCGGGAGCATAACACCAAAGAGCCAAGAGAATGTAGTAGATAAGAATTCTGCTGCACCACTCAGGATAAAAGTCCAATTTGTATTGAGGCAATTGTGGACAAACAGCAATACAGCTCACGCGCATTGGAGCAAACTTATGGCTCCTTAGGCATAGCTGTAGAGATACATGTCAAAGTAGTAAAGATACATGTCAAAGTTAATTTGTGTGTACCCCTAGAGCCTAAAAATACACACCACAGCACCTTGAATGACTAGTAAAGTTTTTGTCTTAAAGAGGAACTGTAACGACAAAACGTCCCCTGGGGGGTACTCACCTCGTGTGTGGGAAGCCTCCGGATCCTAATGAGGCTTCCCACGCCGTCCTCCATCCGTCAGGGGTCTCGCTGCAGCCCTCCGTGCAACGGTGACGCAATATTTACCTTTCTGGCTCCTGCGCAGGCGCTCTGACGGCTGTCGGCTCTGAAGTAGGCGGAAATACCCGACCGCCGTCGGGTCTGCTCTACTGCGCAGGCGCAAGTTTCCGGCGCCTGCGCAGTAGAGCGGACCCGACGGAGATCGGGTATTTCCATCTATTTCCGTGCCGAAAGCCGCCACAGCGCCCCCTCTGGAGCCAGCAAAGTTAAATATTGAAGCTACAGTCGGCTCTGTCGCCGGCTGTTCGGAGGGCTGCAGCGAGACCTCCGTGGGACAGAGGACGGCGTGGGAAGCCTCATTAGGATCCGGAGGCTTCCCACACCCGAGGTGAGTACCCCCCAGGGGAGGTTTTTGTTGTTACAGAGTCTCTTTAAAGTACAACTGAAGTGAGAAATATATGGAGGCTGCCATACATATTTCCTTTTATAGAATACTAGTTGCCTGGCAGTTCTGCTGGTCTATAAGGATGCAGTAGTGTCTGAATAATGCCAGAAACAAGCATGAACCTAATCTTTCAGATCTGACAATGTCAGAAAAAACTTGATCTGCTGCATGCTTGTTCAGGGTTTATCTCTAAAAGTATTAGGCCCCGTTCACACTGCACGCGTTTCCAGCCGCGTTTTGGAAACGCGTGCAGGTGGCCGACACGCACGACATCAGACAGTGCATAGAATGCAATGTCTGATGTTCACACTGCATGCGTTCCGGACCTGTGCGGTCCGGGAACGCATGCTGCACGCATTTTTTTGTAAAAACGCGTGGCTGTCCCATCCACTTTTCAGTGATTGGATCAGCACATTAAGCAGGCTGGCTTGCGGGTAGCCTGGATGCTGACTCAGCCAATGGTTGCCAGAGGTTGAAAATAGTCCTGAGAGACAGGGGTAGGGACTAGGATGTATACTTTATCAATGTTTTTATTTGCAAAACTGCCATTTTTTGGTTTGTTCTGTTATTTTGGTTAACTAATTCGTAGTTGTGGTATTAAGAAGCTGCATGCATGCCGCAATATGTAAGGTTGTAAAATTTTGGGGAACATTTTGAAGAAAACACTTTACAAAAAAAAAAAAAATACAGAACATGCTAATATAGCTGCAGACTCTCCTTAGGTTAAGTTCGCATAAAGTCAGCTGGCTGCCATCTCTCACCTGCATCAGTAACCTCCTCCCAAAGCAAGGCATTTTGTATTGGTTTGCGTAAAGCAGTGTTCTCCAACCCTGTCCTCAAGGCTCACCAAACAATACATGTTTTGTGGAAATCCAGAGATGGTTAATCAGCTCTAAGGAGACACTAATCGCCACACCTGTGAGTATGTGTGGTTTTCTGAAAAAGATTGCACTGTTGGTTGGATGTGAGGGCAGGGTTGGTAAGCTCTGTGGTTGTTAGGAAATTTTAAGTGGTTTGCAGGCATCTGTGAAAAACTGATAGACAATAAAGTGTACCCAAGCCGAAGCTCGGATACACAAAATCAGATACTTACCTAAAGAGAGGGGAGCCTCGCATGCGCAGTGAGCAGGAGCTGCAGGCTCCGTGTTACTGCACATAAGCAGCTACAGCACAGCAATGAATAAGGAAGTGGAGCTGCGTGGCCCTGTGGTGGAGGGGGACCGCGCTCTGCAACAGGGGGCTACCGACAACGGAGGGAAGCCTCAAATAGGAGCCCGAGGCTTCCCTCTCTGCAAGGTAAGATCTTTTTTTTGAACCAGAGCTTTTGGGTCGGCTTCACTTTAAAGATGTTTACACAAACACACTGTCAGTATCAAGCTCGTTGCTGTGAATGAGAATGGAGGGAATAAGTTCTTCAGACGGGTTGCTCAGGTATACCAGAGTGACATGCACTCTACATGGAGAAAGAAGAAAGGCTTCTTTTCCACTTGCAATTGCAAATCCGTTTGCAAAAGATTCTTTTTCGATGCGATTGCAACGTGAACCATCGGGAGGAAAACGCAATTGTGGCAATCGCGCAGCACTACAATTGCGCTCAGGGAAAAATGCATTAACGGAAAAAGTGCTCCGTGATTTACATGTAAGTCATGATGCACTAGCGATCGGCAAAACGCCAGCGATCCGCTTGTTCAAGCAAATCGTAGCTAGTGGAAAAGGGCCCTGAGGAAGGGGAACAATGGGGTCAGCTGCTTTTATCTTTTTTATTGAAACATAATTTATAGTGCATTTTATTCTGGGGCAAATCTAAATGTTACATGTATGCATATACAAGTATTTAAAATGTTACAGCTAAAAGGGATACCAGTATGTTGTCTTTCCATTTTCTTGTAAAAGTCATTCTTGGCCTCGCTGAAGCTTCAGCACTGACCTTTCATGTGGTGAATGTCACCTCAGAACTATAATGAAACTCAGTTTCCTTTACTTCCACTTTCATACTGACTTTATACTTGGGGAAAAAAATGACACTTTGTATTCTGGAAATTAAAAAATAAAAAACTGCTCATCCTAGACATGCTTGTACTGAAGTTAGGAGCTGGTGGTTTGGGCACAGGCAATGGTCGGTCATCGGATGCTGACTTCCTTCCTCTCTTCATTTACATAAATCTGACAACTTAAATTCCTGATTTTTACCCACTTTTAGGCCCCATTCACACTTAAAAGCGCAAAACGTTTTGCGGGAGTAATTTTTCCGCAATTAACGCAGAAAAAAAAAAAATCACTGGACACTGCATCGATTTTTAGCACTAAACGCAAACGCCGGAAAACCGCCTGAAAATGGTGCAGGCTACACATTTGCATCTGGCGATTTGCGTTAATCGCTGGCGATTAACGCAAATCGGGCAAGTAAGAACAGGCCCAATATTATAGCACTAGCGCTTTAAAAATCGCTAGCGCTTGAGCGTTTTGCCGAAATCACCGGCAAAACACTCCAGTGTGAATGGGCCCTAAGTGCTTGTTCACACTGGAGGCGGTTTTGGGAATTTACTTCCTGACTTACAAAAGCGCTTATACCACGCAGAGCAGAGTGATGGGGGAATCGCTTAGCGCAACGCACTTTGAACAAGGCCTACGACAATATTTAACCATAACTTCCCATCTTACGGTAATCCGTTGACAGCAGCTAATTGCCAGCAGTAGGATTTGGACATGGTGTGCGATATTCTGCTGCTGGCAGAAAGTTTTGTCCCCACTTGTGATCCCCTCCAAAATGTGAACCTTGCCTTAAACAACACCTGAACTGAGAGGGATATGGAGGCTGCCACATTTATTTCCTTTTAAACAATCCCAGTTGCCTGGCTGTCCAGCTGATCCCACATCAGTATTGGTTGAATCCCACACCTGAAACAACCATGTGGAGAAATGCAGTCAGAAACATCTGATAGGGCTGGTGCACACCGAGCGGGTTTTTTTGCGTTTTTGCAGCCGCTTGCGGATGCAGATATGCTTGGTCAATGTATATCAATGGGGTGGTGCACACCAGAGCGGGAGGCGTTTTGCTGAAACGCATACTCCCGGGCTGAGGCATTTTTTGGGTTGCGGAGGCGTTTCTGCCTCCAATGTAAAGTATAGGAAAAACGCAAACCGCTCTGAAAAACTGCAGTTCAGAGCGGATTTGCAGGAGTTTTTATTACAGAAGCTGTTCAGTAACAGCTTTACTTTAACAATATATGAAATCTACTACACCTAAAACGCTTCCCAAAACCGCAAAATGCTAGCTGAAACGCTACAGAAAAATAAAAAAAAAAAGCGTTTCAAAATCTATATAATAGCATTTTGCGGATCTGCTAGCGTTTTTTGGTGTGCACCGGGCCTATTGCAGGATTGTACAGGGCCTATGGCTAAAAGTATTAAAAGTGGAACAGCAGGACAGCCAGGCAATGTGCATCGTTTAAAAGGAAATAAATATGGCCGCTAGGCCTGAACGATTTTAGGAAAAGATTGAATCGCACGATTTCTGTCAGAAATTGCTATTTCGATTCGATTCACGATTTTCTTAAAATAAAGCTTTCGTACTAAATTCACAATGCACACCATGTACTTCGGCCAGTTATCACGCCTGAAACAAACCATTTTAGGATTAATCAGAGTCTGCTCATTCAGCTCCTTTATCAAATGCACAGTGTCCAGCAGGCCAGGCCAGCACACAACAGCTTAGCACAGATCAGTGAGATCACCATGCTGTTTGCCTCAATCAGAATTCTGCTGTGCAAAGGAGGCGGAGCTGTGATAATACCATTTCCAAGCCTAAAGATTTGATTACTGGCCATACTTTTTTTTTTTTTTTTGAGTTACAGGCCCAGCTGGAGTGAGCGTGAGTGCTGATGACAGGTGCACTGGAGGGAAATCAAGTGAGACCCTGCGGGCCGAGTCTGCCGCTCGCCCAGCTGATTACGCGCTGGGAGCACTGTTGGAGGCAGAGGGAAATGAGCGAGAGCCTGCAGGTGAAGTCTGTCGTGCGGCGCCCGCTCACCTCATGACACGCTAGGTGGAGTCTGTCGTGCGGCGCCCGCCCACCTCATGACACGCTAGGTGGAGTCTCTCGTGGCGCCCGCCCACCTCATGACACGCTAGGCAGAGTAGGAGGGCAAGAAGAGAGCCAATGATGTAGGAGGAGGAGGAAGCGGCGCACAGCGGGAGAAAGAACGGAGTGATAGTGAGCCACCACTGGGAACAAGAGCCAATGAGCCGCTGCTACTTGACCATAGAGCGGCAAGTTGGAATGCACAGCGGGAGGGCGCGGGATATCGGAAAAATCGATGCTCTGACGATCACGGAATCGCCGTTTCCGTGATCGTGATTTCGATGCAAAAACGATAAATCGTTCAGGCCTAATGGCCGCCTCCACAACCCTCTCACTTCAGGTGTCCTTTAAACAATGTGGTTAGTGGAAGGGACGCCTTGGAAGCAGTACACCAGGTATGTATGACCTGTACACTTTGCCGGTGCTCAGTCTCGACCGGATTGCCCAAGCGGTCGCTGGTTCACCATAAACAAACAAAAAAGAGACGGCACACAATTGGATGCAAAAAAACTGTTGCTGTGTATTATGGAGCAAAGCACTGCATTACATGTAATGGACTTCCATCCTTCCTCAGATGCATAACAGCGATTTAATAGAAACCAACATCATATATAACAAACCGTCCAGTTGGACACCACCCCACTTCCTGTTTGCCCCGCCCAACATACAATTAACTCTTGAATGTCCATCACCTAAAGTCCATAAATAATATGTTTTAATGTTCATAACGGTCGATTGGCACTCCTTCTGTATGAACATTAAAACGTGTTATTTATGCACTTTAGGTGATGGACATTCACTGCCACAACACCAATAACCACATCAGAGGCAAAAAATAGAACCTGGGCCAGCAGCATCAAATTCATCAGCTTTCTTCATCTATGCTCCAGAACAGCCTATTTTTACACATTTTTTTTGGGGGGGGGGGGGGGGGGGTTGTACTCCATTCTGCTGAATATTTAATCTGAAATACCCAAATTCATGATTGATCTGGATGAGCAATAATTATGTGGGAAAAGACACATATATAAACACATTACTGAATATAACTAGGCACATGACTACTTCACTGCATTTGCCAAAGATAAAACTCATGACAGAATTCTTAGCCTGAGGAAATATCACATATGGTGTCCTCATTTTCTCCTAAAGAAAAAAAATCCTATTTCTGGCTGGATCAGAAGTCATTAACGTTATTTTATACATAGCCGGTTTCTATTGCCGATGCTAGGGAGAATGAGGATTTGATTATAAAGTTATAATATAGAAAGTTTACAAAATTCTTCTAAACAGTAAGTTAAATACAAGAGCAATGAGAAAAGGTGGAGTTCAGGGTGATTGGTAAATGATAAAAGCCTCCCCTTGCTACACAGGAAGAGCAGTGGACGAAAGCAAAAACTGGCCCAGACTTTTTGTAAGTACGCATATTTATCACAAATTGCAACAATTATTAAAGCAAACCTGTGACTCCTATAAACAAAAAAACAAACAAAAAAAGAGTGCAGTTTGAAGGAACCCTCCTCTTCTTCGTAGCCACGGCTGCCCAGTAGCACTGAGCCACAAGCCACGTATAAGTGGCTTTGTGTTATTGCCCAGGCTGTGATTGTGCCTGTGCAGTGTGGCCACATTCGTACCGGGGAGCAGCAGTGAGTCAGGATAGCGAGGGTAGGTGGGGGGAGAGTAGATTACTGTTGGGTAGGGTTAATGTGAGCATTAGGTTAGGAATAGCCATATAATAATATTACCAATATTCTACTGCTTCATCCAGCGCCCAAATTACTCGTGCCTCTATAAGAGGTATGCATAGCAGGCTACTGGATTCAGACTGACGAAGCTGAAAGATGGACAATCCCATTTCTCTGGCTGGAGTAACACCGGTATTTTCACTGTGAAATCCAGTAGCCCAAGATATTATGAAACTTATTTAATCAAATCCTGTATCAATCAATAACAGTCAATGAAAACAGAAGGTAATAAATTGCTATTAAGCTGCATAAAAATTGCAACTAAATCTGCATTACGTTGGGAAAATTTGCATCTCATTGATCGTCTCTGCTGATTAATATGCTATGGTAAGAGTACTTTTACATGCACTTGTCCCTGCATCTGTGGAAAAAGTATATAGGAAACCCATACATGTAAAGAGGAATATGAGCTTTACAACATACACCATTCAACCATTTTTTCAGCACGTTCTTCCTATACAGCAACCACTCAGCAAGGCAGAAGAGGGGCTTTACATTAGATCATGTTCACAACACATTTTATATGTTGCAGCATCACACCACCTTTGGCGTAAATAGTGCTCTGTTAGTAAAGGAGAGCCCTGTGCAACAGTGAGGAAGTGGTCAGCGTTAATGGGTTCTTTAGCATAGCAAAGAGCTGTTTTGTGACGTTTTGTGTAGCGATCATTACCAGCTGGAAGTTCATCTAAAAACAACACACTGAAGTTCACGGACTGTAAATATCGCAGCTCTTCATAAGTAGGCCTCGTTCACATCAGGGCCGTTTCTGTGCGCTTTTTACAGCGCATTGCGCTGTGCGTTCTGCAAGGTATCAATTTTGCCATGTAATTAAATGTGCCTGGTTCACATATATGCGTAGCGTTGAGCTGCGTTACAAAAGGGTAGTGTTGCATGCATTTCTGTGCGTTGAGCTGTAAAGCGCACATCAATGTAAGTGAATGGGTGCGCTTTTTATAGTGCATAGAAGCACATGCGTTTTTTTTACCCCGAATTGAAAAAAAAAATTCATATGAAAACAAAAGCTTTATTGACAACTGCTACAATAAGCAAAACATGCTTTTAAAAAAAGTGCACCGCAGCGCACTAAAGTGCACACAAACGCAATGCGTTATTACACGTTTCTCAATGCACCCAATGAGAACGAGGCCTAAAGCTTCCAAAAGACTTTCTACCATAAGTAAGGGCCCGTTTCCACTATCATGCGTTTCCTGCATGCAGATTCGCACAGCCAATAAAAGCGGATGGGCCTGTTTCCACTTGTCAGTTTTCCTGAGCGTTTTTCTGTGCAGGATTTTTCTGCACGGCAGAACCCTCAGAATTCGCTTGCGTGTGGAATGCATGCGAATCGCCGCTAATGTATTTGATAGGGAAATCGCCTGCGGCTTTGGTATGCGAATTTTCATGCGAATTTGCATGGAAATCAATGGAAAAGCGCATACACCCGCATGCAAAATTCACATCCGCATGCGAATTTTTACCACGGCGATTCGCACCGCACAAGTGGAAACTGGCCCTAAAAAGGAAGAAGTGCCAACAAACTGCATTCATATTAAATACAACAAAATGCATTGAGGCCCCATTCACACTGGAGCGTTTTGCTGTGATTTTGGCAAACCGCTCAAACGCTAGCGCTTTTTAAAAGCGCGAGCGTAATGAAACCCTATGGGCCCGTTCTTACTTGGGCGATTTGCGCTAATCGCCCAAAAATTTTCAGGATATTTCCCGGCATTCACGTTTCAGTGCTATAGAAGCGCTAAACGTGATCGTGGCAAAATCGCTAGTGTTCAGTGATTTTTCCGTGTGAAATTGCGGAAAAATCACTCCTGCAAAACGCCGGCAAAAATCGCCGCTGTTTTGCATTTTGTAAGTGTGAATGCGGCCTTACAATACCAAAATTGTACAAAAATACAGAGAAGCACGTTCCAATACATAGTTCATAACATCCAAAGGAAAGCTGACCATTTAAAGGGGTTCTGTGGATCAGGAATCATATATTTCGCCAAGCATGACTGAGGGTGCGTTTCCACTAACGCGAATTCGCATGCGTTCCCCGCATGCAAATTCGCATAACCAATAAAAGTGAATGAGCCTGTGTCCACTTGTCAGGAAAACGGAGCGTTTTCTTGTGCAGGAAAAATCTGCTCAGCAGAGCCATCCGAATTCGGACACCGCACACACGCATGCGATTCGCATACAATTTAATAGGGAATTCGCATGGTGGTTTTTCATGCGAATTTTCATGCGAATTCGCATACGATTTCGCATGGAATCAATGAAAAAGCACACAGGCACTGACATGGTTAATTTTCGCACACAGCGTCATCCATGCGAAATCGTATGCGAATTGGCGGTAAAATTTGCATACAACCGCATGCGATTTCGCTCCTGCATGCGAATTCGCCCGCTGAGAATCCGCGGCGATTTTCCACCGCACTAGTGGACATGCACCCTGAGTCATGCCCAGAATTGGGTTTGGAACAGTACATATAGCTCAAGAAGAAGACGACAAGGATAGATTGCATAGAACCGCAGGAGCAGAAGTTTACAATTATACACAACAGGAGCAGCAGTTTACATTATGCATTACAATTTACATTTAAGTTATGCATACTGGAGCAGCAGTTTACAATATACATAACAGTTCCAAAAGTCAAAGGAATGGCCAATCTGTCAATTACTTTTATTGCGCTGATGGGAGTAAGTGAAAGGAATTTAGAAGGCGGACGGCCAAAGGAAAGGGTTTTAAAAACAAAAACTGACACTTGGGGCTTCTACCGGCACCCTGCAGCTGTCATGTCCCGCGCTGTCCTCCTACGATCCTCCATTCCCTGCACAGTATGCTCCCGGAGACGGGAGCGAGGACGCGCGTGGCCGCACAGGTGCAGTTGTATTCGTCTAGTTAGACGAATAATTGGAACGTGACCGGCGGCGGGGAACAGAGGATTGTAGGAGGACGGCGCAGGAAATGACAGCTGCAGGGGGCCGGTAGAAGCCCCAGGTAAGTGTCAGTTTTTGTTTTTAAAACCCATCCACAGAACCCCTTTAATAGAGGGTGTGTTCCATGGCATTAGCAGTGACATACTGGTTAAAGAGAACCAGAGACGAAGCACCCTCATGTATTTTATTACATTTATCAGTGGGAACATGACAGTAAACACCTACCCTGCTTTTAGTTTTAAGGTAGCCATACACTGGTCGATTTGCCATCAGATTCGACCAACAGACTGATCCCTATCTGATCGAATCTGATCAGAGAGGGATCGTATGGCTACCTTTACTGCAAACAGATTGTGAACCGATTTCAGCCTGAAACCGATCACAATCTGTTGTGGTGGTGCTGCCGCCTCTCCCCCCGCCCGCATACATTACCTGCTCCGCTGGTGCGACTGCCCCCGGTCACCGCTCTTCTTCTCCGTCTCCGCTCTGGTCTCCGGCATGCTTCCCTTCTTCCTGTCTGGGGGAAGTTTAAACAGTAGAGCGCCCTCTACTGTTTAAACTTCCTGCCGGGACAGGAAGAAGGGAAGCATGCCGGAGACCAGAGAAGAGCGGAGACCCAGGAGTCGCGCCGGCGGAGCAGGTAATGTATGCGGCTCTATTGCGTCGGTCGTCGGGCACTCGAACGCCGCTAGCGATGCGCTCTTTACCCGCGGGCGATCGACGGTTATTTTCCGCACGGCGCGATCGACAGGATCGGACGGAATGGATCGAAATTCGGCGTGTAGCGTGAACGATTGGCAGCAGATTCGATCCCAGTGATCGAATCTGCTGTCGAAACGGGCGCAAATCGGGCCAGTGTATGGCCACCTTTATTCTTCTCAGTCGAATCTATCTGTTATCAACTGTGATAACAATCCACGGACTATTCAGTCGAGGTTTCACCTGGAATCATTATAGCTGAGTCACTCTTCTGTGGAGTCTTTTCAAGCCCAAGCCTTCCCCCACCTGGCTCAAATTTCAGGCTTTACATACTGAGAGCTGTGATGATATGGGAGGGGCTGCTGCTGCAGAAAAAAATCTCTGTCTAACAGACAAGTGTGGCTGTGTGATCTGTGTGCTCTGTCTGTGCAGCCAGTCATCATTATTATCTACTGTATGCAGTTTCATTACTATGAGAGACACTTCCTACAGGCAGCCACAAAGCATACCAGAATATGAAGTTGAAAGCACACAGATGAAAGCCTACAGCAGCCCTGCTTGTCTATAGTCTCATATAGCCTAGACAGCACATCCAGAACACCTCATAACCTGGAAGCAGAAGGAATATGAGCCGGCGGCCATATTGGATATTTCCTGGAGCAATAATGGATAAAAAGCACTCAAAAAGGCACACCAGAGTGGCGAAATTATCGGGTAGAGTATTTATTCTTTACAAGCTATCAACTGATATGTTTATTTTGTGTGAATCGTTCATCTCTGGTTCCCTTTAAGCCGTAAAACACTTCCTGTCACTGATATAAAAAAAGCACCAAAATGCACAAGGAAAAAGGTTTACACGTGCAGATCCTTCATTACTACATGTATGGGAGATAAATATCAGTAGGAGCTCCGAATTGGATTCCTGTAAAATGAAAAACTGAATGGTCAGTAAGGCCTTAAAGGGAACCCAAGGTAAGGCCTGGTGCACACCAAAAACCGCTAGCAGATCCGCAAAATGCTAGCAGATTTTGAAATGCTTTTTCTTCTTTTTCTGTAGCGTTTCAGCTAGCATTTTGCGGTTTTGTGAAGCGTTTTTGGTGTAGTAGATTTCAGATATTGTTACAGTAAAGCTGTTACTGAACAGCTTCTGTAAACAAAAACGCCTGCAAAACCGCTCTGAACTGCCGTTTTTCAGAGCGGTTTGCGTTTTTCCTATAGTTAACATTGAGGCAGAAACGCATCCACAATCCAAAAAATGCCTCACCCCGGGAGTATGCATTTCTGCAAAACGCCTCCCGCTCTGGTGTGAACCACCCCATTGAGGTACATTGACCAAGCGGATCCGCAGCCGCAAGCGGCTGCAGAAACGCTAAAAAAGCCGCTCTGGTGTGCACCAGCCCTAAGAGTAACATGGAGGCTGACCTATTTAGTTCCATTTAAACAAAGCAAATTGCCCCCCCCCGTCTATACTTTGAGCCGTAGACCCTGAACAAACATGCAGATAAGATGCTCTGACTCAAATCTGACTGGATTAGTCAAATGCTTGTTTCAGGGTTAAGACTCAGAAACTGCTAATGGCAAACTGAATTGTAATAGTTTGTGATTATCATCAGAATTGCGAGGATGACAGACAGCGTGGACAGCCGCAGGTACAGTTTAACTGCACGGCTGTGAATGTGCATACAAAATGAATGGGCGGCACCACAAGGCTGATTCCCACATTTCATGCTGAAATCGATATGGAAATTGGCTTGTGGTTTACGGTGGCCAACAGAACTCTCTTCAATCAGAGAGAAATCAGTCTCTTGGTCGATCCGCTGCCAAAATTGTTAGATGTATGAGTACCTTTAGCTGAGACAAACCCTTTTCTCTGAGACAGTAAACAAAGCTGTATAAACTAAACATTTGATTGCTTTGTGGAACAGTCTGCAGGCAACCATACTGTGCTATGCAGATGGGAGGAGGAAAAGCTGCAGGGACAAAGAACTTGAACTACAAATTCTCTTGAAGCTAATTGCTCATCACCAATGCCCAGACCAGGAATGTCAAACTCAATCATATAAAGGTGCCACAATCTAAAACATTTTCTAAGCTGTGGGCTAAATTGTTTAAGATTTAACATTTGAGTCTCAAATTATTGGCGTCACCATAGCGACCGTAGAGTGTTCCGCTCCTCCCCCTTCTGCAGATTAGCACAGTGAAGCAGTTTAATTTACCTGCTCCACTGCTTCAAGCCTCCTCTGATCTCACAAACTGCCACACCTCTGGCTCCTGATGGTTTTGGCTACCTCTGGCTCCTGATGTATGTCGGGAGAAGGAGGATTGCCAGAAAGAACAGAAGAGACAGGGTGCATCACTGGAGCAGTTAAATATTACACTGCTCTGCTGCACTTCTCTGAAACGTGAGAAAAGGGTATTGGCCTCGATTCATAAAAGTGCCTGCGAGCGGGGAAAGTCGAGCGGGGAAACACCGCTGTCGGTATTTCCGCCTTCAGGGAGGTAATTCATAAAAATGTTGCCTGTTGTGACAGGCGTGCGGAGATACTCCGCTGTAGGCAGGCGTTAGGCTGTCCTACGCATGCGGAAACAGGAGAAGCAGGCGGAATCCCTCCGTGCGGTGTTCTCTCTGCAGCTGCTTGGGAGGTCTGTCCCATTCACTGCAACGGATTCCGCACGCTTCTCGCCACATCAGAGGTAGCGGTAATACCCGTCCGCATACCGCTACCTCTAATCTTTATGAATTGACATTTGTTACTTTTGCTGTGATAATCACCGCGCAAGGCGGTGATTGATCACTCTGCTTGTGGATGTCGGCTTTTCATGCGGAAAAAGCCTTTATGAATACATATTTTGCTGTGTGGTCGGTAAAGCGAGCGGCTTTCTGCATTTCCTCATGCGGAAATGCTTTATGAATCGAGGCCATTGTGGGAAGGAGGGGGTTTGTACACCAGGAAGGGGCCCCATGCTAATTTCACTGGAGAGGTCCCGTAGGTTGTTGCTGCACCCAGGCTCAAACTGACAATGTTTCAGACATTCTGTGTAACCAGTGTGCTCCTCGATGGGAAGGCAGTATGCTGCTGTTTTACTGCTTACAATGATGCACATTGAAGCTATGGAGGGCCACATAATATAGCACGGAAGGCTGCATTCGGCCCACGGGCCTTATGTTTGACACCTGTGGGATAGAGAGTCACAGGACATACTTGTAGATGCATTTGAGACTGATGGCCAAAACAATCACAAACCATATTTTTTGTCAGCAATCAGGAATACAAACTAATAGCAATCAGAACAATCACTGAATATAAACAAGTGTATAGAAGGAAAGTGCTTAACAGTATACCTGGTCCATTGGCCACAGATGTGACTACAGTGTGCTTACTATTCAGCAGAGTAGGTCAATCAAGTGTGACCATGCGCTACCAAAAATAGGAAAACAGTCGCTGCCTACTTTTCCCCGAGTTTGTATATTATAATAGAAACCATTCATCTATGTGAGGTGATGGGACTTTGTACTCAACAGGAAGAACGTGACCAATTTTGAGACCACAATTCTGGCAGCAGGAAATATACAGGCATTAGAGGTCTTCACAGCCCCCAACTCCAGTACCATATCCCCAAACTGTTAGTTCTTGCAAGGAACGTCTCTGTTTGCCAGTCCTCAATAGTTAGGCATCTGCTGCGCTCGCCTCTTGATCCCAAATCCACTTGTTAAATATACTAATGCATTACCACTGGCTTTTCACCAGCACCACTAGAATAAATCCACTCGTGCTTTGGTGTGCCACTCTGTTTAAAGGGAACCTGTGGTGAGTGTGATACCCATTTCCTTTTAAAGGGAACCTGAAGATAGTAAAAAAAGAATGAAAAAAAAAATCCACTTACCTGGGGCTTCTGCCAGTCCCCTGCAGCCGCCCTCAATGATCCTCCAGTCCCCTGCAGTGGCTCAGTTTTGCTTTCTTCAGTTGCCGTGTGCAGTAGAGATTTTCTCGTACTGTGGCTGGGAAGCGCGAGTGAGGATGCGCGCAGTGGCCATCTACTTGCAAGTTGGCGATACAGAAACTGCGCCGCGGCAGGAGACCGGAGGATCGTGAAGGACTAGTGCAGACACAGGGTGGCTTCAATGGGCTGGCAGAAGCCCCAGTTATGTGAAACTTTTTTTTTTTTTACACTATCTTAAAGAGACTCTGTAACAAATTGTTTATCTTTATTTCTTCTATGCTATAAGTTCCTATGCCTTTTCTAATGTGGTCTGGCTTACTGCAGCTTTTCCTAATTGCACAGTAGCTGTGTTATCTCTGTTATATGATCTAATCTTCTCTCTATAGTCGGCACAGTCAGGCTGAGGCAGTCAGACTGGAATGTGCAGGGCTGCTTGTGATTAGCTAGAAGCTGTACACACCCCCTGCAGGCTCTGTGTGACTAACACACTCTGCTTAGCTGAGCCTATTAGAAGCTGGTTAGTTTGTTTGTAAACACTGCCTAAAACTGGCAATTACAAGCCAGGTTTGCAGCAGAGAATGGCAGAAACAGCACAGAGGGGACCAGGAGCACATAATGAATAGAATGGTATGCTTTTTATTGTAAGAATTTCAGAGTACAGATTCTCTTTAAGGTTCGCTACAATGAAAGATGACTGTCTGACCCCCTGATCCTGTGTCTTTAATACTTTTAGCCATGGCCCCTAAACAAGCATGCAGATCAGCTTCTCTGACTCGTCTGAGTCACAACCCTGAAATAAGCATGTGGCTAATCCAAATCAGACACTTCTAATGCCAGAAGAACAACAGGAGTGCCAGAGAACTGGCACTGTTTACAAGAAAATAAATGTGATGGTATTTTCCCCAAAAAAAAAAAAAAAAAAAAAAAAATCGATTGTAAGTGTATGGTATATTGGTTTGAGTTTTCTGATTATTCGATCTAGCGCAAAAATGTATCAGATTTCTCTTGAACAAAAAAACAAAACAAAAACAAACTAAAACGGAATCATATATGGCCACCCTAAAGAGACCAAACAGGCCTTTTAGTAACAAAGCACTGCAAAAGTATATAACGTTTGTCTTCTTTAAACAGATAGGTATTTTAGTCAGTTAGTCAGCTTTAAAAGTGTACCTGAGTCAAAACTTGAGTACAAAATCAGATATTTACATTAGGGAGAGGGAACCCCCTGGATCCTAATGAGGCTTTCCTGACTGTCACCAAGCTGGACCTCCAAAGGTTACCAACAATGGCTCGCCTGTAATCTAACCAGGGGCCACGCTCCTCTTCAAGCACGAGCGCGGCCGTACTGCGCATGCATGAGTATGGGTGTGCCTGCGCAGTAAGCAGGTGTTCATGCACAAACAGCTCCATTTTAATGTGCAGGTATGGCCAAGCCAGAAGATAAGCGTGGCCCTGATCAGCTGGACGGTTCACAAGTGGCAACAGGGGACCAGAGGATAGAGAGGAAGTTGTATTAGGATCCAGAGGCTTCCCCCTCCTTAGGTACCCATTTATTAACAAATTTTGGCCTCGAGTTCCCTTTAAAAGGGAACCTGAATTGAGAGGAATATGGAGGTGGCCATATTTGTTTCCCTTTAAAGCAGACCTAAGCTCTAGTACAGGAGACATGGAGAACCCAGAGAAACTTACTCTGCGTGTGTTTATAGAGAACATCCTAATTCTCCTTTCTCAGCAAGTAATAAGCAACTGTAATTTGAGCTGTCTGCCGACTGACGAATTCTGAGAGAATATCGAGACACAGAAAGTTAACCTCTTCTGTGTTCCCAGGATACCAGGAAGTAAGGGGCGTTCGAAGATGTAACATGTAAAATGTTGTATATGCTCCTAAAATCCAGACACTGATCCAGAACCACCGGTTTACAATCTCCAGTTACAATGGACTGTACTCCAGCAGTCATACAGCAAGATTGTACATTAATAACAAATCTTTGCATAAAACAGTGTGAAATTATGAGTGTAACACATGCAAATACTATCAAAAAACGAATGCGGCTCAGTCTGTGTTGTCTGTCACTATTTTTTTTTTTTTTTTATAGCATAGAGCTGGGAAATGATAGAATATCACTTCCTGTCCCAAACAGGATATTCTTCCTGTCACAAACAGGATATTAACAGAAAAAAAAAAAAAACTCTACTAAAGAGGGAAATTCTGACATTGGACCCCTGTCCCTGAAAGTACATGTCCCTATTAGCAGCGGAATACCCAACTCCTATTCTCGTGAGCTATACAATTCTGCAATACACCTTTAATTCTGTCTCAGTGCTAACTCTCAGAAGCAGATACTAAAGGAATACTCCTCTCTGGGAACACAGACGGCAATATAAATCTAAAGCTATGTACACACACTAATTGACCGAAATGGCTTATAACAACTGTCTCAACCGACAATAGTTTGTATACAGAGCTCCCAACCCTCCCTGATTATTATTATTATTATTAATTAAATTTATAAAGCACCAACATATTACACAGCGCTGAACATTAATTTAGGTTACAGACAATATTTAGGGGTGACATACAGCAATATGACAATACAGGAATACAAGAATACAAGAAAACCAGAACACACACCATAGTATGAGTACCAGGTAATGCTTAGTCAGTCACTGGATGGAGCATGGAAATTAGGCAAGTTAGGTTCACTCCGATGCATAGCATGGGTTCACAGTAATAGAGGTGCAAGATCAGGTAGGACACAAAAGGAGGAGGAGGATCCTGCCCAAAGGCTTACAATCTAGAGGGAGAGGTAAGGACACGAGTGGTAGGGGACCAGAGTTCAGCTGTAGGTTTAGAGCACTTGTGAGGGGTGGTAGGCCAGAGGGAAAAGGTGAGTTTTGAGGGCTTTCTTGAAGATGTTGAAGGAGGGGGCTGCCCTAATGGGTGGAGGTAGGGAGTTCGATAGTGTCAGAGCAGCTCTTCAGAAGTCCTGAAGGCGTGCATGGGACTGGGTGATGCGGGGGGCGGTTAGGCGAAGTTCATTGGAAGAGCGGAGTGAGCAGCTAAGTGTGTACCTCTGAGTAAGTTCGAAAATGTAGGTTGGACAGGTTTTGTGGACAGATTTGTAGTTCAGACACAGTATCTTTAATTTGATTCTGGACTGGATAGGAAGCCTGATGTCAAAAACCCAGCATACCGGATCATCTCGGCCAAATGCTGCCATTGTTGTTCGTCCTCATCACCCCTCTCGCTGCATTGTGTGTGTGAGTGAGTGAGTGAGTGAGTGAGAGAGTGTGTATTTAGTCTTGTCGCTAACTGTCCCTTAGAGGAGCTCACCATCTAGTCCCCACCATAGTTAGATGTCTATATCGTGTGTATGTAGTATAGTCTAGGGTCAATTTAGGGGAAAGCCAATTAACTTATCTGAATGTTTTTGGGATGTGGGAGGAAACCAGAGTGTCCGGAGGAAACCCACACAGACACAGGGAAATATACAAACTCCTTGCAAATGTTGACCTGATTGGGATTCGAACTGGGGACCCAGCTCTGCAAGGCGAGAACGCTAACCACTACGCCAATAACTGTCAGATCCTGTCAGTTGGACAAGAAATTGCATTGTGTGTACCCGGCATGATGTCCAACCAATTATACTGTGTTGTGCGTGGCTTAGGGAGCCCTTTCAGGAATCCCCCCCTTGAAAATCCTGGGTTTGCCCCTGCGTCTCTACAGCATTGGGCACTGAACCGTTGTACAAGGGATCGATTTTGATAAGAGGCTATAGCAATTCTCCACAAAGTCCAAAACTATTGAAATAAAAATTGTAGAATTCCATAATTCCTAGCAACTAGTCATTCATGGTTGAGGCCAGATTCTTCCACCACTAGACCCTTATCTTCCAAGGTAATTGTAATTAGCTATGGCAAAAATCTAGCATAGCTACAAGTATCCCATGACAGAGTTAATGATGCCATAGGTGGGATAACTTACAAACAACCACTATTGTTACTCTATTGTCTCTGCAATGCGGCCTCTCCTATCTATTCTGCCCACAGAACAGCAGCATGCCTGTACAGCGATCCAGGGCTGTGGAGTCGGTACAGAAATAATCCGACTCCAACTCCTCAGTTTATGATACCACGACTGACTTTAGGTACCCAAAAATTACTCCAACTTTGGTTCCTCCACTCCACAGCCCTGTAGCAATCATTCGTTTTGTCATCGCCCAAAATGATCATTAAGATAATCTTTAGACAACACTTTTTATTGAGTATCTGTACAGCACTATATTGCAATCTGCACATCACATATTTGCACTGATGTACTGAAGAAGTCCATTGGAGTATTTACTACAAAGTTTTGCAAAACACTGATAAAAGTATAATGAAGACTCTGCATTAGCACACAGTAAACCCACACAGCACAGATAGCCAGACTGTGTTGAGAGAGGAAATGATAACTGTTTGTCCAAGAACTGGATGAGGGGGGAAACAGAGTGGGATGGGGTGAGGCCTCTCCATCCGGCCATAGCAGCCAACAAAGAGATGCCTTGAGATCTTATATTGTAACCCCTAACACCTCCTCTGGCTGTAACACTAGAAGCATGCGAGCGGGTTAACACAAGCTAAAAAAGAACAAGAGCCCCTTGGTGTCTTAGCTGATTATTATACGAAGTCCTACAGCAAAATCCAAAGTAACAGATATTGACTGAAGAATCCAAGACAGAACCACACCCTCATATCTAAATTGTGTTGGATTCTGCTTGCTTTGTATGGAAAATATGCAAAGTAGACAGTACCTAATGAAATTATTGGTCAGAACATACTATGTGGCCTGGGGGGAAAAAAACACATATTGCCACCAGATTTTTGTTGTCGTTTTTATTACCTGATTATTTTTCATGTGTTAACTGAATTTAACAACTGTTTAACTGCCTCACACAAACTAAGTACAAGAGTAAGCCCATTCCACTTACACTGAAAAACAGTTATTATGCAGAGTGCTGGATTGTATTCTTGCCACTGAAAACAACAACCAACCACTTTTGTTATTATCCATAAAAATAATAAATAATAACAACTTCCCTGTAGTTTTAACTATCTACAAGAACCAGAACCACTGGGGGCTGAACTGAAACTTTGCACATGGCTATTAAGTTCTCATTAGCTTTCTGAATCTGATTATCCCTTTGCAAACTTCAGATTTTCAGATTGCTCCTGCAATTTAGCATTTTTTTATACACAAAAAAATTGACAAGCAGAATTTAAGATTACATCTCTAGACAGATATCAAGATTGATTCATTGGCAGCAAATCAACACTTCAGAACACCGTTCTTTCAAAATGAAAATTCATTCAATCGGGGAAGTGACTAGATTGCTAGCTCCTGGACCCAGGCCTGTGACAAGCTGGTGTCCAAGCTGTATCCAATGCTGCTTCTCTCATAACATTTTTCCTCACCCACACATAAATCCTACGCAGAAAGAGAGGGGGGAAAAAATCAGTGTAAATCAAGCTGACTGCTGGCAGCCTCTCATGGCAAGAGAGACATGAGCTATGCTAAAAATACATGGATGTTATTGTACGGATCTGTGGCAAAGCGAAGTCCACAGGCACATAGCAGTCCTGCTTGGAGCGAGCTGCACTGCTCCTGGCCGATAGCTCCCTATAGCTTCTCTTGCAATCATGGATCCGCTAACTGCATTATATAACCACCTCCTACGCTTTTTTTTCCTTTTAAAAGAAGACTTGATGATCCCCAGATCCTAGCGGTTTCCAGCCATGGATGAAGCGGGGAAGGCGCAGATGAGGCATCACTGCGTTGCGGCGGGACAAAGACTGCGATCTCTCGGCACACAAGCCTCCTGCTTCATCATCTGTTGCCAGATAATGATGCTGGTGGGGATCTCACGCACACGAGGTCTGATACAATGAAGCTAGCACGATGGTCATACTGTATAGAATGATGCACACTGCATGCAAATGCCAGGAAGAAGCGCCACTTACAGTTTGCCTGCCCACTGCTACTGCCATGCCGCTATGCTCCGGGTGTGAGTGTGGAAGAATGCAGAGCGAGCATGCGAGGTCCCAGATGCTACACACAGTCACACAGCCAGTCACTGCTGCTCAGTCTGCTCTGGAGGAACATGGCCACCACGGGGGAGGCTCCCTGCAACTCAGGAAAGGGGGGGTGGGGATTCACACACAAGAAAGTACCCAGCGCCTCAACAACTCTCTGCTCCCTCCAGCTACATTAATGTCCCTTTTCCCACATCAGTTCCGGATGTTCTAGTGATATATCATGATAGATGGATTCTTGTAAAGGCATTCGGCTGCATGCTCGACCCCCTCATTAGACGATGGTATAGGCCGAGTGCCTGGAGAATAGTTTTGAGTGTGTTTGTTTTGTGTAGTATATGTAGCGCGTATCTTTTTGCTGTTTCGGAGATACAAGCAGCCAACTAGCCTGATGTACTGAGGCTTCTCCAGTGATCGTTCCAAGTGCATACGTGTATTCTGGCACAGGCTTCAACATATTTTTCTCAACTACTCAGCTTTTCTCAACTACTAGCCCTGGCTTTCCTTTAAAAACCTAAAGGGTCTGTTCAGATGGGCGTTAAACGAAGGCCATGGGGCTGATCGTTTAAGTGCTGCCCATTTATATAAGCGGACAGCCGTCAGTTTGATTATTTAATGTCATCTCCGTGATCGATCCCATTCCCACGGTCTTATTTCGTACTGGACGCTAGATGTTGCGTCCACATTTGGCTAACTACGGCGCTATCATGTCCCGCTGCAGGGGTTCAAAACCGCTAAAGGTTGCCAAATGCTTTTCTGCTTAAAGTGTACCCAAGCCAAAGCTCGGGTACACAAAATCAGATACTTACCTAAAGAGAGGGAAGCCTCTGGCTTCCATATTTATTTCCTTTTAATCAATACCAGTTGCCTGGCAGCCCTGCTGGTCTGTTTTTCTGCAGTAGTATCTGAATAACACTAGAAACAAGCATGCAGCTAGTCTTGTCAGATCTGACTTTAAAGTCTGAAACACCTGATCTGCTGCATGCTTGTTCAGGGGCTATGGCTTAGGCCCGGTTCCCACTAGCGTTCGCTGTCCGGATTCGCCGGGCCGGATCCAGACCGTATACTGTACAAACGGAACGGACGTTCGGCATAGCAATGCAAAGTCTATGCGACCGTACACACGCGTCCGTTCCGTACGGACCGGACTCCGGACACTTTTCCAACATGCGCTATTTTTAAGGTCCGGATCATCCGGCCGACGCACCCGGACCGGAGCCTGACAGCACCGTCCGGTAATAGAAACCAGTGGGAAACGGAAAGCACAGAACACACTGGCTATAAAAACCAGACGTTCTACCCCACTTCCTATGCGTTTTCTAGCGGCCATTTTGGATGGGGACACATGGGCACAGCATTTCTGGAGTGGAACAGCAGTGACTTTGTGCTGGAGCTGTTTGGCATTATGTCGGACGTGGAGGTGAGGCCCTACACAGCGGAGGACCTGATTCTACAGGTGCAGCTTATGCTGACCTCCCAGACCCCAGGAATTTATATAGTGTGTTATCCCTTTAAAAAAACGGATCCGGATCGCAGCCGTATTTATACCTGATTGATAACGTATGCAAACGGATCCGGTCCGTTTTTCCCAAAAACGCAAGTGTGAGCGGGGCCTAATAGTATTAGAGGCAGAGGATCAGCAGGGCTGCCAGGCAACTGGTATTGATTAAAAGGCAATAAATATGGCAGCCTCCGTATACCTCTTACTTCAGTTCCACTTTAAAAAAAAAATCCACTTACTTGGGGCTTCATCCAGCCCACGGCAGCCGTCCTGTGCCCTCGCCGCAGCTCCGGAGGCTCCCAGTCTTCTCTGGGAACTGCGTGCAGTACCATCCTGATGACGTCGGCCGGACCACGTGACCCGCACCGTGGAGCGCTGAAGAGGCCGACCCAGAACACGACCTGGCGAGGTTGGGTTCTGCAGCGGAGAAGACCGGGAGCCTCCGGAGCTGCGGCGAGAGCACAGGACGGCTGCCACGGGCTGGAGGAAGCCCCAGGTAAGTGGATTTTTTTTTTTTATTTACTTGGATGTTTCCTTTAAGCACACGTCTGTCCCCATTTGGGTGCTTGTCCACCTGGTTTCTACGCTCCTTAACATTAGGGCTGCGCTCCTCTTCTGGCACAAGTGCGGCCATGCTGCACCTGCATGAGCATGGTTTACTGCGCATGTAGGGCTATACTCGCACAGGTTCAGTACAGCCGCTCTTGCTTGAAGAGAAGCACAGGCCTCTTTGGGGGGGTCTGCGAGCAGCAATGGAGGACAGCGTGGGAAGCCCCTACAGGATTCAGAGTCTTCCCTCTTCTTAGGTAAGTATTTCTTTTTTTGCCCTGAGCTTCGGCTTAGGTACACTTTATGGTTAGTTTCCCACTGAAGTTGCATGCCGTGTAAAAACATGATTGCAACAGGGGACAAGTGGCATCACGTGGTAAGCGTGCATTGTGACTTTTACTGTAATTAAGTATATTGCACTGCAACTGTACACGCACCCATTATCCCGGTACCTCTCAGCATGTCTCGTGTTATGCCAACAGATCCGTCGCACCACTCTGCTAATGCGTCAATGTAATGTAAAGTACCTTTTCAATAGTGCATCGTGTTAGGAATGCAATGGCATTTTCCGATACAATGTGAACATACCGTAACTGCAGCACGGTGGCCCAGTGGTTAGCTCTTTTGCCTTTTAGTACTGGGTCCTCAGTTCGAATCCTAGCCAGGGCACTATCTGCAAGGAGTTTGTATGTTCTCTCTGTGTCTATGTGGGTTTCCTCCAGGCACTCTGGTTTCCTCATACATCCCAAAAACATACAGATAAGTTACTTGGCTCCCCCCTAAATTGGCCCTAGACTATGATACATACATTACCCGATACAGACATATGACTATGGTAGGGATTAGAATGTGAGCCACTCTTACAGTTCTTTTTATCTTCTTACTATATCCTTTATATTCTGTGCATGTGCGACCACTACGCATGTGCGACCGCTGACATGGTCAGGAGCAAAGTTCCCAGTTACGTAAGTGTGATCGCAAGCAGCACGGCCCTGTGCTCGCACATGTGCAGAGGCCGCCATCCTCACCGGTTTAGCATTTGCTACAGAAGGGACCCCGGGGCAGTGGCCTGGAGCGGAACTGCAGTGAGGGACACTGCCTTCTAGGGGCTGGAGGAAGCCCCAGGTAAGTAGATCTGATGTTCTTTAAATGACTTAAGGCCAGACATAAAAAAAAAAAAAAAAAAAGATCAGTACCTGTATGTTTTTTTTCTACCATAGAGGACGTCATCTGCGCCCTCCCTTTAATTCCGCCACCTGCAATTAGCTAGAGCTGGCCCCCCAGCGAGTCCCAACCCCACCGCACGGGTCATGTTATCTTCCCCACTCAAGATGGCTGCTGAGCTGAGCCGTGGCTGCACAGTACGCATAGACACGAGTGTGCCCGCACACAAGTTTATGTCATCCTGTCACATATAGTCTTGGGTACACTTTAACACTTTAACTCCTCAAAATTGTTAACTGTTCCTTACAATCAGGGATATTTCCTGCTTTACTGAAGGAAGCAATCATCAGGCCTCTCCTCAAAAAACCCTCCCTGGACCCTGATGCAATGACCAGCTACAGACCTGTCTCTAACCTTCCCTTTCTGGGTAAGCTAATTGAAAAAGCTGTATACCTCCAGCTAGAACCCAAAATCCTACAAAACAACAGCTATGACCCATTCCAGTCTGGCTTCAGGAAACACCACAGCACTGAAACTGCCCTCATCCAAATATGCAACCACCTGCTCATGGCAAGAGACAGAGGAGAGTGTTCCATCCTCATACTGCTAGACTTTTCTGCAGCCTTTGACACAGTTGACCATGACATCTTGATAAACAGGCTACAGGAATACTGCGGCATTGATGGCATAGTTCTTCAGTGGTTCCAATCCTTCTTGAGTGGCAGAACCCCAAAAGTGTCTATGGGGCCTGTAAGAAACTGTAAGAACCTATATGTTTCTTTCGGCAACACACCTTTCTTCCGGCACCAGCAACTCATTAATAAGAGCTGCAAACATGACTCATCACAGCAAGCAGGAGATAGAACTTCTTTAGTCGTCTTCCAAGTTTGAAGATGTTTATTCAGTAAACAGATATACATATACAGTTCGTTACATCTTAGCAAAGCATAATTCTTCTGTAGTACGTCCGTTGCGTTACAAGCTCTTGATCACCTTCCTGTTGAAGGTAATCAGGTCATCTTCTGTCTATACTACGTTACATCTAACTACCTATATACAGCCTACATTATATCAGATTACATAACTAAAGGAAAGTAATTAGGGTTCCGGTCAGTAGATAGAGAGCATGAAAGTAAGAGTGCTCCGTTGGCTCATCATGAACCTAAATACTGACCAGGAAAGAGTTAACTGTGTCATCATCTGAACCATCCCCCTAAACCTATCATTGGTTCAGATCCCTTGTGATGTCATGATACACACCTACTTGATTAATATTCTATGAGCCCCTTGGTCTAGTTGCAAAGAATTTGATATTGATTAAACATGGCTGTGTTTACTGTTCTTGTGGTTTACATGTTGAGGTCAGTGAGACCTGTGGCCTTGTCCATAGAACAGCTTCTTGGTATGTCCTAGTTCTGCTGACAAAACTGTAGATTGTCTCTCTAAGAGAAAATCTCTTTAAAGGGCAAGTCTGCACCCCAAGCCTTTTTGACTAACTCAGTCCAAATCACTGAGGCCTACTTAAATTATAACAGGGCCCTTCCTGTCCACCGCTGTACCACTTAAGTATGGGGTGCCCCAGGGCTCAATCCTCTCTCCCCTGCTTTTCACGATTTACATGTTACCATTTGAAAAACGAATCCAAAAACATGGCCTGACATACCACTGCTATGCGGACGACACCCAACTATATCTTTCCTTCAAGCCTGGTGTGACAGACCCAACTCCAACTATAAACGCCTGCTTACGTGAACTACAGCAATGGATGAATGACAACTGGCTGAAACTAAATGCAGACAAAACTGAAGTCCTTCTGATCGGAGGGCAGCGCATGACAACAAAACAACTTAACTTGCAGTCTTCACCTCTGGGAATAGGAGGCATGGATCTACGCAGCTCTAATCATGTGCGTAGCCTGGGAGTTCTAATTGATGGGGATTTAAACCTCAGAACTCACATCTCTGCTGTGGTGAAATCATCCTATTTTCACCTTAAGAACATCGCAAAAATCAAGCACCTCATCCCCCCAGAAGATCTACCAACTTTAGTTCATGCCTTCATTACCTCCTGACCAGACTACTGCAATGCTCTCTACACTGGCCTTTCAAAAAAGGACTTGTACCGCCTACAGTTGATACAGAACACTGTTGCCAGACTGCTAACCAACCAACCCCGTCACTGCCACATAACGCCAGTCCTGGACTCCCTTCATTGGCTACCTATAGAATGGAGGGTCGGCCTACTGACATTTTTATCACTGAATAATCTGGGCCCTGGATACATGAAAGAAATGTTGCAGCTGCGTAACAATCCCCGCATTCTCAGATCCACAGGTTCTAATAATCTAGTCATACCCAGAGTCCACTTGGAAACTGTTGGTCCCAGAGCCTTCTGTCATGCTGCCCCTACGTTTTGGAATTCCTTAACTCAACAGATCAGGACAGCTCCATCTCTAGAGGTGTTTATATCTAGACTGAAAACCCACCTGTTCAGTTTGGCATTTTCAGAAATATAACTTTTGTTGTGTGAATACTTCATCCTACTACGAATTACTGAATCTGAGAGAGCCTAAGCGCTTTGAGTCCTATTGGAGAAAAGCACTATACAGGGAGTGCAGAATTATTAGGCAAATGAGTATTTTGACCACATCATGCATGTTGTCTTACTCCAAGCTGTATAGGCTCGAAAGCCTACTACCAATTAAGCATATTAGGTGATGTGCATTTCTGTAATGAGAAGGGGTGTGGTCTAATGACATCAACACCCTATATCAGGTGTGCATAATTATTAGGCAACTTCCTTTCCTTTGGCAAAATGGGTCAAAAGAAGGACTTGACAGGCTCAGAAAAGTCAAAAATAGTGAGATATCTTGCAGAGGGATGCAGCACTATTAAAATTCTAAAGCTTCTGAAGCGTGATCATCGAACAATCAAGCGTTTCTTTCAAAATAGTCAACAGGGTCAACAAGAAGCGTGTGGAAAAACCAAGGCGCAAAATAACTGCCCATGAACTGAGAAAAATCAAGCGGGCAGCTGCCAAGATGCCACTTACCACCAGTTTGGCTATATTTCAGAGCTGCAACATCACTGGAGTGCCCAAAAGCACAAGGTGTGCAATACTCAGAGACATGGCCAAGGTAAGAAAGGCTGAAAGACGACCACCACTGAACAAGACTCACAAGCTGAAACGTCAAGACTGGGCCAAGAAATATCTCAAGACTGATTTTTCTAAGGTTTTATGGGCTGATGAAATGAAAGTGAGTCTTGATGGGCCAGATGGATGGGCCCGTGGCTGGATTGGTAAAGGGCAGAGAGCTCCAGTCCAACTCAGACGCCAGCAAGGTGGAGGTGGAGTACTGGTTTAGGCTGGTATCATCAAAGATGAGTGTGTGGGGCCTTTTTGGGTTGAGGATGGAATCAAGCTCAACTCCCAGTCCTACTGCCAGTTTCTGGAAGACACCTTCTTCAAGCAGTGGTACAGGAAGAAGTCTGCATCCTTCAAGAAAAACATGATTTTCATGCAGGACATTGCTCCATCACACGCGTCCAAGTACTCCACAGCGTGGCTGGCAAGAAAGGGTATAAAAGAAGAAAAACTAATGACATGGCCTCCTTGTTCACCTGATCTGAACCCCATTGAGAACCTGTGGTCCATTATAAAATGTAAGATTTACAAGGAGGGAAAACAGTACACCTCTCTGAACAGTGTCTGGGAGGCTGTGGTTGCTGCTGCACGCAATGTTGATGGTGAACAGATCAAAACACTGAAAGAATCCATGGATGGCAGGCGTTTGAGTGTCCTTGCAAAGAAAGGTGGGTATATTGGTCACTGATTTGTTTTGTTTTTGATTGTCAGAAATGTATATTTGTATATGCTGAGATGTTATATTGGTTTCACTGGTAAAAAATAAATCATTGAAATGGGTATAGATTTGTTTTTTGTTAAGTTGCCTAATAATTATGCACAGTAATAGTCACCTGCACACACAGATATCCCACTAAAATAGCTAAAACTAAAAACAAACTAAAAACTACTTTCAAAAATATTCAGCTTTGATATTAATTAGTTTTTTGGGTTCATTGAGAACATGGTTGTTGTTCAATATTAAAATTATTCCTCAAAAATACAACTTGCCTAATAATTCTGCACTCCCTGTAGAAATGTTATTGTATTGTATTGTAACTCTGATTCACACAACTCACATTTTTGTAAATATTTATTATACCTTTTCTTTGGACAGCACTGAAGATATGACACTTTGATACTATGTAGTCAGTGTACAACTTGTATAACATTATAACAGAACAATGTCCAAATCCTGCCCAATTAGACTTTTTCCCTCCTGAAGTCATGCTATTCATTAGTGTTGCAAGGTCTCGGGTGTGAATGTGTAACGATCGGTGAAGCACAGAGAGGATCTGATTACCGGTGATCAGCAGTATCACTGGGAATACAGATGTATACCAGATTATAAGTGATCTGCAGTATCACCGATAATCCGATATACTAGCTAACCTCTGTTCACCTGAGTAGAGTGTAGTGTTTAGTGTGACAGTAACACTTTGAGGACTAGGCCTCAGTGCAGCAAGGAGTACTGCACAGATTCCTTCCGCAGACCTGAGCTCTCCAAGACGGGAGGAGTCAGACTGACAGTAGGAAGGATGTCTGAAAGTAACCCTCAGGAGGAAGGGTCGCTAACAGAGTGAGGAACCGCCTCTAACAGTAAGGTCGGTCCTCGAGGTCGGACAAGCCAGGTCGTACACACACAGACAGATACAGTACAGGATCAGAAGACAAAGGCGGAGTCTAAGTACAGGCAGGGTTCGGCAACGGAGTATCAGATATATCGAGGTACAGAATCAGGAGGCTGAGGCGGAGTCTAGGAACGAGCCGGGGTTCGGCAACAGAGTATCAGAAATATCGAGGTACAAGATCAGAGTTCAGGAGGGTAGTCAAGGCAGGCAAAGGTCATAACAGATAATCACAATCAAACTAGTACTTTAGCTATCAACAGAATCTAGCTAAGTGTAGGATTACAGCTCCAGCTGGTCCCGGCACACTTGCGGATCTGACTACGGATCTGGGTGCTCCCACATATGTGATCGCAACGCCAGACAAAGAGCAAGTGAACAGCCAGCAGTATATATACCCAAGGACCTTTCCAGGACCTCCCTAATTGCTGGACCAATGAGAGTTGTGGAAAATGTCAGCTGACCCGCCTGGTCAGCTGACTCACTTTTTTATTATTATTATTATTTAGTATTTATATAGCGCCGACATATTACGCAGCGCTGTACAGTGTATATATATATCTTGTCACTAACTGTCCCTCAAAGGAGCTCACAATCTAATCCCTACCATTGCCATATGTCTATATTATGTAGTGTAAGTACTGTAGTCTAGGGCCAATTTTAGGAGGAGCTAATTAACTTATCCGTATGTTTTTGGAATGTGGGAGGAAACCGGAGTGCCCGGAGGAAACCCACGCAGACACGGAGAGAACATACAAACTCTTTGCAGATAGTGCCCTGGCTGGGATTCGAACCAGGGACCCAGCGCTGCAAGGCGAGAGAGCTAACCACTACGCCACCGTGCTGCACTTCTGGCTGTTATTTAAACTCAGCCTCTGTGCGCGCGCGCGTGTCACTCTGAGCCTTGGTGGACTATCAGTCCCAGCCACACCAGTACTGTCTTGCAATGTATCTTGTGAACCGCTTGCGGGGGCCGCCTCCAATGCGGATTCCGCCGTTCTTAATGCGGATTCCGCCGTTCCCAATGCGGATTCCGCCGCTCTGCCTAAGCGGCATGCGGCGGTTTTTCCGCGTTGTGACGCCCTGCTGGACGCGGAAACAGCCGCCTCACTATGAGAGACGGCGGCTTTTCCGCGTTTCCTCACAGAATGTGGAGCAGGTATGTTAAATTTGGTGTTATCGCTCTCACACTCTCTCATTCTGGTCACTGGAAGTTCAGCATGTTGCCTTAGGGCCCGTTTCCATTAGATGCAGTGTGATGCGGCTACATAGAGGGTGTCCTGATCCCAATGCACGGCAATGGAACAGCTTCCATTCCTTGCATTGCGTGCATAGTGATCCGAGAATCTGCAGCATGCTGCAGATTCTCGCTCAGCCGCATCCGCCCGCCATCCCCTCCAAATACTCCCGCATCGGGAGATGCGGAAATGATGCGAACGCCAGCGGAAGTAATGAGATGCGGCGAGATAGCCGCCTTCACATCACTTTATCAATGGAAAAGGGCCCTAATGTCAGAGAACTCTTTGAAGATCTTAAAAAAAAATTATCTTCATAAAGATGGTTTAATCTATAAAGGTGGCCACTAGCGGTCCAATTTATAGCGAAAAATCGTTCGAGTGATCAGAAATTCTGATCGGATTGGTTGTAAATACCCTCCATTGGTGGACATAATTGATTATGAACGAGTGAAAAAAATGTTGCCCGAATGAATTTTTGTCGAACCAAAATTTGGATTTTCTTGTTGGTTGTGATAGATAGGAAGTAAAGATTGGTTTGTTGATGGTGTAGTGAACGATTTATTACAATATTTCACTTCCAATCAGAATTTCTGATCGCTCGAACGATTTTTCGCTAGAAATTGGACCGTTAGTGGCTACCTTCAGAAGATTGCCAACCCTCCTAAACTGAGTTGGAGCATGGTGGTCAAGACCAAACAGACTGTGAGGTACCTAAGAAGCTATGGGCCCCAGTGCAAGTTTTACATTGGGGCCCCCAAGCACTCTACAAAACAATTGATACAGCGCATCAAAACCTGTTAAGGACAACCAGTGTCAGAGGTGCAAGAAGGGGATGGGGAACAGTTTGTAAATGATAACTACTATTTAAAGCATCTATAGAAGTGATTATTACCAGCATAGGACCAATAGAAAGCTAATACAGTGCTTGAGGGAGGGCCCCTTGGGGCTCCTCTGGCTCAAGGGCCCGGTATGGTCGCAACCTCTGCATCCCCTATTGCTACACCACTGCATACAGTGGGTTAACAGGAAAGGTTCCACTCAGAACAGGCCCTGCAATGGTCGACCAAAGAAAGTGTACCTATTATACAGCTCCGGGAGATTTGGGCACAGGATAAAGCCAATAAACAGCTTACCCTGCTGCTGCACAAGTCCCGGCAGCCTTAATTACTATTCTCCCTCCAGGTCACCGTGGATAGTGGGGGAATGATGTAATTCAGCTTCTAGCTATTGATGGCGGACGAATTACGGTGTTTTTGTAAGAACTTGTGCTCTGACTTTCGACGGCACTCAAATTATTCAGTGAGCTGCGCTATAGCCGTAATTCCTATTACAGCCTATGGTGGCGCCGTCTGCGCCCAAACCTCCTGTGCTGATTTTGCAATGCCCATAAAGAAGTTGAGTGCATATGCTCAGTGTCATGTCCAGAAGTTGTCTCTTGCAAATAGACGTAAGAGTGCTGGCAACATACGTGAGCAACAACTCCACTTCCTGCCTTGTCTGCACTGAGGGGCAATGACTGCATGCCTCTTCACACAGAGGGGCACAGGCACATGGCTACTTAATTGTGTGGGCAATGACACGTGGTTACATAAGTATGGGGCGCTCACACATAGCTACTTAATATCGGGGTCACTGGTACACAGCTTTTTTATTCTGGGGGCAGAAAGCTATCTAAATCTGGGGGCACATGGCTGCCAAATTCTGGGGGCATACAACTACCTAATTCTAGGTGAATATGGCTTTCTAATTCTAAAAGCACATTTCATTTTCAATGTCACAGGTTTGATTTAATACAATACAGTACAAAGCTATGCTCACTCCATCAAAGTTTACAGCCACACCGATCATTCTTGAAATATTTCTTGGGAAATATGCAAAGTTGACTAAAAGTTTATTGATTATGTTGAAGTTAATAGTTCATGGGCAGATATGATACAAGTGTTTCAATCTCTTGGAGTCACCTTTAGTGTATCAGGCACAAATTATGACAATAATTAACGCCTTTGTGAAACCACTTTTAATATATTCAGAAGTACATAAGCTTTCCTATAAAATGTTCCCAGGGCAGAAAAGATAATATTAGCTAATAGCAGCTCGGTTAAACAAACGATTGACTGCTATCTTGAATAATCAATCAATGAGTAGCAATCAATGCACCACATCGCAGGATTTAATTTTAATCAGGTTTTAGTAGAGATGTGAATAAAGATTGATTGCACCACTTATCTGCTGCTTTAGTTTTCTGCATTCTTCACAACAATGGACAACCTGCTGCCCAATTAATGGAAATGTATTGCTGCTCACTATCAGGGTTTATGATTTGTAAAGTATTTGATATCATGCTAACATTTATTGATTGCCAATGTGAAAAGATAAATTTTTTCCAGAAAAATCTTGCTTTATTAAAGTCCTTATTTTCAGAATGGATATGAAGATCTAGATTACAGTACACAAGGCCGGCTATGTGAGGTCCAACTCAACATTTTTTTTTTAACTACAGTAATTTTCAACTACATATGGGAATATTCTAAAGGTTACCTGACGCAAGGCAAAGCTACCCAAGGTAAGTACAGAAGTTTGATCATGCTGGTCCACATTCCTCTGAGCATTATCCTCTCCTCGTTTATCCTGCTCCCCATAATCACGCCTTAAAAAATGTGACTTTTTGCTAAAGTCACATTTTCAGACAGGAAGAGGTAGGCTTGTTATGTTCCCTTCTATCACCCTCCCATTTCCTCAGGAGTGAATGGGGCAGGCAAATGAAGGGAATGAAAGGATGATTGGATGGACATGCCTCTTCCTGTCTGAAAATTTAACTTTAGCCAAAATTTTTCAAGGCGTTATCAAGATGACCAGGGGGAATGAGATGAGAAACGGACAACACATGAAGGTATGTACTGTGGGATGCGAAAGTTTGGGCAACCTTTGTTTGTTATGATAAGAAAAACAAAAGTTTTGCTTTCTTAAGACAGAAAGAATTTGTGATAATTCAGGTTGGAGTGAGCTTGAGATGTCTCCCAGGGCATCACTGCTGAATATATGCAAATTAACCATTGTTACCCTTAGAAGCTAAACACACCTCCAGAAACGCTGGAATGCAATGATGTGTCAGCTTGTTAAAGGGACACTTAAGCCAGGAAAAAAAATGAGTTTTACTCACCTGGGGCTTCTACCAGCCCCCTGCAGCAGTCCTGTGCCCTCGCAGCCACTGACTCATCCTCTGGTCCCCCGCTGCCAGCTAGTTTCGTTTTTGCCGATGGCCCTGTCAGGACTGGCCACGCGTAGCTTTTTCTGCATTCCTGACTGTAATTAGCGCTATTGCGTTGTCGCATTACGCACGCATAGATATGCGACAACACATATTTTTGTACGCGTTGTGGCCCGCGATAGCGCTAATTACAGTCGGGAATGCGGAAAAAGCTACGCATGGCCAGTCCTGACGGGCCTGTCGGCAAAAACGAAACTAGCTGGCTGCAGGGGACCAGAGGATGAGTAAGTGGCTGCGAGGGCACAGGACTGCTGCAGGGGGCTGGTAGAAGCCCCAGGTGAGTAAAACTCATTTTTTTTTCTGGCTTAAGGTTCACTTTAATTTGTACAGAGCCATAATAATCCAACATGCATACAGACTGTTTATGATAAAAAATGTCAGTTAAATATATCATATAAGAGAGACACACAGTGATATTTGAGAAGTGAAATGAAGTTTTTGGGATTTACAGAAAGTGTGCAATAATTCTTTGAACAAAATTAGGCATAAATTTGGGCACCACAAGAAAGAAATGAAATCAATATTTAGTAGATCCTCCTTTTGCAGAAATGACAGCCTCTATGCACCTGCCTAATTTTATTCAACAACTATTGTGCACTTTCTGTAAATCCAATAAACTTAATTTCACTTCTCAAATATCACTGTGTGTGTCTCCTATATGATATATTTAACTGCCATTTTTTATCGTAACAACCAATGATTTATACAGGAAAATCATAACGATTAACAAGGTTGCCCAAATCTTTGCATCCCACTGTAGATCCAGCGTGAACATACACTCACCTAAAGGATTATTAGGAACACCAAACTAATACGGTATTTGACCCCCTTTCACCTTCAGAACTGCCTTAAGTCTACGTGCCATTGATTCAACAAGGTGCTGAAAGCATCCTTTAGAAATGTTGGCCCATATTAACCACTTGCCGACCGCCCCCAGCCGATGGGCGGCGGCAAAGACTGGGCCCAAACGACCGCAATACGCCCATCGGCGGGGGCGGCTGCGGGAGTGGCTATGCGGCGATCGCGTCATTCGTGACGCGATCAGCCGCCGGGGACTGGCTCCGCCCACCGTTCGCTGTAACCCGCCGGCCGTTCGGAAGCACCGGCGGGTTACTAGCACCCGGATCGCCGCTGACACATTGTATAATAGGCCTTGTAATGTACACAAAGCCTATTATACTGGCTGCCTCCTGCCCTGGTGGTCCCAGTGTCCGAGGGACCACCAGGGTAGGCTGCAGCCACCCTAGTCTGCACCCAAGCACACTGATTTCCCCCCCCCCCTGCCCCCTGATCGCCCACAGCACCCCTCAGACCCCCCCCCCCCCCCCTGCCCACCCCCCAGACCACTGTTTGCACCCAGTCACCCCCCTAATCACCCATCAATCACTCCCTGTCACTATCTGTCAACGCTATTTTTTTTTATCCCCCCCCCCTGCCCACTGCCCCCTCCTGATCACCCCCCCACCCCTCAGATTCTCCCCAGACCCCCCCCCCCCGTGTACTGTATGCATCTATCCCCCCTGATCACCTGTCAATCACCTGTCAATCACCCGTCAATCACCCGTCAATCACCCGTCAATCACCCCCTGTCACTGCTACCCATCAATCAGCCCCTAACCTGCCCCTTGCGGGCAATCTGATCACCCACCCACACCAATAGATCGCCCGCAGATTCGACATCAGATCACCTCCCAAGTGCAGTGTTTACATCTCTTCTCTCCTCTAAACACCCACTAATTACCCATCAATCACCCCCTATCACCACCTGTCACTGTTACCCATCAGATTAGACCCTAATCTGCCCCTTGCGGGCACCCAATCACCCGCCCACACACTCAGATTGCCCTCAGACCCCCCCTTATAAATTCGCCAGTGCAATATTTACATCTGTTATTCCCTGTAATAACCCACTGATCACCTGTCAATCACCTATCAATCACCCCCTGTCACTGCCACCCATCAATCACCCCCTGTCACTGCCACCCATCAATCAGCCCCTAACCTGCCCCTTGCGGGCAATCTGATCACCCACCCACACCAATAGATCGCCCGCAGATCCGACATCAGATCACCTCCCAAGTGCAGTGTTTACATCTCTTCTCTCCTCTAAACACCCACTAATTACCCATCAATCACCCCCTATCATCACCTGTCACTGTTACCCATCAGATTAGACCCTAATCTGCCCCTTGCGGGCACCCAATCACCCGCCCACACACTCAGATTGCCCTCAGACCCCCCCTTATCAATTCGCCAGTGCAATATTTACATCTGTTATTCCCTGTAATAACCCACTGATCACCTGTCAATCACCTATCAATCACCCCCTGTCACTGCCACCCATCAATCACCCCCTGTCACTGCCACCCATCAATCAGCCCCTAACTTGCCCCTTGCGGGCAATCTGATCACCCACCCACACCAATAGATCGCCCGCAGATCCGACATCAGATCACCTCCCAAGTGCAGTGTTTACATCTCTTCTCTCCTCTAAACACCCACTAATTACCCATCAATCACCCCCTATCACCACCTGTCACGGGTACCCATCAGATTAGACCCTAATCTGCCCCTTGCGGGCACCCAATCACCCGCCCACACCTCAGAACGTCCTCAGACCCCAGCCCTGATCACCTCGCTAGTGCATTGCTTGCATCTATTTCCCCCCTCTAATCACACCTTGAGACACCCATCAATCACCTCCTGTCACCCCCTAGCACACCTACCCATCAGATCAGGCCCTAATTTGCCCCGTGTGGGCTCCTGATCACTCGGCCAAACCCTCAGATCCCCCTCAGACCCCCTTCCGATCACCTCCCCAGTGCATTGATTGCATCTATTTTCCCCTCTAACCGCCCCCTGAGAAACCCATCAATCACCTCCTGTCACCCCCCTAGCACTCCTATCCATCAGATCAGGCCCAAAACATCCTGTCATCTAAGAGGCCACCCTGCTTATGACCGGTTCCACAAAATTTGCCCCCTCATAGACCACCTGTCATCAAAATTTGCAGATGCTTATACCCCTGATCAGTCATTTTGAGAAATTTGGTTTCCAGACTACTCACAGTTTTGGGCCCGTAAAATGCCAGGGCAGTATAGGAACCCCACAAGTGACCCCATTTTAGAAAGAAGACACCCCAAGGTATTCTGTTAGGTGTATGATGAGTTCATAGAAGATTTTATTTTTTGTCAAAAGTTAGCGGAAATTGGATTTTTATTGTTTTTTTCACAAAGTGTCATTTTTCACTAACTTGTGACAAAAAATAAAATCTTCTATGAACTCACCATACCCCTAACGGAATACCTTGGGGTGTCTTCTTTCTGAAATGGGGTCACTTGTGGGGTTCCTATACTGCCCTGGCATTTTAGGGGCCCTAAACCGTGAGGAGTAGTCTAGAAAACAAATGCCTCAAAATGACCTGTGAATAGGACGTTGGGCCCCTTAGCGCACCTAGGCTGCAAAAAAGTGTCACACATGTGGTATCGCCATACTCAAGAGAAGTAGTATAATGTGTTTTGTGGTGTATTTTTACACATACCCATGCTGGGTGGGAGAAATATCTCTGTAAATGGACACCTGTGTGTAAAAAAAAATCAAAAATGTGTCATTTACAGAGATATTTCTCCCACCCAGCATGGGTATATGTAAAAATACACCACAAAACACATTATACTACTTCTTCTGAGTACGGCGATACCACATGTGTGACACTTTTTTGCAGCCTAACTGTGCTAAGGGGCCCAAAGTCCAATGAGTACCTTTAGGATTTTACAGGTCATTTTGAGACATTTGGGTTCAAGACTACTCCTCACGGTTTAGGGCCCCTAAAATGCCAGGGCAGTATAGGAACCCCACAAGTGACCCCATTTTAGAAAGAAGACACCCCAAGGTATTCTGTTAGGTGTATGATGAGTTCATAGAAGATTTTATTTTTTGTCACAAGTTAGCGGAAATTGATATGTATTGTTTTTTTTTTCACAAAGTGTCATTTTCCGCTAACTTGTGACAAAAAAAAAATCTTCTATGAACTCACCATACTCCTAACAGAATACCTTGGGGTGTCTTCTTTCTAAAATGGGGTCACTTGTGGGGTTCCTATACTGCCCTGGCATTTTAGGGGCCCTAAACCGTGAGCAGTAGTCTAGAATCCAAATGCCTCAAAATGACCTGTGAATAGGACGTTAGGCCCCTTAGCGCACCTAGGTTGCAAAAAAGTGTCACACATGTGGTATCGCCGTACTCAGAAGAAGTAGTATATTGTGTTTTGGGGTGTATTTTTACACATACCCATGCTGGGTGGGAGAAATATCTCTGTAAATGGACAATTGTGTGTAAAAAAAAAATCAAACAATTGTCATTTACAGAGATATTTCTCCCACCCAGAATGGGTATGTGTAAAAATACACCCCAAAACACATTATACTACTTCTCCTGAGTACGGCGGTACTACATGTGTGGCACTTTTTTGCACCCTAAGTGCGCTAAGAGGCCCAAAGTCCAATGAGTACCTTTAGGATTTCACAGGTCATTTTGCGACATTTGGTTTCAAGACTACTCCTCACGGTTTAGGGCCCCTAAAATGCCAGGGCAGTATAGGAACCCCACAAATGACCCCATTTTAGAAAGAAGACACCCCAAGGTATTCCGTTAGGAGTATGGTGAGTTCATAGAAGATTTTATTTTTTGTCACAAGTTAGCGGAAAATGACACTTTGCGAAAAAAAAACAATTAAAATCAATTTCCGCTAACTTGTGACAAAAAAAATAAATCTTCTTTGAACTCACCATCCTCCTAACGGAATACCTTGGGGTGTCTTCTTTCTAAAATGGGGTAATTTGTGGGGTTCCTATACTGCCCTGGCATTTTAGGGGCCCTAAACCGTGAGGAGTAGTCTTGAAACGAAATTTCTCAAAATGACCTGTGAAATCCTAAAGGTACTCATTGAACTTTGGGCCCCTTAGCGCAGTTAGGGTGCAAAAAAGTGCCACACATGTGGTATCGCCGTACTCAGGAGAAGTAGTATAATGTTTTTTGGGGTGTATTTTTCCACATACCCATGCTGAGTGGGAGAAATATCTCTATAAATAGACAATTGTGTGTAAAAAAAAAAAATAAAACAATTGTCATTTACGGAGATATTTCTCCAACCCAGCATGGGTATGTGTAAAAATACACCCCAAAACACATTATACTACTTCTCCTGAGTACGGCAATACCACATGTGTGGCACTTTTTTGCAGCCTAACTGCGCTAAGGGGCCAAAAGTCCAATGAGCATCTTTAGGCTTTACAGGGGTGCTTACAATTAGGCACCCCCCAAAATGCCAGGACAGTGAACACACCCCACAAATGACCCCATTTTGGAAAGTAGATACTTCAAGGTATTCAGAGAGGAGCATAGTGAGTCCGTGGCAGATTTCATTTTTTTTTTTTTGTCGCAAGTTAGAAGAAATGGAAACTTTTTTTTTTTCTTTTTTTTGTCAGAAAGTGTCATTTTCCGCTAACTTGTGACAAAAAATAAAATCTTCTATGAACTCACCATGCCTCTCACTGAATACTTTGGGATGTCTTCTTTCCAAAATGGGGTCATTTGGGGGGTATTTGTACTATCCTGGAATTTTAGCCCCTCATGAAACCTGACAGGTGCGCAGAAAAGTCAGAGATGCTTGAAAATGGGAAAATTCACTTTTGGCACCATAGTTTGTAAACGCTATAACTTTTACCCAATCCAATAAATATACACTGAATGGTTTTTTTTTTATCAAAGACATGTAGCAGAATAACTTTCGCGCTCAAATGTATAGGAAATTTTACTTTATTTGAAAAATGTCAGCACAGCAAGTTAAAAAAGTCATTTTTTGCCAAAATTCATGTCTTTTTTGATGAATATAATAAAAACTAAAACTCGCAGCAGCAATCAAATAGCAGCAAAAGAAAGCTGTATTAGTGACAAGAAAAGGAGGTAAAATTCCTTTAGGTGGTAGGTTGTATGACCGAGCAATAAACCGTGAAAGCTGCAGTGGTCTGAATGGAGAAAAAGGCTCTGGTCCTTAAAGGGACACTTAAGCCAGGAAAAAAAATGAGTTTTACTCACCTGGGGCTTCTACCAGCCCCCTGCAGCAGTCCTGTGCCCTCGCAGCCACTCACTAATCCTCTGGTCCCCTGCTGCCAGCTAGTTTCGTTTTTGCCGACAGGCCCGTCAGGACTGGCCACGTGTAGCTTTTTCCGCATTCCCGACTGTAATTAGCGCTATTGCGGGCCGCAACGCGTACAAAAATACGCGTTGCCGCATTACGCACGCATAGATATGCGACAATGCGTATTTTTGTACGCGTTGCGGCCCGCAATACCGCTAATTACAGTCGGGAATGCGGAAAAAGCTATGCATGGCCAGTCCTGACGGGCCTGTCGGCAAAAACGAAACTAGCTGGCAGCAGGGGACCAGAGGATTAGTGAGTGGCTGCGAGGGCACAGGACTGCTGCAGGGGGCTGGTAGAAGCCCCAGGTGAGTAAAACTCATTTTTTTTTCTGGCTTAAGGTTCACTTTAAGGGGCGAAAAGACTGTGGTCCTCAAGTGGTTAATACGGTAGCATCTTGCAGTTGATGGAGATTTGTGGGATGCACATCCAGGGCATGAAGCTCCCGTTCCATCATATCCCAAAGATGCTCTATTGGGTTGAGATCTGGTGACTTTGGGGGCCATTTTAGTACAGTGAACTTATTGTCATGTTCAAGAAACCAATGTGACATTATTTGAGCTATGTGACATGGTGCATTATCCTGCTGGAAGTAGCCATCAGAGGATGGGTACATGGTGGTCATGAAGGGATGGACATGGTCAGAAACAATGCTCAGGTAGCCCGTGGCATTTAAACGCACTAAGGGGCCTAAATTGTGCCAAGAAACCATCCCCCACACCATTGCACCACCACCACCAGCCTGCACAGTGGTAACAGGGCATGATGGATCCATGTTCTCATTCTGTTTACGCCAAATTCTGACTCTACCATTTGAATGACTCAACAGAAATCGACTCATCAGACCAGGCAACATTTTTCCAGTCTTCAACTGTCCAATTTTGGTGAGCTTGTGCAAATTTTAGCCTCTTTTTCCTATTTGTAGTGGAGAAGAGTGCTACCCGGTGGGGTCTTCTGCTGTTGTAGCCCATCCGCCTCAAGTTGTGCGTGTTGTGGCTTTAAATGTTTATTTCAGTCAACGTTGCTCTTCTGTCAGCTTGAATCAGTCAGCCCATTCTCCTCTGAACTCTCCTCTAGCATCAACAAGGCATTTTCGCCTACAGGACTGCTACATACTGGATGTTTTTCCCTTTTCACACCATTCTTTGTAAATCCTAGAAATGGTTGTGCATGAAAATCCCAGCAACTGAGCAGATTGTGAAATACTCAGACCGGCCCGCCTGGCACCAACAACCATGCCATGCTCAAAATTGCTTAAATCACCTTTCTTTCCCATTCTGACATTCAGTTTGGAGTTCAGGAGATTGTCTTGACCAGGACCACACACACCCCAAAATGCATTGAAGCAACTGCCATGTGATTGGTTGATTAGATAATTGCATTAATGAGAAATTGAACATGTTTTCCTAATAATCCTTTAGGTGAGTGTACTTTTATGCTACCTTAAATGGCTTTGTCTTGGGACAGGTGTGCTTTAAGTCATGGATGTCTGACTCCAGTTCTCAAGGGCCATATCCATGCCAGTGTTTAGGGTGGACAGAGAAATGGAGAAATGTGTCCTGGTTGATGAACCACACCTTTTCTGGTTCAGTCTCATTAATTAAATTGAGCTTTAACAAACGTGTGAGGACTTTGGCTCTTGAGGTCTGGATTTGGACATCCCTAGTTTTAAGCAGAACACCCATGTTTGATTTTAATTTTAACTAATAATTTATAATTTGGTGTCCATTGGGGCAAAGTACAGGTTGAGGAGGTAAAGCCTAAAGCAGTCACAGGTGTGGGCCCTCTTTTACCTGTGTTAATGTAAATGAGGCCCCTACCCTTGCGACTGCTTCTGACTTAGGCACTTATTATTGGCCTGAGGAAGCTGGCAAGTACCCATGAAACGTGTTATTTTTTATGCATCATTAAAATTATTTCTACCCATGTGGTTTGTTCATTGGTGGAAGTAAGATGTAACTACTCCTATATTTTCTGATTTAAGATAAGATATTTTTGGGCAGCTCCTACAAATTTTCCTAATGATTGTTTAACCCTTCGGGAAAGTGTTTTGTACACTTCATGTCCAATTACCTAAGGGGAGCGACCAACCAGCACCTACTTAGCGGATCTGGAATACCGAATGGGAACGGTGAATTTCCCATAGGTTCTGTCGGTGGTTGCAGGAGTGCAACCCACCTTTGTGAGAATATTCTACTACACTACTCTTATCCATTTTGCCTAACTCCTGGTACCTCTCATTACAGAATCTTGGCGGTTGGAACCACAACCACCAGGAGTCATCCTATATCTTCAGAGCCATACTAATCCAACGTACAGCCATTTTGGAATTTCTGCTCCTCGCCCCTGCCAGTGCTTGGCATGGATTAATATGGATCTATGACATAGGGCTAAGACCAAGAATCCATATAGCTATGGTGACCCAGAACAATATAAAAGTAGAAGAAGCTTCAAAAATGTGCACATTAGAAAAGAATAGAAAAATTGCTCGTAGAATATCAGCAATATTACCCATATTCTACTATTGGGCGCTGGATAACACCGGTTATAGAACATCGGTAATTATACCGATAGTCTGCTATTGATTTATCTGACCTTTCTCTCACACTAACCCTCCACTACCTACTCCTAACACTAACCTACCCCTACCTACACCTGACACTAACCTACCCTTACCAATGCCTAACACTAACCTACCCCTTCCTACACCTACACTATCCTACTCCTAATGGGAACCTACCCCTGCCTACCAGTAACCACTAATTTTTGCATGTACAACCACTTTACTGTAGCTGCCATAATCATATATCTGTAGCTGCTAATTTTTACATTTACACTATCTGCTAAAGCCAATGTTTAAAGCTATAGTTGTTAATTTTCTTTCGTGTGGCCAAATTTCTGTCTTGCTGCCCAGTTGTGGCTAATTAACATTCTACTCAAAAGTGATGTTCGAATTATGCAGTAGCCGCATGCTCCCGTATTGTCTGCTTCCCTTTGAAAATACCCCCCAAAAGGCTATGCTAAATATGAATTTTTGTCCTAAAAGCAGACCTGAGCTCAGAACTTCATCTCTGCTCTAAAAGATAAGCAACAGTATAATAACCTTTAAAGAAAAACATTTCTTTGTTACAGCTTACAGAACTCCTGCAATAAATCTAGTGTGTCTACTTCTTGGTTTCATGGAATCAGAGAAAGGCCTGGAACCCACTACAAAACCATATCGCTAATCGCTAGCGTTTTGTATGAGCGGTTTGTAAGCGATTTCGTGAGCATTTCGGGAGTGATTTTAAAATGTGTAATATATTTGCCAGCGGTTGTGTAGTGATTAGCATTTTTAATTCTCATTGGTCCTTTCAAATAATTTTCATTTTGTTACAGTGTGCAATAATGTCAAAACGCTTGCAAAATCGCTCTGTGTAGGTTTTGATTATGCCAGCGTTTATATACTTTACATGCTGCATGTCCTGAGTTTTGCGATTTGGTAATCGCAGTCACTCCAGTGGAATTTGGCCCATCCATTAACAGTAGCTGAGCGTTTAGGGAAATCACTAGCGGTTTGAATCGCTCCCTAAACGCTCAGAAAATCGCTCTAGTGGGTTCCAGCCCAAAGGGTTAATATCTTGTGTTTACATATTAGCATTCTCTGCCAAAATTCTGGGCCAACACAGCTTAGAGGTCAAATTACACTTGTGATTACTTAATGGGGTTCTGTGGGGGTGTGCTGCGGGTAAAAACAGACACTTACCTGGGGCTTCTATCAGCCCCTTGTAGCAGTCATGTCCCATGCCGTCCTCCTCCAATCTGCCGTTCCCCGCTGCCGGCACCTAGCAATTGTTCATCTAACACAGACGAAAAATGCGTGCTCCTGTTTCTTGTACTGCGCCTGCGCAGTATACTTCCGATGACGCGAACGGAAGCTAGCAGGCGTGTGGCCACTGCCGCGCAGCCGCAGTTAGAAAGCATGCCGCGCTAGACCGGAGCCGGCGGCGGAGAACGGCGGATCGGAGGAGGACGGCGTGGGACATCACTGCTACAGGAGGCTGTTAGAAGCCCCAGGTAAGTGTCTGTTTTTACCTCAGCAGCCCCACACAGAACCCCTTTAAAGCGGAGGGTGGATTAAACAGGCTTTTCTCTCTAAAAACACACAGGGTGCATTTTTATGTTTAAATCTCATCCCTTGCGTGGGATCACACACATAGCATTACATTAGCAAAAGCTTTTCAAATCACAAAGCGCTCCGAAAAGTGCTCCTAATGGGTTCCAGGCCTTCAACAAAAGTTGATAGGTTTGCAATATATTATTCAGATTTACGAGGGCAAGAATGATTTTAAGGCTTTTTGGTATCCTTAAGCAGGGGCTTAGCAATAGGGGGTGCAGAGGTAGCAACCGCATCGGGGCCCTTGGGCCAAAGGGGCCCCAAAAGGCCCTCCCTCAACTGCAGTGTTAGCTCTCTGTTGGCCCTGTGCTCATAATAATCACTTCTATAGATACTTTGAATAGTGGTAATCATTAACAAACTCAGAAAGACCGAGAGCCCAATATAGTGTAGTATGTACTATCCTATAGGTAACTGGCTTGTAGTATGTACAAGCCAGTTACCTATAGGAGTATATGTAAATAAATCGCTATTGCCAGAATTGACAAGCATCGTGTCTGTTTCAAGTAGCCTGTCCACCACCGCCTGCTGAACGTTTTAACGGTTTTAGTCCTTTTTACCCTATTAGCGCCTCTGTACATCCTTACACATTAACAAACTGTTCCCCATCCCCTTCTTGCACCTCTGACACTGTAGTTGTCATTGCCAGGTTTTGGTGCGCCATATCAATTGTTATGTATAGAATGCTTGGGGGCCCCATTGTTAAACTTGCATCGGAGCCTACAGCTCCTTAGCTACGCCACTGTCTTTAAGCTATGCACTGATGAGAAGCAGAAAGTCAGAAATGACTGTATGTATATTGGATTAGTGTGGCTCTGTAAAACGTATAGGCATACTGTGCATACTGTATGTCTGGCTTTTAGGGGCATGAAGAGATGATTTGCGTTTTTTGGTCTCTTTAAGCCCTTTATATTTCCTAGTGGTACTTTGTACAGATTAAGGCCCATATGCAATTAATGTTTTCACCGGAGTTATCTCCTAGGAGATAATTTTCATCTTCTATTTAAAATAACTTTTCTTGCAATTTACAATTGAAAAAGTACCCAAAAGTTGGTGAAAAAGTATTATAAAATTTATTTTGAGTATTTTCTTGCTTGCTGGTGGCGTAAAGGGCATTTTGTGACAAGTTGTGAAAATATCACCTAGGAGAAAACTCAGGAGAAAAAGTGAATTGCATATGGGTCTAAGAGATCAACAAAACCTGCAATACAGCTACATTTATATAGCGCCTACATATTACGCAACCAGTATATTGTCTCGTCACTAACTGTCCATCAGAGGGGCTCACAATCGAATCCCTACTACCGTGATGTCATGTATGTATCGGTGTAGTGCATGTATCATAGTCTAGGGCCAATTTAGGGGGAAGCCAATTAACTTATCTGTATGTTTTTGGGATGTGGATGGAAATCAGAGTGCCAGGAGGAAACCCATGCAGAGACGGGGAGAACATACAAACTCCTTGCAGATGTTGACCTGGCTGAGATTCAAACCAGGGATCCGGCTTTGCAAGGCGAGAGCGCTAACCATTACGCCACCATGCTGCCCAGTATAGTATTATTAGTATACAGCATTATTACATACAGTATTATTAGCTGTCAGGTACTGTCGATGGAAACTGGAAAACTACTGTAAGCTAAATCACTTCTCACTGTGTCATGCTTAGAGGCTGAGTGAACTTATTTATAAAGATTCAAATGGCCGCTTTTTACCTCTTCCAGTTTTGAAATTCTGAATACCACTATTTTAACTCTACATTTAGAAAAGTGGGAACAGGATTTACTCCATGGTAATCATGAATTTGAAACAAACACATTCCTATACTGTACTCTAATTACCCTGTAAGCAGGCCATAAAATCTTGATGATACAATCTTGTACAATTTCACCACATCTGTTTAGTATGAGGCTGTACCTAAAGTATCCAAAGCTGTGTTACCACCTAATCGATTGATCGATTTATTGCGGCCAATTAATTCTTCTTCCTAAAATGGCGATGTGGGTCAAAAATGACAAACGGCATTTCACTGCCATTTTATTAATTTATTTAACTTGCACCAAATTAACCTAAAATATGCATGCATGTGAAATTATTAGCAGCTCACTGACCAGTGATAAGTGCCTGTTATTGTCATATTATGTAAATATAATTGGAATTTGCCTTTTAATCATGACAAAGGCTGCCATTCGGCTGCATTAACTTGTAGCCGGAAGCACCCTGTTGGCCAGCAGATTGGAGGCTGAACTGTGCATTGAACACACAGTTTTGCTGTCCGAGTGCAAGAACGCCAAGGCCCCAGTTTCTAGATGGATTCTGGACATGAAGGCACATGAAATTCGCATTAGGTATATCAGCAAATCATTGGGCTGTTTCCAGTGGCGCAATGGGGATGCAGAGGTTGCGACTGCACCGGGGCCCAGTAGGGGCCCTCCTTTACTTATCTTATTAGCATTTCAATGGTACTATGCTGTAAATGAACACCTTTATATGTGCATTGCATAGCGGTAATTCACTGCAGCTATCCTTGGTAGGTTTTGTGTCTCAATATCAATAGAGTACTTAGGGCCCCATGTAAAACTTGCACAAGGGACCAAAGCTCCTTAGTTACGGCCCTGGTTGTTTCCAGCCAATGCTGTAAATCACGTGCATTTGCACTTGTAACAAAAATAAAAATGAACTTGCAGCAAAAATTCAGATGACGTGCTTTCCTCCATAGAGAACTATAGCACTGCCCGGAGACGCATGCGAATTACGCATTTATATGCATGTCGTCTGGAAAATCGAATAGGAAAGTCTGCCCCAAGATGAAACCAACATCAAGTGAGCTTAACAATTGTTACATCCCAAATATTAACATTTTCGCTTAACCCCCTTGGCGGTATGAAACATTCCGCCAGGGCGCAGCGCAGCAGTTTTTAAAAAAAAATTTTTTAAATCATGTAGCGAGCCCAGGGCTCGCTACATGATAGCCGCTGCTCAGCGACATCCCCGCGACATCCCCGCGCCCGCTTCGATCGCCTTCGGCGATCTCCGATCAGGAAATCCCGACATGGCGACGGGGCGGGATGACATCACCAACGTCAGCGACGTCGGGACGTCATTGGGACTCCAGATCCACCTCTCGGCGCTGCCTGGCACTGATTGGCCAGGCAGCGCACGGGATCTGGGGGGGGGGGGGCCGCGCGCCGCAATGAATAGCGGCGATCGGGCGCGCGGCGGCAGTGATCGGGGTGCTGGCGCAGCTAGCAAAGTGCTAGCTGCGTCCAGCAAAAAAAAAAATTATTTAAATCGGCCCAGCAGGGCCTGAGCGGCACCCTCCGGCGGCTTACCCCGTGTCACACACAGGGTTACCGCTAAGGAGGTTAAACTTATTTTTTAACTGGTGATTCAAAACATTAAGCACCAATGAGGAAGTTTTGGCAAAAATTAGTTCCTAATGAAGAACATAAATGAAGTACATAAATCAATACCTGTGTGCAAAATTGTGCATGCATTTCCTAATTTGTTATTGCCAAATTCTTCATGGCGTCTATTCCCACCCCCCAGCAATAGGAGCTGAAAATGAGCAGACATTCTGAGCATGGGGATCCCCACCATGGCTGCCATCTCCTACGGTCATCTCCTTCGGCAAAAGCCGAAGTCTGGTTACCAGGGCGACGGACAACAATAGGTGTCCGTGTCTTTGCCAGCTTCCCATAAGGGGTCCTTTCCGGGCAGCGCATAAACATACAGCCATACGGCGCTGTCCTGCGCTGTACGCGGCTGCGCAGCAGTTTTTAAAAAAAAAAATTTTAAATCATGTAGCGAGCCCAGGGCTCGCTACATGATAGCCGCTGCTCAGCGACATCCCCGCGACATCCCCGCACCCGCTTCGATCGCCTTCGGCGATCTCCGATCAGGAAATCCCGCCATGGCGACGGGGCGGGATGACATCACCGACGTCAGCGACGTCGGGACGTCATTGGGACTCCAGATCCACCCCTCGGCGCTGCCTGGCACTGATTGGCCAGGCAGCGCACGAGGTCTGGGGGGGGGGCGCGCGCCGCAATGAATAGCGGCGATCGGGCGCGCGGCGGCAGCGATCGGGGTGCTGGCGCAGCTAGCAAAGTGCTAGCTGCGTCCAGCAAAAAAAAAATATTTAAATCGGCCCAGCAGGGCCTGAGCGGCACCCTCCGGCGGCTTACCCCGTGTCACACACATGGTTACCGCTAAGGAGGTTAAACTTATTTTTTAACTGGTGATTCAAAACATTAAGCACCCATGAGGAAGTTTTGGCAAAAATTAGTTCCTAATGAAGAACATAAATGAAGTACATAAATCAATACCTGTGTGCAAAATTGTGCATGCATTTCCTAATTTGTTATTGCCAAATTCTTCATGGCGTCTATTCCCACCCCCCAGCAATAGGAGCTGAAAATGAGCAGAGACATTCTGAGCATGGGGATCCCCACCATGGCTGCCATCTCCTACGGTCATCTCCTTCGGCAAAAGCCGAAGTCTGGTTACCAGGGCGACGGACAACAATAGGTGTCCGTGTCTTTGCCAGCTTCCCATAAGGGGTCCTTTCCGGGCAGCGCGTAAACATACAGCCATACGGCGCTGTCCTGCGCTGTACGCGGCTGCGCTGAGCACAGTAACTGCACGATAGTGCAGTTAGAAGTTTGAAAGATCCTTGCTGAGCTGACCAGATAGAAGACAACCAACGGCAGCTCAAGTAGCAGTTACAGGAGCCCCTACTACATAATGGATTAGCCCAGTCGGCGTCAGAAAGGTAAATCTGCCGTCGTGACTACCTGGCTGTCAGTGGGTATTAGCAGTGAGGAAATACCTTTTGATCAGTGTTCATACTCCTCAGTAACATTGCTTTACTAACAGATATTTATGTTAAAGAGACTTAAAATAAGAAGATTAGCAATAGTGCCCCTTTAAGAATTATTTTTCACTGCCATCATCACTCTTTACCTGCCACTTGATTGAAGCATATTGTTATGTTGATTGCAGTGTCATACCTCTTGGGTTGTTTTCAGCCTTTTTTGTTGTTTGAAGAGACACAATGCATCTTTCCTCTTCAAGTTTACATTCAACTACTTTATAGATTTGGCTAGGTGGTGCAACTAAGACAGCTGTGGCAGGAAATTCAAATGAGCTCAGTAGGCTTATTTAGTTTCTCCACTACTGTTGATGAAAGCCAGTTGAACCACCAGCCAGCAATATGAAAGGTGCCATATAATGATCAAAGGGATTTGATTCTACAACACCTCGTGTGATTTATTGTCCTTGGTCTTAAGGTGGCCACTAACGGTCCAATTTCTACCGAAAAATCGTTAGAGCGATCAGAAATTCTGATCGGATTGGTTGAAAATAATCTCAGTTGATGGGCACAATCGATTATGAAAGATTATTAAAAAAATCGTCCGATTGGATTTTTGTCAAACTAAAATTTGGATTCTCTTGATTGTTGTGATAGATAGGAAGCAAAGATGGGTTTGTTGATGGTGTTGTGAACGATTCTTCTTCCGATCAGAATTTCTTATCGCTTGAACGATTCTTCACTAGAAATTGGACCATTAGTGGCCACCTTTAGAGACATCACTGTGCATTTTTCCCACATTTTATGGTTCTGTTATTTAGGTAATTGAATAGAAACACAAGCACTCGCTCTTTCATTACTGGGAATCCCATTGGGTCAGGGGTTGTCTAAAGAGCTCCAATTCTACAAATAGTGAGTGCAGTGCTTTGTGATGAGAAGGAGGTTTTGTGATGTTTTTAAACTAACAACAGATTCTCTGCTGGCCACCCTTCAATTTTAGGGGCAGCTAACGGGTCATAGATGTAACTACCACCTTGAATGCACTACTTACATAACTTCTAAAAAAAAAAAAAGACCAACACATCAGAACTCAGCCACAATCTACTTTAATAGATAACACAGCGGAAATACATGGTACAAGGTATGCACAACATTTCAAGCCTCTTTCTCAAATGCCTATCCTTAAAGTGGATCCGAGATGAACTTTTACTCATTGCATAATTGTGTTCCTTTCCTATTGTTTATAGGGCATTCCTCAAGCCAAATACTTTTTTGTTTCAATACTCTAATTTCCTATAAACTGAAACAAGTCTCGCCCACAGGTTTTCAGAGAGCCTTGGCAGTAGCAAGGGCTCATGGGAGCTCAGTCTGGGCAGGAGGAGGGGGAGGTATTACTAGCCAGAGATTTCAGAGGCAGAGGGGAGGAGGGAGGAGGAGGGGGATTAGGTTTTTTTTCCAGAGGCTGAGTGCTGTGTGTAATGTTTACAAACAACATGGCTGCTGTCATTGTATCACAGGAAGAAATAATCATATTCTATTGAAGCTGTTTTCAGCTAGATTTTCTGTGTAAACTATCTAAACTTTAGATAAGATGTATAGACAAGTTACTTGTTATAGTTAATTTTTCATCTCGAATCCGCTTTAAATGAGGACAAGCTAGTCTTATCAATGCTTAGCACTCTGAACATGCCCTAAATGGCCAGCCAAACTTTTAAGGTACATACACACATTTGATTTTTCCAAATGACTGGTCGTTCGGAGCGGTCGTTTGGATGTCAAATCGGGCGTGTGTACAAATGATCGTTCAGCTGATAAGGCTGATTTTGATGGATCCGCTTAAACCAGCCTTATCAGCCAAACGATCGTTTGTACACACGCCCGATATATATTGGTTCTAGTAAGGGGAGCAATGGCGTCAAAAGAGGCAGCACATAAATGTATTTTAGTACCACATGGTTAGGGTCTGAGATGGAGTGAGTCAGTCTAAAAAGGCTGTTGGGGTGAAAGGCCATAGCCGGCCTTTGACCTGAGCGAAAGGAGCAGTCGCTCAGGGTGCCGGCTTCCAAGGGGGCACCTATAGCTGGTTGCCCATACTGAGGGCACCTACACCTGATTTCCTATACTGAGGTCACCTATAGCTGGCTATCTTTACTGAGGGCACCAATACTTGGCTAACTATACTGAGGGCACCTATGCTTTGCAACCTATATTGAGGGCACCTACACATGAGATCCTATACTGGGGGCATCTATGCCTGGCTACCTACCTATACTGAGTCTGGGGTGTTTTTTTGGGGGGGTGCACTGCAGCTGTAACGCGTGGTACAAATTGTCGGTGCTCTGCTATCATACTAAATGGGGGGGGGGGGCTAACTGTCCCACTGATTGTTTTTATTAATATTCCTGAAAGGTTCTAGCCTTCATTCTTAGGTGTATTCAGGATAATGCACTCTTTCCATCCATTTGTGGTTATTAATAGTATTTTTTCTATTATACATCTGAGCATTTGGCGTGATGTGATGTCAGAAAAGATTGCGAACCACTGTCCTAGGAGATATCTCAGGAAAAAAGGTGAATTGCATATGGGTGTGTGTGTGTGTGTGTGTGTGTGTGTGTGTGTGTGTGTGTGTGTGTGTGTGTGTGTGTGTGTGTGTGTGTGTGTGTGTGTGTGTGTGTGTGTGTGTGTGTGTGTGTGTGTGTGTGTGTGAGTGCGCGTGCGCTCTCGGGAAGAGGATGAAGGGGGGCACAAAAATCAGGTTTCGCTCAGGGTGCTGTGAAACTTAAGACCGGCCCTGTGAAAAGCCTTATAATAAGTGATTTTTTTTTTTATAGCTATTTGACATGGTATTTGACAAATTGCACTGTGAGGGAGAAATTGATGGTGTAATGGTCTGGCCATATAATGTCCTGTATGAAATATTAGGTCCAGCATATGACCTTTCTCATGTGTGACAGAGAAATAGCTGTCTACCTAACTGCCACGCGTGGGCACCTAACAATGCACTGAAGTCTCCACCTAGGATGTACCAATGTTTAGCTAGACAGTTGTTAAAGTTTATATCCAGTCAAAGAATCAGGACAATATTGTTTTGCATGTGGCAAGACTGAAGTCCCAAATCCTGTCATACAGCAAGACAAAAGAAAGTTGTTCCACTGATACCTTTGCATTAAATAGCAACATTTAAAGATATCTCAGCTGAAAACCACATGAAGCCAGCGGTTTCACATAACACCTTCAGTAAATCTGGTATTGTTGGTGCCAGAGGAGCAATCAGGCAAACAAGATCCAACTTATTAGCACATTGCTTGACTAACAGTACAGACAGCAGGCTGTCACCTGAAATGCTTACAATTTATAGTTTTGTCGGCTGTCTGTCTGTAATGTAAAGCAATCTTGTTGAGGTTTGCATGGCAAGATACTGTTCTTAAGACAATATACTATATAGTTTTGCCTTCTCAGCAGTACAAGCACCTAAACCCAAATAAATTGGAGTGATTGATTGGATTTCCTTGTTTGTAAGACCAACCAAACGCTGTCCTGCCCTTGTTATGCCTGTCACCACCTCTGCTACACAACTTCCGCATTGATTATCTCATTCATACTTCTGGTGATCTCATTACTTTGCTTCTGAAATACAGAGGCAGGGCACATGTCAGGTCCAGAGGGAGTTGGCAGTTAAAGTGATTCTTAACTTACCTGGGGCTTCATGCAGCCCCCTGGAGATGCCTGTGCCCACGACGCCTGCCCAAGTCCCTCCGGCCAGCAGCGGCAACCCCCACTAGGCTGGCTGGCCTGCTGTAGAGTTGTCTCGAACCTTCGACTTTCGGTTCGCGAACCTCGAACGTGAACACGCGAAAGAAGTTTGCGAACTTTCAAACTGCCATAGACTTCAATGGGCAGGCGAACTTTAAAAACTACAAACATTAATTGTGGCCACTGAAGTGATGGAAAAGATGTTTCAAGGGGTCTAACACCTGTAGGGAGGCATGGCGGAGTGGGATACACGCCAAAGTCCCGGGGAAAAATCCGGATTTTACGCACAGCAGGGTTTAAAGACAGTCTGAAGCGAGAATAAAACTCGCTTCAGCTCTTATATTCAGCAGGGGCATGTGTGCCCCTGCTAAAACGCAGCTATCCCGTGGATGAACGGGGGTCCCTTACCTCCCAAATCCCCTCAGTTCTTTGCGGGGATCTCTTCCTGGTGAGGCAGGGCTAATGGCCGCAGCCCTGCCTCACACACGTCTGTCAGCGCGTATCTCCGCCTCTCGCCCGCCCCTCTCAGTCTTCCTTCACTGAGAGGGGCGGGGGAGAGGCGGAGATCCGCCGATGATAGACTCGCTGAAAGGCAGGGCTGCAGCCGTTAGCCCTGCCTCCAGCAGCAGCAAAATCTACAACCAAGTTGGTCGTAGATTTTGCAAGGGGGGATTTGGGGGGTAAGGGACCCCCGTTCAGCCGCGGGATAGCGGCGTTTTAGCAGGGGCACACATGCCCCTGCTGAATATAAGCTCTGAAGCGAGTTTTATTCTTTTATTCTCGCTTCAGAGTCTCTTTAAGGGCAGAAATCACATTTTATTGCTAAATTGGAGGCCTAAAGTGCTTTAAAACATCTTGCATGTGTATACATCAATCAGGTAGTGTAATTAGTGTACTGCTTCACATTGACAGACTAAACTCACTGTGTAACACACCGCAAACAGCTGTTTGTGTAGTGATGGCCATGCTAAACTGGTGCGCGTGATGGCGAGAGTGCAGGCGATGGCGGTTTTCAAGTCCATATGGTCGTGCTGAGGTAGCTGAATGACAGAACAACAGTGACTGAGTGTCCAGCTGATCGAATTTGGTCTGTCCACAATGAAGCAATGACCTTATTATCTTCTTGGGTTAGCCGGTCATTGCTTCATTGTGATACGCAAGCCCTTTCACTGCGGCAAGGTAACGATCACGAAGGGGACTTGACACATGTACATGCCTATTGTTTTGTTGTTGCAGCCGCAGTCCAGCCAGAAAAATTAGTCAGGCATGTACACGCACCAGAAAACATTATTATAGCGGCCGCTACTAGCATTCAGGAATCCACTTGGAGTCCTGGACCCTGTTGGTGGTGGCGGAGAAGGCAGTCACACGGCGTGCAGGCAGAGATGCTGTGTTTGGGGACTGACTTAGTCTTCGGGCAGGCAGTAGCCCTCCGGGATCCATACCTCATTCATTTTGATAAAGGTGAGGTACTGAACACTTTTGTGACCTAGGCGACTTCTCTTACAGAAAATGCCTCCAGCTGCGCTGAAGGTCCTTTCTGACAGGACGCTTGAGGCAGGGCAAGACAGAAGTTGGATGGCAAATTGTGAAAGCTCTGGCCACAGGTCAAGCTTGCGCACCCAGTAGTCCACGGGTTCATCGCTGCTCAGAGTATCTACATCCGCAGTTAAGGCCAGGTAGTCGGCTACCTGCCAGTCGAGGCGTTGGTGGAGGGTGGATCCAGAATGGCTAAGAGGCGTTGGACTAAAGAATGTCCGCATGTCCGACATCACCATGAGATCGCTAGAGAGTCCTGTCCTTGCCTGCATGGACATGGGAGGAGGAGGAGGAAGATTAGTGGCAGTGGCACCTTTATTCCGTTGTGCTTTGACATCACCCTTAAACGCACTGTAAAGCATAGTTGCCAGCTTGTTCTGCAAGTGCTGTATCCTTTCTGCCTTCTGGTGATTTGGAAACATCTCCGTGCTTATACCGAGGGTCTAGTAGTGTTGCAACCCAGTAATGGTCATTGCCCTTAAGTTTTTTTATACGGGGGTCCCTCAACAGGCTGGACAGCATGAAAGATGCCATCTGCACAAAGTCGGATGCCGTACTAGCCATCTCGTCTTGCTCTTCCTCAGTGATCTCAGGTAAGTTCTCCTCCTCCCCTCAGCCACAAACAATACCACGGGAAAGGGGAGCAGCACAAGCCCCCTGCGAAGCCTGCTGCGGTTGTTCTTCCGCCTCCTCCTCAAAAAAAAAACCTTCCTCATCTGACTCCTCTTCCCCAGACGACTCCTCCTCCCCCCTCCTCTGTGATGCCACAGGTGTTGAGGATGCCACAGGTAATATTTACAAAAACTCTTCCTCCTCCTCCTGTTCCTGGTCATGCTCCTCTACAGCTTGATCCACCACTCTACGCACTGCACGCTCCAGGAAGAAAGCATATGGGATCAAGTCGCTGATGGCGCCTTCACTGCGACTCACCAGGTTTGTCACCTCCTCGAACGGACGCATGAGCCTGTGTGCCAGAGATGACACCACTAGCCTTTCTACATCATGGTACAGTTTGAGTATCGCCTTTTGAGAAAAGTAATTGCGGCCTGGTATCTTCCACTGCGGTGTCCCAATCGCCACAAATTTTCGGAAGGCCTCAGAGTCCACCAGCCGGTATTGTAACAGCTGGCGAGATAACAGACAGACGCCGGGCAAGAGGGTGACTGGCAGACATTGGCTTCTTCCGCTCAAAGATTTCCTTCACGGACACCTGGCTGCTGCTGCGGGCAGAGGAGCAGGAAGCGCTCAAAGTGAGAGGCGGAGCGGAGGACGGTGGTTGTGAAGGTGCAAGGGATAAAGTGGCTGAAAAAGATGCTGCACCTGAAGGAGGAAGAAGGGCGGAGGGTGGCTTTGCCTTTGTTTGCTGCTTTTCCTCAGGTTGTCTTCCCATTGCCGTTTGTGCTTTTTCTCCATGTGCCTTTGTAAGGCAGTTGTCCCAACGCGGGTCTTGGTCTTTCCACAACTCAATCTTTGATTGCAGATAGTACAGAAGGCATTGCTCTCATCTGAGGCAGACACACACAAAAAAACTCCACACCGCTGAGCCCTGGAATGATGGCACTTTGGTGGTGGCGTCAGCAGCTGACCTTGAAGAGCATGTTGGCTGGCTGTCCATAGGTGGCGATACATGCCGCCGGACACTGCCACCAGCTGTTTCTGATGATGATGAGCTCCCCCTGCTTCTTTCAGCAACTCGCCTCCTCCTACTCCACTCTGACTCCCCCTGTGAACTGTCCCCCTGTTCATCTTGTCTATTAGGATCCCATGTGACATCCATGGCAGTATCATCATCATCATCATCATTATCCTCCACAGCTTCGCTTGTATCAGACACCTCCAAAACTGCACCAACAACAGGTACTTCATCATCCTCACACCTTAGGTCCATACTGGCGCCTAACTCAGACATATGAGGTGGTGGTGTAACATGCTTAGTGCCATCATCTTGTAACAAGAATGGCTGTGAATCAGTTAATTCCCCACCAAATAACTCCTGCGACGTGTAAAATGGGGCGGATGTGTACTAGTAGTAGCAGTGGTGGCTGCGGAGGAAGATATGTCACGGTTCCGTGCGGAAGCTGAGGAAGATGAGGTGTTCTGTATAGTCAACTATGTCCTGGCAATCTCGTGAGCTAATGGCACGTGCCTTCTGAACACTGTACTTTGGTCCAGGGCCGCACAAAATCATGCCACCTCGACCTTGTTGTTTTGTCCATATTGGGGGGATGATGTGAAAGGTATGCACTGACTTGACTAATACAATGTGCGATTACACAGGTGCAGTGAAAAGGTGACTGCTGGTACAACAATGTGTGGCTACACAGGTGCAGTGAAAAGGTTGCAGTGACTGCTGGTACAACAATGTGCAGTTACACAGGTGCAGTGAACAGGTATGCAGTGACTGCTGGTAGAACAATGTGCAGTCACACAGTTGCAGTAAAAGGTATGCAGTGACTGCTGATATATAATACATTGCGTGGTTAGTCACAGGTGCAGTTACAGGTATGCACGGACTGGTATTACACAATACAATGTGCAGCTGTCACACACACAGGTCCAGTGAAAATGAATGCACTGACTACTGGTATATAATACAATGTGCGGTCAGTCACAGGTGCAGTTACAGGTATGCAGTGGCTGATATTACACAATACAATGTGCAGCTGTCACACACACAGGTGCAGTGAACAGTTATGCAGTTACTGCTGGCAGTGGTGCTCACCGCCAGGTCGTGATCACGCTTACGCGTGGATTCACGACCATTTTGACGCATTCCGCCTCGGACACGAAAATCCGTGAATAGATTTTCAACCACGAAAATCTACTTCGGCTTCGCGTGAATGCGGACAGAAATCCGCATTCACGCTCGTGAAACCCGGTGCTGAAGTCGTGGTTTGCGGAAATGCGTCAAACTATGCGGAAGTGACACATTGCAGGCCAATCAGAGTGCCCCAGCCAGGCCCTAGCAACCAATCACAGGAGGGGAGCTATGCCCTCCCCTCCTGAATATAAAGCGGCGGCCATGATGGAAAAGCTCTGTCCTTGCTAGACTGTGGTGCTGAGAGGATTATCTCCAGGCCATTGTTGTTTGAGCAAGTGCATTTATTGTGTTAAAAACAAAGCGTTTTTTTTGCTAACACTGCTCTTTTACTGTACACAGTTAGCTAGTCAGTGAGTGATTGCTGTAGTTAGTTGTAGTCAGTGTAGTGTAGTGGGAGTGTGTGAGTCTAGTGATTATTTAACTGTGTGTAGTGCTGTGCAGGCAGGTTCAGTGCTGCAGTGTAGTGGGAGTGGGGATTATCTGTGTGTAAAGTGCAGGCAGGCAGGTTAGTGCAGCTGCAGTGTTCACTTGTATATTCCAGTGACAGTTATACACTTGTACTATTTGCAGGCAGCCAGTCACACCGCCGGCGCCGCCACTCTCTGCCAGCGCTGTTCATTCATTCTGTCAGTGACCTTGTGCCGTGCCCAGTGCCCACTGCTCGCTCGCTCGCTGGCACATGAGCATCTCATTACACAGTGTGACATCCTTGTGTGCCCACTGCATCCTTCAGTGACCTAGTTGTATATCCAGTGCCCACTGCTGTGCCCACTGCATCCTTCAGTGACCTTGTACTGTGGCCACTGCATCCTTCAGTGACCTAGTTGTATATCCAGTGGCCACTGCTGTGCCCACTGCATCCTTCAGTGACCTTGTACTGTGCCCACTGCATCCTTCAGTGACCTAGTTGTATATCCAGTGCCCACTGCTGTGCCCACTGCATCCTTCAGTGACCTTGTACTGTGGCCACTGCATCCTTCAGTGACCTAGTTGTATATCCAGTGTCCACTGCTGTGCCCACTGCATCCTTCAGTGACCTTGTACTGTGGCCACTGCATCCTTCAGTGACGTAGTTGTATATCCAGTGGCCACTGCTGTGCCCACTGCATCCTTCAGTGACCTTGTACTGTGCCCACTGCATCCTTCAGTGACCTTGTACTGTGCCCACTGCATCCTTCAGTGACCTAGTTGTATATCCAGTGCCCACTGCTGTGCCCAGTGCATCCTTCAGTGACCTTGTACTGTGGCCACTGCATCCTTCAGTGACCTAGTTGTATATCCAGTGCCCACTGCTGTGCCCACTGCATCCTTCAGTGACCTTGTACTGTGGCCACTGCATCCTTCAGTGACCTAGTTGTATATCCAGTGGCCACTGCTGTGCCCACTGCATCCTTCAGTGACCTTGTACTGTGCCCACTGCATCCTTCAGTGACCTTGTACTGTGCCCACTGCATCCTTCAGTGACCTAGTTGTATATCCAGTGCCCACTGCTGTGCCCACTGCATCCTTCAGTGACCTTGTACTGTGGCCACTGCATCCTTCAGTGACCTAGTTGTATATCCAGTGCCCACTGCTGTGCCCACTGCATCCTTCAGTGACCTTATACTGTGGCCACTGCATCCTTCAGTGACCTAGTTGTATATCCAGTGCCACTGCTGTGCCCACTGCATCCTTCAGTGACCTTGTACTGTGCCCACTGCATCCTTCAGTGACCTTGTACTGTGCCCACTGCATCCTTCAGTGACCTAGTTGTATATCCAGTGCCCACTGCTGTGCCCACTGCATCCTTCAGTGACCTTGTACTGTGGCCACTGCATCCTTCAGTGACCTAGTTGTATATCCAGTGCCCACTGCTGTGCCCACTGCATCCTTCAGTGACCTTGTACTGTGGCCACTGCATCCTTCAGTGACCTAGTTGTATATCCAGTGCCCACTGCTGTGCCCACTGCATCCTTCAGTGACCTTGTACTGTGCCCACTGCATCCTTCAGTGACCTTGTACTGTGCCCACTGCATCCTTCAGTGACATAGTTGTTTATCCAGTGCCCACTGCTGTGCCCACTGCATCCTTCAGTGACCTTGTACTGTGGCCACTGCATCCTTCAGTGACCTAGTTGTATATCCAGTGGCCACTGCTGTGCCCACTGCATCCTTCAGTGACCTTGTACTGTGCCCACTGCATCCTTCAGTGACCTTGTACTGTGCCCACTGCATCCAGTGATTCATTACTAGCAACATGTCTGGCAGGGTTTCGCGGGGTGAGAGGAAAGGGAGTTCAATTGCCTCAGCCACTTCTGGGACTGCTCCACGTCCAGGGAGAGGACGCCCAGCTGTACGTGGTCGTGATGCAGCAGAAAGGGGGGCAGCAAAGCCTGGGCCGAGTCAGCGGACGCCATTGTCCAAATATTTTAAAGTTTCTGGTCCCCGTGTGGTGGTTAAGCAAATGGAACCTGACGTACTCATGGACATCATGACTTCCTCCCAGACCTCTACTGTGAGCACCACTCCAAGCAGTAGCAGCAGCAGCCAACATCCCACGCTTGTTGTGACATCCACCCCAGCACCCACTGGTCAGCAGCCCTCCCAGGATGACAGCGTTCTGTCCCTCAGTCCGGCATCTGGGAACCTGCTGATGCAAGAAGCTCAGGACTTACTGGGGACTGATGTGGCAGAGATTGAGATCGGGCCACAATCACAAGCGTTGTTGAGTTCTGGTGATGAAGAAGAGGGGTCTGTGTCTGGGGATGTAGGGACAGAAGAGGAGGCGGGGGAGTCAGAGGAAGAGCTGGATTATGATGATGCTGCTGATGATGACGACGTTGTGGACCCTAACTATGTGCAGCCTGCTGAGTCCGTGGAAGAATGGTCAGAGGCAGAGCAGGATGACGAGTCACCTCGGCCTAGGCAAGGATATCGCCATATGTCAGGCAGGGGCAGGGGCATCGGCAGCAGTGGGCGTGGAGGAAGTAGACAGGACACTGCTTCAGCCGGCACCACCACCATGCAACCCCCGGCAACTACTACCACACATTGCTCCTCTGCACCCTCTGCTAGTGGGGGCTGCAGTAAATTAAAGTCACCAGTGTGGGATTGCTTTGAGGAATGTACTGATGACAAAAGGTATGCGGTGTGCAGGTTATGCAGCAAAAGATTGAGCCGTGGGAAAAGCCTGAGCAAGATGGGTACCTCATCCCTCCAGGGCCACCTGAGAAGCCGCCACTGCCGCGAGTATGCGGACTTTAAGAGGAAGCAGGCACTGCTGGCAGGGGTTCCTGAGAGCAGAAGGCCCACCAGCGCAGCAGCATCATCCCTCCCTCAGAGTCGTGAATCCCCCACAGCAGCAGCAGTAGTAGCACGCAAGCGCTCTTCCACCTCGGCTGCTCAGGACACAGACATTGAGGCTGGCAGCCAGTGTTCGTCTCTCTCCTCTGTCTCCCCTGCATCCCAGCGTCGTCAGACCCTGCTGAGCGACACCTTTCAGGGTCTGACCAAGCCTCTGCCTCCAAGCCACAGGCGGATCCGCAAACTAAATGGCTTGCTGGCCCGGGCCATGGCATCACAGCTGCTTCCCTACTCCCTGGTGCAGGAGGGGAGCGCCATGCGGACGCTGCTCCAATTTGGCATCCCCGAGTGGCAAGTCCCCAGTCGCCACTATTTCAGCAGGAGTGCGATCCCAGCACTCCACAAGTTTGCGGTGGAAAACGTGGCCCGTTCCCTGGACTACTCTGTGGGCAAGCGGGTCCACGTGACCATGGACTCGTGGAGTAGCAGATTTGGGACAGGTCGCTACCTGTCCTTTACGGCCCACTGGGTGACACTGATGGAAGGGAGGGAGGACAAGAGCGCATCAGCCCAGCTAGTGGTGCCACCACGCGGGATCAGGGGGGATGCAGAAGGGTCCTGTCACGACACTCCTTCAGCACCCGGAAAGCAAGCCCGCCACAGCATCCACCACCGACCAGCACAAGCGACGACTGACCACCATGGTGTCTGACTATATGGGGTCATCCAGCGGGCTCAATGACACCGACAGCCCCGTGGACCCCTTGGAGTACTGGGTCAAGAGACTGGACATCTGGAGCGAGCTTTCCCAGTACGCCCTGGAACTCCTATCCTGCCCTCCTTCCAGTGTCCTCTCAGAGAGATGCTTTAGTGCGGCCGGTGGCGTGGTCACAGAGAAGCGCTCTCGGCTCTCCCACGCCTCTGTGGACAAACTCACCTTCCTGAAAATCAACCAGGCTTGGGTGGAAGGTGAGTTCCTGGCCCCTATTGTCGGACACAGGGGGACATGAAGTGGCTGCTGCATGTGCTGTTGTTAACTATGCCTGCCTTTATAAAGACATTTACTACCTGCCTAGTGCCTACCTTGGTTAATTTTTTGGTGTTATGGTACTACTACCAGTAAGTTGCCATGGTCCTCCTTCTGAGCTGCTGAACTGACCGCCCGCTTTGTCCTCCTGACTCAGTCGCTACTACACTCTGCATTCACACTGCCCGGGTCACCGGGTGCATTTAATTTTTTGGCCATCACTATGACGCTGTGCTACTACTACTGTGCTGCTGCTGCTGAACTGACCGCCCGCTTTGTCCTCCTGACTCAGTCGCTACTACACTCTGCGTTCACACTGCCCGGGTCGCCGGGTGCATTTAATTTTTTGGCCAGCACTATGACGCTGTGCTACTACTACTGTGCTGCTGCTGCTGAACTGACCGCCCGCTTTGTCCTCCTGACTCAGTCGCTACTACACTCTGCGTTCACACTGCCCGGGTCACCGGGTGCATTTAATTTTTTGGCCAGCACTATGACGCTGTGCTACTACTACTGTGCTGCTGCTGCTGAACTGACCGCCCGCTTTGTCCTCCTGACTCAGTCGCTACTACACTCTGCGTTCACACTGCCCGGGTCACCGGGTGCATTTAATTTTTTGGCCAGCACTATGACGCTGTGCTACTACTACTGTGCTGCTGCTGCTGAACTGACCGCCCGCTTTGTCCTCCTGACTCAGTCGCTACTACACTCTGCGTTCACACTGCCCGGGTCGCCGGGTGCATTTAATTTTTTGGCCAGCACTATGACGCTGTGCTACTACTACTGTGCTGCTGAACTGACCGCCCGCTTTGTCCTCCTGACTCAGTCGCTACTACACTCTGCGTTCACACTGCCCGGGTCACCGGGTGCATTTAATTTTTTGGCCAGCACTATGACGCTGTGCTACTACTACTGTGCTGCTGCTGCTGAACTGACCGCCCGCTTTGTCCTCCTGACTCAGTCGCTACTACACTCTGCGTTCACACTGCCCGGGTCACCGGGTGCATTTAATTTTTTGGCCAGCACTATGACGCTGTGCTGCTACTACTACCACCAGTATGTTGCCGTGGTCCTTCTGTGCTGCTGAACTGACTGCCCGCATAGTCCTTCTCCTGACTCAGTCGCTACCACCACTGCACTCTGCGTTCACACTGCCCGTGTCCACTGACAACTCTGCTGCGATGTCATTGCTAATTGCTGCAAAAAAACAAAAACAAAAATTACAAAAACCTCTCTGGGGCCTTTTTGGCGTCAGCCACTCATCCTCCTCCAGCGGTACCTTCGCCGCCAAGTGCCATTGGAACTCGCCTTCACCTCTTTGACTGCTTAACGCGTATATCCCTTTTTAAAACCACTTATTACCAATTAATAGCCCCATTTAAAGTGTTGATTTCACTTTAAAATCCATTTTCTCTAGAAAAAAAATGTTTGGGGGAATTTTTTATGTTGAAGTTATGTTGCCCCTTATCACCTCGATAATCCATGCTATTTGGGGGACTGTAGCATGTATGGGGGCTTTGTTATTAACGTTAAAAGAAAATCCGCCTCCGGACGTGAATCCACGCGTGATTACGCCATTCACGGAAAAAAATCAGCGTGGTTGCGTGGACGCGACCGCAAATCCGCATGCGGCGGGGCCGAATGCGGATTGTTTTTTTCAACCACGCGGATTTCCGAATTCGTGGATGAGGCACATCCGAGCATCTCTGACTGCTGGTATATAACACTGTGCGGTCAGTCACAAGTGCAGTTACAGGTATGCACGGACTGGTATTACACAATACAATGTGCAGCTGTCACACACACAGGTGCAGTGAACAGTTATGCAGTGACTGCTGCTATAGGCCGAAAGCTTGCTTATTTTTATTCATTTTTAGTTAGCCAATAAATGGTATCATCCTGATTTAAAACTTCTTGCTTTTACTGATGGCTAACATGGTACAATACCCTACTGCTACTTCTATGCTATATAATACAATGTGCGGTCAGTCACAGGTGCAGTTACAGGTATGCACAGACTGGTATTACACAATACAATATGCAGCTGTCACACACACAGGTCCAGTGAAAATGAATGCACTGACTACTGGTATATAATACAATGTACGGTCAGTCACAGGTGCAGTTACAGGTATGCAGTGACTGATATTACACAATACAATGTGCAGCTGTCACACACACAGGTGCAGTGAACAGTTATGCAGTGACTGCTGCTATATAACACTGTGTGCTGTCAAGCAGGTGCAGTGAACAGGTATGCAGTGACTGGTGGCATATAACACTGCGTGCTGTCACGCTGGTGCAGTGAACATGAACAGGTATGCACGGTCGGACTGGTATTACTAATGTGCAGCTGTCACACACACATGTGCAGTGAAAAGGTAGGCACTGAATGTGCTGGACATTGCACAGTATAGCAATTAGCAAGGGCCAGCTGCGACACACAGGGCTGTATAATGCAGTGTCAGTGGCACAAAAATAAAAAACAAAGACTTCACAAGAACATTAACTCTGAAAAGAGCTCTTTTTGTGGTGCTTTTCAACAACAAATATCAGCTAGGAGCGAGCTATAAGAGCCTAACTAAGCTTTCCCTATCTTTGCAGCAGGTTCCTCTCTCATCTCTCACTACTGCAGCAACACCGAGTGAGATAATGGCCGACGCAGCTGCCTTATATAAGGGGGGCTTCAGGAGGGAGTGCAACCTGATTGGCTGTCATGTGTCTGCTGACTGTGATGTAGAGGGTCAAAGTTTAGCCCAATGATGTAGTACAGGGGCGAGTCAAACTCGCCATAAAGTTCGCATTTCGACGCAAACGTGAACCACTGATGTTCGCGCGAATAAGTTAGTGGCAGAACCGTACGGGACAACTCAACGGGTAGGGAGCATTTTTCTCATACGCAGTATGTGAACCTCACTACTGCACATGCACAGAGCGCTCCTGGCCGAGGGAGCGTGATCAGATTGCACACAGCTTGGGACCGCGCATGCACAGTAGCCGCCGACTGGCCAGCTTTGCGGGGTCGTGCTGCTGGCTGGAGAGACTTGGATCGGCATTGTGGCCGCAGGAGGACTTGGTTAGCAGGATTTCGGGGCACACCGGTCTTTTCTGATTGATTACTATGGTGATTGGAAATTACCTTTAGGGCCCTTTTCCACCTGCAATCGCTAGCGTTCACGCTGAACGCTAGCGATTGCTGAATCGCAAAACCGGCGATTCCCCCGACGTTTGCGGCCGCGATTTTGCTATGCTATGCACTGCATAGCAAAATCGCGGCAATTATCGCTCCGCCGCGCGTTCGCGTTCCCGACAAAAGCGAATCGCGGTAGTGGAAATGACCTACCGCGATTCCTATGTTAAAAAGCAAACCGTAGCGATTGTAAAATCGCTAGCGGTTTGCGGTTTTGCGATTCAGCCAGCGCAAACGCGCTGGTGGAAAAGGGCCCTTAGTCAGATTCTTTTGTTTTGTTTATCTCAAATATGCTTTATGTAGGGAGAGGTAATTTAAACGTACACATTTTATAGGACCATAGTTATTGCTGGTTTATAAATATACCCCTTGATGTCCAAGGATAGCTAGATAAAAAATAGATTAATTACATTTTAGGGCCCTTTTCCACCAGCGCGTTTGCGCTGGCTGAATCGCAAAGACGCAAACCGCTAGCGATTTTACAATCGCTACGGTTTGCTTTTTAACATAGGAATCGCGGTAGGTCATTTCCACTACCGCGATTCGTTTTTTACGGGAACGCGAACGCGCGGCGGAGCGATATTTGCCGCGATTTTGCTATGCAGTGCATAGCATAGCAAAATCGCGGCCGCAAACGTCGGGGAATCGCCGGTAATTGTGATTCAGCAATCGCTAGCGTTCAGCGTGAACGCTAGCGACTGCTAGTGGAAAAGGGCCCTTAATGGGTATTTCCAAAAGTACTCATTTCCTTTGTATTGCTGGAATAATGCTGCAATAGCGCCATCTAGCATCTACATTTGTACACAGGTAACCATTGTATTACACCATAGTACAGCACCTTTCATCATCAACAAAAATGGATAAAGGATTAGCTTTGAGGAGTCTAAATTTTAGAGCTTCTGAGTTAGAACTGGGTTACATGAACATGTATCTGTAATGCATAATATCATGATATCATATCATATCATCATTATCATAATAATCATAATATAATATCATGTAAAGTGTGGTCCGGTGTTAAGCTGCGTCCACACTAGGTCCGGAAACGTATCCGTGGCTGCGTTTTTCAAACCTGATGAAAAACGGAGTCCCGGATACTAATGTTTAAACTAGCAGCCAGCCTCACCCAAGTAAAAAACGGATCCAAATCAAACACTGTGAGATATATATAGGTGGGTATGGTCCAACCGAACAAAAACCAATAAGCTCTATTTAAGAGAATATCTACAAAAAACTTTATTAAACATTGTATCAAAACATGATCATTAAAAATGTGTGCCTCCCAGACCTCCCCGAAAAACCATCCACCCCACCTGATGAGCCCCTCCCCTGCCGCCCCCAGTCACCCTTGCCCAGAATCAGGCCCCTAATTACCATATAAGCGAATAGCAGTGAAGCATGTGCACCTACCCCACTGCAAAAACGGATCCGTCTGCGTTTGCGGGGATCCGTTTTCAAAACCTGAACGGAAGGTCCGGACCTGCTGCATTTTCACGCAACGGATCAGGACCACGGATACACGCAGGGGTAGTGAAAGCAATGAGAAAACGCATCTCCAGCTCCACAGGCAAAAAACGGATGTGAAAACGGATAGCCTGAGCTTTATGATTGGCCCAAAAAATCCTCCCACTCCTTCCTAATGATAGAGACGTTTTCTGTCAGGGAAAAACCTGAACGGAAACTGATACAAAACTGATGCAAAACTAATGCACTTTCATCAGTTTGCAGTACGGTGGGTACTTTCCCTGATCCGGACTGCAGTGTCCGTCCTGCAACCGGGTCTAGTGTGGACCCAGCCTTAGTCAAGGAGCAGAAATGCAGACATCAAACCAACAAATGTTGATTCCGGTGATACCTTTAATGACTAACTGTACATGGGTTATTGCAAGCTTTCGAAACATTACGTTTCTTCTTCAGGCATTATACAGAACTGGATCAGAAAAGTACAATAAGAAGTTTTAAATCACATACAGACTTATATATGATTCTGTAGGCTCATATAGAAATCAGAAATATAGAATCATATATGAGTCTGTATGTGATTTAAAACTTCTTATTGTACGGTTCTGATCCAGTTCTGTATAATGCCTGAAGAAGTTAACATTTCGAAAGCTTGCAATAAACCAGGTCAGTTAGTCATTAAAGGTATCACCGGAATCGACGTTTGTTGGTTTGATGTCTGCAATATAATATCATGTAATCAGTGGCGTAGCAATAGGGGTTACAGAGGTAACAACCGCATCGGGTCAGAGGGGCCCCGAGGGGCCCTCCCTCAAGCACAATATTAGCTCTCTATTGGCCCTGTGTTGGTAATAATCACTTCTATAGATGCTTTAAATAATAGAAATCATTAACCTCCTTGGCGGTATGAAAAATACCGCCAGGAGGGAGCGCAGCAGTTTTTTTAAAAAAAATTTTTTTTTTAATCATGTAGCGAGCCGAGGGCTCGCTACATGATAGCCGCTGCTGAGCGGCATCCCCCCGCCCGCTTCGATCGCCTTCGGCGATCTCCGATCAGGAAATCCCGTTCATAGAACGGGATTTCCTGGAGGGCTTCCCCCGTCGCCATGGCGACGGGGCGGGATGACGTCACCGACGTCACTGACGTCGGGACGTCATTGGGAGTCCCGGGCCACCCCTCGGCGCTGCCTGGCACTGATTGGCCAGGCAGCGCTGGGGTCTGGGGGGGGGGGGGGGCCGCGCGCCGCAGCAAATAGCGGCGATCGGGCGGGGGCCGGCGGCGATCAGAGTGCTGGCGCAGCTAGCAAAGTGCTAGCTGCGTCCAGCAAAAAAAAAATTATGAAAATCGGCCCAGCAGGGCCTGAGCGGCACCCTCCGGCGGCTTACCCCGTGTCACACACGGGGTTACCGCCAGGGAGGTTAACAGACTGTTTCCCATCCCCTACATGCATCTCTGATAGTGTTGTTGTCATTTGCAGGTTGCGGTGCGCCTTGTCAATTGCTATGTATAGAGTGCTTGGGGGGCATTGCCACAGGAAGTAGTTATGGCAAATTCTATACCTGCATTTAAAGGAGGCTTAGATGCTTTCCTTGCGTTGAAAGACATCCATGGCTACAATTACTAGGTAATGCCCAGTGATGTTGATCCAGGGATTTTATCTGATTGCCATCTGGAGTCGGGAAGGATTTTTTCCCTTTTGGGGCTAATTGGACCACACACCTTGTAAGGGTTTTTCACCTTCCTCTGGATCAACAGAGATATGTGAGGGAGCAGGCTAATGTTGTACTTTGTTTTCTGGTTGAACTCGATGGACATATGTCTTTTTTCAACCCAAATAACTATGTAACTGTAATACTTGCACCCAGGTCCATAGCTCCTTAGCTACACCACTGCATGTAATGCATGTTTTCTACTACACATAAGCTCTGTGTTTTTTGTACTTTAATTGTTGGGTGTTTGATTGTTCTATTTGTGAACTATTTATATATCTGTGGTCCCTAATATTGTCAGTTTTGTACTCTCTACAGTGCTATGGGAGAAGCTGGTGCTATAGAAAGCACATATATAAATATACACACTCACAGCTGTTCTCTGGTAAAATGAGTGTGATGCAGGCCTATAATAACAGATTGACCAAATCTGTCAATTAAATACTATCACTAATGAGTACCAATAAAAAGTTAAATTTGAAAAATTATATATATATATATATATATATTACACACACACGCGCGCGCACGCACGCACGCACGCACGCACGCACACACACACACACATCAAGTGGGTTTTCTTGACCCTTCTGCTATAAATACAAAGATTTTGCTTGCAGCTCCATCTGCTGGTGGCATTGCAGCACAACTATGAAGATTGCTATGGGTAATGCTGGGAATACACTGTTCGCTTTTGAGCCATTTGGCTCGATAGATAATATCCGAAATGTCCGATCTCCCGCTCGATCATTTCGCCGCTCGATTCCTGATAGCTGTGAATGGAAAAAGATAAGAAAAACGAGCGGAAGATAAGAGAATCAACTGCAGAATAGAGCGGCGAAACGATCGAACCGGAGAATCGAGAGGCAAAAATGAGCCGTGTATGCCCAGCATAACATTTCATGGTACTATTCCATTAGCCGGGCGCAACCACTAGGTAGTGCTAAGTAATGTAGAATGTAATCCCCCTCGGCATGCAAAATCCCAGCGGAGTTAATTACTATTCCCCCTCCAGGCCACCATGGATAGTAGCGATCGCTGGCGAGGGAGATTACATTCTACATTACTTAGCTCAGTTGCGCCCGGCTAACGGAGTTTTAGCGCCACCTAGTGGTTGCGCCCAGCTAACGGAAAAGAACCCATTTCATTTTGTTTCATCCTTTGATCTTCAGCAGAATTGACTCTTCTGGATTAAAGAGGATGTCCAGGCTCCTAAAAAAAATCCCCCAGATACTGTACAATACTGATACTTCTTTGATTAGGTCACCTTAAAACTCATCTACACTTTTCTCTTTGTCCCCTCCTCCAAACATATCTCCACAAAACCTTCCTATTTTACAGCAGCGTTGCCTCCTGTGGTGTCATCTGGGAGTAGGTATTCTCATTAGGGTTCAGCAGGTGTAATTTCTGAACTTGATTTCGCAGTGAATTTGGCTAATTTTCACTTAACCAAATTTGCATTGAAGTCTATAGGGTCGAACTTTACAGTTGATTGCAAAGCCCCCATACAGAGCTAACACAAGTTAACGTGTTGAAAACACATTTTTTGAAATGATCATATAGTTTTTGAGAAAACTGATTTTAAAATTTAAAGAGGAAAACACATTTTGAACCAGCGTAATGTCATATTAATGCGGAGATAGGCTCATTGTAATGGCCCCTAAATGTTATTGTCACTGTATTTGCTATGTATGTCAGGGTCAACAGTGTGAATATGACAAAAAAATATTTGAGGAGCTTTTGAGAAAAAGTATGCGGGAAAAACTGTATTTTTAACCCAGTGCAATGTTGAATTGCAGCAGCTTTAGTCTCGTTAAAGATGACCACCAGTGTCCTAAATAATCAAGTTACTGTGGAATTTATGTACAGATAAGGTACAATTAGCTGCTAAAAATTACATTTACTCACTCCCTCGCTTGTAAATCAAAACTATTCTTAAACCCCTCCCCCGTCGGCAAAACAGCTGAAGCGATTTTTGCCTGAAGCATTTCCAAACAGGTTGGAGCTCTGTGGCCACCCTCATCTTTGATACCTCAGCCTTCCCCAAGATCAGAGGCCGCAGCCTGATTGGTGGCACCAAGCTGGGGGCTAGCCATGGCAACACAGGTGGGGGTTGCCACAGTAGTCTGAATCTGTTTGGAAAGGCTTTGGGCAAAAACCATGAAGGTCATTATGCCAATGGAGGGGATGGGTCTAAGAATATTCTAGCTATACAAGTAAGTGAATTTAATTTTTAATAGCTGATTGTACCTTATATGTACATAAGGTACACAATAAATTGATTAACTAATCTTTAAAATCCCCATGCTTTAATCTCTAAAATGTTTTATTTGTGCCCAGCTTTAAAGAAAATGTGTACTATTAATTTAAATTTCAAATCTTTCACCAATTGACAAAATATTTTAGGCCCCATTCCTACTTATCAGAATTCATAGGCATTTTTATGATTTTGTGCTTCTCACACATCTGATGTATTTCAATGGCATAACCAGTGGCATAGCTTAGGAGCTGTGGGCCCCGATGCAAATTTTACATTGGGGCCCCCCAAGCACTCTATTCATAACAATGGATACGGCGCACCAAAACCTGCCAATGGCAACTACAGTGTGAGAGGTGCAAGAAGGGGATGGGGAACAGTTTGTTAATGATTACCACTATTCAAAGTATCTATAGAAGTGATTATTATGAGCACAGGACCAATAGAGAGCTAATACTGAAGTTCAGGGAGGGCCCTATGGGGCCCCTCTGGCCCAAGGGCCCCAATGCGGTCGCAACCTCTGCACCCCCTATTGCTACGCCCCTGGGCATAACGTTTGTCCTGCATTTTTCTGTTTCTCTGCAGATCTGCTTTTTTTGTGAGCGGGACTCATGTTTAATGCAAGTCAGTGGGAATGCAGAAAAATCTTGTTTTTTTTAGAAGGTTCGAGTGCAATTTGAAGCTAATTAGAAACACTTTCATGTACGGAAAAATAATTTCATTGGAATGCAAGAAAAAAATTTGCATACAGATGTGCACAAAAATTGTAAAACTCCACAGGAAAAAACAGGAAATTACCTGCAGAGTTGCAAAGTGCAGGTTCATGTATTTGAATTTTTTTTTGGAAAATTGCATGTGGAATTCACATGGATAAGTGTGAAAGCTGTCTTTGGCCTTGAACACACTAGTTTGCTTCTGTTCCCAGCCGTACTGTGCCTGTGCGAAAATGGCCACGTCGGTGCTGTAACCTGGAGCCACTCATGCATGAGCGGATGTGTTCTACCGCACAGGCCCTGCTGTCAGTCTGCCCATTAGTCTCGAGATGAAACGCAGAAGAAAATGATAAAGATATTCCGAGATGAGAACAAAAGCTCGCCAAAACTGTGAGACAAATTGAACTCCTCTGTCAGAGACAATGTTCTCAGGAATACCGTGCAATCGAAAAATATGTTTAACAAACAAGTCCGCTAACTCTTTAGCAGAGGGTAGTTTACTCAAAGAGGTAAAAATGAGCCGTCTTGCTAAACCTATCTACTACTACCCAGATCACAGTGGTTCCTTCAGAACAGGGTAAATCAACAATAAAATCCATGGACACATGGGTCCATGGCCTTTCAGGAATGGGAAGAAGTTGGAGGCTGCCGGTAGGTGCAATATGAGGAGTCTTGTTTTGGGCACAGAACAGACAGGATTTGACAAAAGCTTTACAATCCTCCATTGGACCAAACAGTAGGTGCAGAATACTTAACAAGTCCAGGAACAATCCGAGGTCATACACAGTAATCAGAAAGTCGCAGTACAGAGGGATTAGGCAGAAACCGGGTCAAGGGTTTTCTGAGGTCAGTCCAGGCAACAAACAGGCAAAAACAAGAAACAGGCAGAAAACAGGGATGGTCAAATAAACAGGCAGAGGTCAAAAATTCAAGAATCCAGCGGAATAGTTATTTCTAAGAGGAATAAACACACCCAGCAGCTAGACTAGCTAACGCTTTCGTGGGCAATGAAAGACTGACATAGCCAGGTTTAAATAGAACTCATTCACCAATCAGTGGCCAGCCACTCTCTCATCCACCAATCACAATATTCCTGCCTGATTATCAGCTGATCTAAGGCTATCAGCTGATGCTAACACATCGTCGTCTGAGAGCATAGGACAGGCGTGTAGTAACATGCGCCTGTCTCTTAGCAACACAGGACGAACGCTTTATCGGCTACATCCATATCTTAGCAGAAACAGGATACGTGCACCTGCCCCCATTGCTATGGATGCAGAGGAAACGGTGCGCACGCTAGAGCTGCGCCGACCCGGAAAAGCCAGGACGCAGAAATCTGCCGGTGGGGACAGACGCATCGCTGGATCCCGGAGGTAAGGTTATTAGAGCACTGGTTTTTAAATGCATTTTCCCGTTTAAATTATAAAATCTATTTTCTCTAAAACCACAAGGTTTTTCAAAAAGATTTTTTGACATATTTGACATGTTCCTAACCTTGATAGGCACACCAAACTTGGTGTTGATATATGGGGGCTTTGCAATCGACCACAAATATTTGCCCCAAAAACTTCTATGCAAATTAATGTAATTTCCCCCAAAAAATGTGGAACTGGTTTGGGCAATTTTACTCATCCCTGATTCTTATACAGGGAGTGCAGAATTATTAGGCAAGTTGAATTTTTGAGGAATAATTTTATTATTGAACAACAACCATGTTCTTAATGAACTAAAAAAACTCATTAATATCAAAGCTGAATATTTTTGAAAGTAGTTTTTAGTTTGTTTTTAGTTTTAGCTATTTTAGGGGGATATCTGTGTGTGCAGGTGACTATTACTGTGCATAATTATTAGGCAACTTGACAAAAAACAAATATATACCCATTTTAATTATTTTTTTTTTACCAGTGAAACCAATATAACATCTCAACATTCACAAATATACATTTCTGACATTCAAAAACAAAACAAAAACAAATCAGTGACCAATATAGCCACCTTTCTTTGCAAGGACACTCAAAAGCCTTCCATCCATGGATTCTGTCAGTGTTTTGATCTGTTCACCATCAACATTGCGTGCAGCAGCAACCACAGCCTCCCAGACACTGTTCAGAGAGGTGTACTGTTTTCCCTCCTTGTAATTAAATCTCACATTTTATGATGGACCACGGGTTCTCAATGGGGTTCAGATCTGGTGAACAAGGAGGCCATGTCATTAGTTTTTCTTCTTTTATACCCTTTCTTGCCAGCCACGCTGTGGAGTACTTGGATGCGTGTGATGGAGCATTGTCCTGCATGAAAATCATGTTTTTCTTGAAGGATGCAGACTTCTTCATGTACCACTGCTTGAAGAAGGTGCCTTCCAGAAACTGTCAGTAGGACTGGGAATTGAGCTTGACTCCATCCTCAACCCGAAAAGGCCCCACAAGCTCATCTTTGATGATACCAGCCCAAACCAGTACTCCACCTCCATCTTGCTGGCGTCTGAGTCGGACTGGAGCTCTCTGCCCTTTACCAATCCATTTACGGGCCCATCAAGACTCACTCTCATTTCATCAGTCCATAAAACCTTAGAAAAATCAGTCTTGAGATATTTCTTGGCCCAGTCTTGACGTTACAGCTTGTGTGTCTTGTTCAGTGGTGGTCGTCTTTCAGCCTTTGTTACCTTGGCCATGTCTCTGAGTATTGCACATCTTGTGCTTTTGGGCACTCCAGTGATGTTGCTGCTCTGAAATATGGCCAAACTGGTGGCAAGTGGCATCTTGGCAGCTGCACGCTTGACTTTTCTCAGTTCATGGACAGTTATTTTGCGCCTTGGTTTTTCCACACGCTTCTTGCGACCCTGTTGACTATTTTGAATGAAACGCTTGATTGTTCGATGATCACGCTTCAGAAGCTTTGCAATTTTAAGAGTGCTGCATCCCTTTGCAAGATATCTCACTATTTTTGACTTTTCTGAGCCTGTCAAGTCCTTCTTTTGACCCATTTTGCCAAAGGAAAGGAAGTTGCCTAATAATTATGCACACCTGATATAGGGTGTTGATGTCATTAGACCACACCCCTTCTCATTACAGAGCTGCACATCACCTATGCTTAATTGGTAGTAGGCTTTCGAGCCTATACAGCTTGGAGTAAGACAACATGCATAAAGAGGATGCTGTGGTCAAAATACTCATTTGACTAATAATTCTGCACTCCCTGTATAGTGATGTTTATGTGAATCTCTTATGGGGTGCAGGGCCTTCTGAAAAAAACAAAAAAGCATGGTTGAGCTCTCTATTTCTTCCAAGCAGGACATAGAAAAGATGGTTTGGCCAACATCCTCTCCCTCCTTCCCATTTGGGTTGAAAGAATGGGGGAGGCATGGCTTATGGAAGATAGGGAGGGAGTGGATGGTAGGTTTTATGAAATGTGCCAGGAGAAGTGTGAGCATTTGTCTGCTGCTGTTGTTTCAATAGATATATAGAAAGTTATGAGTGCTTTTACACTTGCAATATTTGCAAAGGGGATAAGGGGACGGGGAAGTAAAAAAAAAATTATATTGTACAATATCTACACACAGTTTTACAGACAAATGAGTACATCATGTTTCTGCTTCAATTGTACATTGGTTCTATAGTCATGGGGTGGCGCTACACTGGGGAACACTGGGGCACTGGCCCCTCCTGGGACTCACTGTGCACCCTCTGAGTCCCCCCCCCCCCACCCCCGCTCAGTTAAATATAGTTAACTGTTTCCAGGCTCCCGCAACACACACTGAACAGGATAGGGTCTGTAAAAAAACTCTCCATGTCAGCCTGAGTCTATGTAGGCAATAAGTAGCCCAAGGGTCTTATCTATTTGCTATAAATACCTTACAAACCTTGCAAGATCCCTTGTAATTAATGTAATTTGTCTTCAATAATAGCACCATCATTTGGACATCCTGCTCTGCTCAAAGGCCCTCTGATTTCTGTTTGTGATGTTTGCATTTGGTTACTATCATTGCTGAACTAGTTAGCCTTAATGTTATCACCTGAATTAGGCAAAAAATATCTAAAGTTCGCCATACAAACATCAAATTTGATCACCCAAATGGGCCCCACCAGCCAGCCATCGTGTCCCCTTTGTGCCCCTTTGACAGAATCAGCCAAAAGGACCATGGCATTCTGTCAACCTGTCAGTATAAAACCTAGTTAGCTGCTTTCTGCTTAACTTGGAGTGGAATGGCAAAGAAAATCAGTTTACAGCCTCAAAACACCCCATACAGTGGGTACTTCAAGACGACGATGTGTAGTAGCAGGGTGCCGCCTGGTGAGTTAGGCGCCATGGTAACGTTGATAGTGAAAATGTTGGTAATCTGTACTTAACAATATTTTCCTATTGACTTACCCGGGCAGCCATTCTAACACTAACCCTTTCTCCTAATGTCTAACACTATTGCATCCCTCCAAGAGCCTGCCTAACACTAGCACCTAAGTCCATGCCGTGCAAAGCAGAAGCAGCTGCCAACTCACCCCAGTGAAGGAGAGGGGAGGGAGCATGCGCACGGAGGTCATGGTGGCATGCAGCAGTCACACATGAGCGCACGCACCTGCGGCGGTCATGGGGGTGTGTGGCAGACATGCGAGCAACGGCGGCTCTGTGGTGGGCGGGCCTGCATGGTGGTGATGGTAGCAGGGTTGAAGATTCTTGAAAAGAATCGGGGGATTACTGGTTCCTACATAAACTGTGACAGTATCACAAACTGCAAGCACAGAGTACACGTACACTGTATTTTTTTTTTTTTACATCTTTCATTTGTATAAAAATTATACTGAGCAGATAGTGCAGAGGTAGTTTGCAATTTGCATGCAGTGAACATGCAATTAATGAACACACTCTGTCAGAAGCATGCATTTATACCGGAATGTGATGCTCTCTCAGACATTGGTTTATACATAATAATTACCTTTTATACAAAAACACATCTTTTATTTTGTTATATTATTCGTCAGTAACAGAAGAAAACATGTTTGTTGAATAACTTGTTTATTATTGTCTTTATGATGTTAAAAATCTTTGAAACTATTCTGAATTATACTATCACGCTGATACGTGAATAGGGCTAGCGTAACAAGTGCAATTCAGAGTACTAGTGAGAAATAGCGAAGTCAGAGACAAGCCGAGGTCATACACGTGAGCAGATGGCTATAGTACAGAAGGGCTAGGCAAAATCGTAGTCAGAAATCAGGCAGAGTCATACACATAAATCAGATGTCAGTCGTATTGGAAGGATCAAACAGGAGTGAAGTCAGGGGCAGGCCAAGTCGTACACAGAAATCAGATGGCAGTAGTACAGAGGGGCTAGGCTGATTCGTAGTCAGAGACAGGCAAAGGTCGGTACACAATGTAACATACAATATTACAATTACAATACTACAATATATAACACTGGCATAAGATGGCTAAACGGCTAAGATGGCTAAACGGTTGGAGGAGATTTTAAACTAGGATCTGGGGGGAGGCGGGAGGATAAAGTCTCAATATGTAGACAAGATAAGGTAAAAAGACAGTGGGAGCCTAACTTTATGGGGGGTGGAGAGGGGGGTGGGGACAGTGTAAAGATTAAGGAGGTTGGTAAAACTTCAAGTAGCCCATTTCGTGTAAACAAAATTGGTAAATGTGGTGGTAAAAATATAAAGTGCATGGTAACCAATGCTCGGAGCCTTGCAAATAAAATAGACGAACTAGAGTTCATTCTGAATGACAAAGGCTATGACATTGGGGGAATAACTGAGACATGGATGGATGAAAGCCATGACTGGATAGCTAATTTAAAAGGATACAATGTGTTTAGGAGGGATAGAACAGGGAAAAAGGGTGGAGGGGTTTGTCTCTTTGTTAAGAATTCTTTTACAGCTGTCCTCAACGATGAGATGGAGGAAGATTGCGAAGATGTGGAGTCCATTTGGGTAAATATTCATGGTGGAAATAAAAGTTGCCAATTGCTTATTGGGGTATGCTACAGGCCACCTCTTATTAATGAAGCTGCAGAACTGCGATTACTACAGCAGATTGAAAAAGCTGCAGGTAAAAATGAGGTCATAATTATGGGCGACTTTAACTTTCCAGACATTGACTGGAGTATTGAGGCTACCCATTCTGGTAAAAGCAGCAGATTTCTGGCAGCACTACAGGACAATTACTTGACTCAAATGGTAACTGAACCAACTAGGGGGAATGCGTTACTGGATCTGATCATTTCTAATAGACCCGATAATGTATCAAATGTGCAGGTTCAAGAACATTTGGGAAATAGTGATCACAACATGATAACGTTTGATCTGGTGACTGATAGGCCACGGGGCAGCGGGACCACTAAAATTATGAATTTTAGAAAAGCAAAGTTCAATCAAATTAGGCAGGCACTAAGTTTGGTGAACTGGGATAATGTACTACAAGGGGACGACACTGAAGGGAAATGGCAAGCTTTTAAACGTATTCTCAATCAATATTGTAGTATGTATATCCCATATGGAAACAAAATGTCTAGGAATAAAAAAAGGCCTCTATGGATGAATAGAAAGGTTAGGGATAAAATGAAGAGGAAAAAGAATGCCTATAAGGTCCTAAAACAGGAGGGGACCGAGGCTGCACTAAGCAATTATAAGGAGTGCAATAAAAATTGTAAAAAAGAAATTAGGCTGGCAAAGATCGAAGCTGAAAATCAAATCGCTAGGGATATCAAATCTAACCCAAAAAAGTTTTACAAGTACATCAACTCTAAAAAAAGAAAGGTTGACTGTATAGGAATCCTAAAGGATGAGGGTGGGAACTCAATGGTGGATGACCAAGGTAAGGCAGAGTTATTAAATGCTTTCTTTGCTTCTGTCTTCACAAAGGAAACAGCACTGTTGCAAATTACAGAGGCAGAAGAGTCTCAATCTTCTAACTGTAATATTAAATACTTAACGCAGGAAGAAGTAAAGGCAAGACTAAATAAATTAAAAATAGACAAGGCACCTGGCCCGGATGGCATGCATCCTCGGGTCCTAAGAGAATTAAGTTCAGTTATAGCTAAGCCCCTTTATCTTATCTTTTGTGACTCTCTTGCAACTAGCAGAGTCCCAGTGGATTGGCGTACAGCCCACGTTTTCCCATTATTTAAGAAGGGCAAAAAATCTGATCCAGGAAATTATAGACCTGTAAGCTTAACATCAGTTGTATGCAAACTATTTGAGGGGTTACTAAGAGATACTATACATGACTTCATAGTAGAAAATAATCTTATTTCTCAGCATCAACATGGGTTTACTAAAGACAGGTCCTGTTTGACTAACATGCTCAGCTTTTATGAGGTAGTGAATGCTAATATGGATATTGGGAATGCTGTAGATGTGATATACTTGGATTTTGCAAAGGCCTTCGACACTGTTCCCCACAGAAGTCTGGTGCAAAAGTTGAGGATGCAAGGACTGGGGAAGAGTTTGTGTGCATGGATAGGGAACTGGCTAATGGACAGAAAACAAAGAGTTGTGGTCAATGGATCGTACTCAAAATGGGAGACTGTTAGCAGTGGGGTCCCACAGGGGTCTGTACTGGGTCCAGTGCTCTTCAATTTATTTATTAATGACCTAGTAGATGCAGTAGTGAGCAATGTTGCTATTTTTGCAGATGATACAAAATTGTGCAGAATCATCAACTCTCAGGAAGATAGTGTCATATTGCAACAGGATCTGGATAGGATGGCTATATGGGCACATACATGGCAGATGAAATTCAATGTTGACAAATGTAAAGTCATGCATTTTGGTCGTACCAATGGTCTAGCACCATACAAAATAAATGGGATACAGTTGGGAACATCAAACTTGGAGAAGGACTTAGGAGTACTCATCGACAACAAGTTAAATAATCGTACTCAATGCCAAGCCGCTGCAGCTAAAGCGAACAAAATTTTGGGATGCATTAAAAGGGAAATAAAAACTCGAGATGCTAGCATAATATTGCCCCTGTTTAACTCTCTAGTAAGGCCACATCTGGAATATGGAATTCAGTTCTGGGCACCACATTACAAAAAAGATATTGCAGTTTTAGAGCAGGTGCAGAGACGAGCTACAAAATTGATACGTGGGATGGAAGGTCTCGCTTACCAAGAAAGGTTAGATAAACTGGGTTTATTTAGTCTAGAGAAAAGACGCCTTAGAGGAGATCTAATTAACATGTATAAATACATTAGAGGGCAATATAATAGCTTGGCGGATGAGCTTTTTGTCCCTAGGCCTTTTCAAAGGACTAGAGGACATGAGCTGCGCATGGAGGAAAAACGTTTTAGCCATTTATTTAGGAAAGGGTTCTTTACAGTAAGAGTGGTTAAGATGTGGAATGCATTGCCACAGGAAGTCGTTATGGCAAACTCTATACCTGCATTTAAAGGGGGCTTTGATGCTTTCCTTGCGTTGAAAGACATCCATGGCTACAATTACTAGGTTATGCCTAATGATGTTGATCCAGGGATTTTATCTGATTGCCATCTGGGGTCAGGAAGGAATTTTTCCCATTTGGGGCTAATTGGACCATGCCTTGTAAGGGTTTTTTCGCCTTCCTCTAGATCAACAGGGGTATGTGGGGGACGGGCTGTAATTGTACTTTGTACTGGTTGAACTCGATGGACGTATGTCTTTTTTCAACCAAAATAACTATGTAACTATGTAACTATGTAACACTGACTGACTAGAGTACATAAATATCGTGCTGATGCGCAATATATGAAATGTAGCTCTCAAGATTCTCACTAGTTAAGGGCCAAAAACCAGTGAAACTATTAGTATCAAGGCCGAGGAGGAAGTGAGAGAGCCGGCCTAAAGTACTGGAGGGACAAGCCTAAGCCCCACCCCTAAAAACAGCTAGCTCCTCCTGTACAAAGGTGTCAGCTGACCACCTGTTAGCTGACATCCTTTCAGACACGCCTCCTTAGCTTATAAGGATCGCGCTGTACTGTGCGTCCGTTCAGAGGAACTGCGCACGCGCGCCGATCGAACCACCACCGCTGAGATGCCAAGGATACCAGGAGAAGACGCCAGCACAGAAGCTCGATCATGCAGACGAACGGCGCCGGAGACACCGTGGGACCCTCACAAGAAGGTAAGATCGTTAAACATACTCTCCTATAGTGATATAACCTGGGTGCTCAATACTCAAATTACAATTCTCAATGCAAACCACAGCACATACAATAACCTGGGCAGTACCAAAGCATGCAATGTTTATTGCAGCTATGGTGCACTGGGGTGGGGTGCTTGGATTTTGCACCACTTGGCAATAATTCAGGAGGGACTTGGCAAACAGAGGTACAAAGGTATTACAATCACTACAGATTGGTAAGTAAGGTTATTGTTAAGTGTAGGGGTAGGTAGGTTAGTGTGTAGTGATGTAGTGAATATCAAATTTTCGTGACAGTTCGCAAACAGGTGAACTGCATAAACCGCCACATGGGCAGACAATTTTTAAAACCTTCAGGGACTGTTTCTGGCCACAAATGTGATGGAAAAGTTTTTTTTTTTCGAGGGGTCTAACACCTGGACTGTGGCATGCTGGAGGGGAATCCATGTCAAAAGTCCCACCAAAAATTACGTAGTTACGTACAGAGTTGTGTTTTAATCTCTAAAGGGCAGAAATCTCAGTACATTCCTAAATGTGTGGAATTAAGTGCTTTAAAATGTGCGGCGTGCGTACAAAGCAATAAGGTAGTGTAAGGGTAAGGGCTGGGTCACACTGACAGATGAAACGCTGCATTTAACGCACTGCAAACAACCACAAAGAGCTTTAGTGATATTATCAGGTGAGCAAATCATTGTTTTTGCTTGTTGACACCCCCAGGACATAAATGTTAGTCCTGTCAGCAGCAATCTTTGTGTAGTGGTGTGTATTGACCGCCATGCTTGTGCGCCTGTTCGAGGTAGTGCAAGCAATCATGGTTCTCCAGCCCCTGTGGTCAGCTGAGGTAGTTCAATGACAGTTAAGTGACCAAAAAAAACCACTGATTCTGCACTGAGGCTTTAGGCAGGGGGCAGTAGTGGATACAAGATGCCAGTAGTGTGTGAAGGATTATTGGGTTATGGTCGGTGCACTAGAACCATCAGACCTGTCTCTAACAGCTAACGTGTGCACTAGAAACACCGAATTGCAATATAACAATAGCAAGAAAAAGAAAAACAGCCATTACAAGGGCGATTGATTTATCACGTCAGTGCACTACTAGGACCAGCAGACCTATCTTCACAGCTAATGGCACCGACTGGACACACAGAATTGCAATATAACAATAGCAAGTGCACTGTGTGGACACACTGAACAGCAATACCACAAGATCAAAACACAGCATTTAGAAGGGCTCTTAGTGTTATGAATATGGCGAATTAGTACTGTAGCAGCAAGAAACTCCACTGGGGACACAGAACACAGGCCTAACTGAGGGTACTTTCACAGTAGGACGTTGCGTTTGATGCGACGTTAAGGTCGCACAATGCAGCTGTAACGCTAAGCATATACACTTTCACAGTGCGACGTTAAAGTCGCACGTTAGAAAATGTATTTACTATAGAACGAAAATGGCGCATGCGGAACATTTTTAAAAAGAAAAAAAATATTACTGAGCACGTGCAACACAAGTAACACAGCATATTCATTGCTAAAAGCGCAGCATGCAGCACTTTCTACTAACGCTACACGTTACACACTAACGCAACGTGTGCACTATGAATGTCGCACAGACTTTCCATTACTGTGCGTTATTCTACTCTGCATTAAAATATTTTATAACGTGCGACTTTAACGTCGCACTGTGAAGGAGGCATAACACTTTCCCTATCTGCAGAAATGCTCTGTCCCTAGTCTCCTTCACAGCAGCCACAGTCAGAGTGCAAAATGGCTGCTGTGCTGGCTTTCTGATAGGTGGGGGGGTGGTCCAGGTGGTAGAGATAGCTGATTGGCTGCCATGTGTCTGCTGACTCTGGGGTGAGGGGTACATTTTTGGCTCCTTTATAATGTACGAGGGGCAAATCGAACACACCATATGTTCGCGAACAGACATCAACGTGAACATGTGTTGTTCGACGTGTGCTATTTGCCGGGCGAACAGTTCAGGCCATCTCTATTAGGCCTCTTGCACACTGCAAGTGATTCCGATTCAGATTCCGCTTTTTAATCAGTTTTTACATCCGATTCAGATTCCGATTTGCAGTGTGCAGGGAGCAAACTGCAAATCGGAATCTGAATCGGATGTAAAAACTGATTAAAAAGCGGAATCTGAATCGGAATCACTTGCAGTGTGCAAGAGGCCTTAGTGTTAGCTGTAACGGCAGTGAGGTTAGTGATAGGAATAACTGCAGCAAGTTCAGTCTTAAATGTAGCTGCAGTGAGGTTAGTGTTAGGAAGAGCAGCAGTGAGGTTAGTATTAGAAGTAGTGACATTCAGGTGAGTGTTAGGTGTAGCGGCATTGAGGTTAGTTTTAGATGTAGCAGCAATGAGGTTAGTGTTAGGAGTAGGGATAGTGAGGTTAGTTTAAGGTGTAGTGGCAGTGAGGTTAGTGTTAGGAAGAGCAGCAGTGAGGTTAGTATTAGAAGTAGCGACATTGAGGTTAGTGTTAGGAGTAGCGGCAGTGAGGTTAGTTTTAGATGTAGCAGCAGCGAGGTTAGTATTAGGAGTAAGGGTAGTGAGGTTAGTTTTAGATGTAGCAGCAGCGAGGTTAGTATTAGGAGTAAGGGTAGTGAGGTTAGTTTTAGGTGTAGTGACAGTGAGGTTAGTGTTAGGAATAACTGAAGCGAGTTTAGTCTTAAAGAGACACTGAAGCGAAAAAAAATATATGATATAATGAATTGGTTGTGTACTATGAATAATTACTAGAAGATTAGCAGCAAAGAAAATATTCTCATATTTTTATTTTTTTAGGTATATAGTGTTTTTTCTAACATTGCATCATTCTCTAATATGTCCAGATTACACAACACTCAGCATTCAAAATGAGTCTTTCAGAGCAGTCTGTGAAGTAATGAACTCTCCTCTAGCAGAGGAAAAGTAAACAGTTCAATTACAGTTGAGATAATAAAAGTCAGATAACAGCCCTCTCCACGACTAAGTTAGTCGGAGAGCTTAATAGCTTTTTTGCATAGAGATAACAACTGGAGTTTCTCAACTCTTCCTGTACTGGAAACAATTAGACTGATGTATCTGATCTTAATGTTTTTTTTCTTAGCTGTACTACACATACAAATCATATCATCATTTTTTTTTCGCTTCAGTGTCTCTTTAAATGTTGCAGCAGTGAGGTTAGTGTTAGGAGTAGTAGCAGCAAGTTTAGTCTTAGGGGCAGTAAGAATAGTATTAGAAGTAGCGGCAGAGAGGTTAGTGTTGGGAGTAGCGACAGTGAGGTTAGTTTTAGATGTAGCAGCAGTGAGGTTAATGTTAGGAATAACTGCAGCAAGTTCAGTCTTAAATGTAGCAGCAGTGATGTTAGTGTTAGGAGTAGCAGCAGCGAATTTAGTCTTATATGTCACGGCAGTGAGGTTAGTGTTGGGGTAGCAGCAGCGAGATTAGTCTTAGATGTAGTGGCAGTGAGGTTAGTGTTAGGAGAAGCGACAGTGAGGTTAGTATTAGGAGTAGTGGCAGTGAGTTTAGTGTTAGGAGTAGCGGTTGTGAGGTTAGTTTTAGGTGTAGTGGCAGTGAGGTTAGTGTTAGGAGTAGCAGTAGTGAGGTTAGTTTTAGTTGTAGTGGCAGTTAGGTTAGTGTTAGGAGTAGCTTTAGAAAGGTTAGTATTAGGAGTGGTGGCAGTGAGGTTAGCCTTAGGAGTAGCAGCAGTGAGGCTAGTTTTAGGTGTAGTGGCAGTGAGTTTAGTGTTAGGAGTAGCGGTAGTGAGGCTTGTTTTAGGTGTATTGGCAGTGAGGTTAGTGTTAGGTCCTCATGCCTACCCGTTCTCCTCCATCTCCCTCCTTTTTACCAAAATCCTCAGTTGCGGCTCAGCCCAGGTTTCTGGAGTCGGGTGGTAGTGCGCAGATGTGCGCAGCCAGCCACGATGCGTATACGTACAAAGGCACGATGGCTCCTGGCCACACACACCTGCGCACTACCGCCCGACTCTGGTAACCTGGGATGAGAAGCGGCAGAAGGTTTCAGTAAAATGGAGGGGGATGGAGGAGAACGGGGGGGGGGGGGGGGGGGGGGGTTGGGCTCAGGTGGGCGCGATGACTGCACTTAATACATGCCTGCTCCCCCTGTTTTCAGTATTTTCTTTGGCTCTGGTAGCCTATAAGGATAGGAAGGCTAGTGTTGGGTGCTAAGAATAGGATTGGATTGTAACATCGGACTAAAGTCACAGTTTGAGATAATTGCTGGTACTTTCAGGGTCCCAGTGAATATGGAGAGGGGGTTGTCACGACCATTACATTATTTAAGCAGTGGAAGAGAGGATGGATATTAAAAAAAAAAAAAAAAAAAAAAATTAAAGTGTAGATAGGTTTTAAAGGAAACCTTAAGTGACATGATGAGATGATGTGTATGTACAGTGCCAAGCACACAAATAAATATGCTCTGATGCTTTTCTTCTTTCTCTGCCTTTAAGAGTAACAATACAATACAATACAATAACATTTCTATAGCGCTTTTCTCCATTAGGACTCAAAGCACTTAGGCTCTCTCAGATTCAGTAATTCTGTGATGAAACGCGGAAAAGCCGCTGCCTCTCAAGGTGAGGCGGCTGTTTCCGCGTCCAGCATGGCGTCACAACGCGGAAAAAACGCCGCATGCCGCATAGGCAGAGCGGCGGAATCCGCATTGGTAACGGCGGAATCCGCATTGGTAACGGCGGAATCCGCATTGGTAACGGCGGAATCCGCATTGGAGGCGGCTCCCGCACTCGGTTCACTGGATACATTGCAAAACAGTACTGGTGTGGCTGGGACTGATAGTCCACCTAGATTCAGAGTGACACGCGCGCGCGCACAGAGGCAGAGCTTAAATAACAGCCAGAAGGGAGTCAGCTGACCAGGCGGGTCAGCTGACATTTTCCACTACTCTCATTGGTCCAGCAATTAGGGAGGTCCTGGAGAGGTCCTTATGTATATATACTGCTGGCTGTTCACTTGCTCTTTGTCTGGCGTTGCGAACACATACGTGGGAGCACTCAGACCAGTAGTCAGATCCTTAAGTGTGCCGGGACCAGCTGGAGCTGTAATCCTACACTTAGCTAGATTCTGTTGATAGCTTAAAGTACTAGTTTGATTGTGATTATCTGTTATGACCTTCTGCCTGCCTGACCATCCTCTTGTATTCTGATCTTGTACCTTGCTATTCTGTTACTCTGTTGCCGAACCCCGGCTCGTCCTTTGACTCTGCTTCTGCCTCTTGATCTTGTACCTCGATATTTCTGATACCCTGTTGCCGAACTCTGCCTGTACCTAGACTCCGCCTCTGCCTTCTGAATCTGTACTTTATCTGTCTTTGTGTTACGATCTGGCTTGTCTGACCTCGAGAACCAACCTCACTATTGGAGGCGGTTCCCCGTCCTGTTAGTAACACTTTCCCCTGAGTGTCACTCTCAGACTTACCTTCCTACTCGCAGCCTGACTCCTCCCGCCTTGGAGAGTTCAGGTCTTCGGAAGGAAGCCGTGCAGTACTCCCCACTGCACTGAGGCCCAGTCCTCTTAGTGTTACTGTTACACCAAACACTACACTCTACTCAAGCACAGAGGTTAGCTGGTATATCGGATTATCGGTGATACTGCAGATCACTTATAATCTGGTATACATCTGTATTCCCAGTGATACTGCAGATCACCGGTAATCAGATCCTCTCTGTGCTCCACCGTTCGTTACAGAACGCCAGACCAAAGACAAAATGGACGCACGCACTGGTCCTCTGGGTGAACTTGCCACCTCAGTGGATAATGTCAATCGAGTGCTGGGTGAACACAAAGCATTGATTGAGGCTCTGACAGGGTCCGTCCAAACCCTCCAGACGTCAGTGGATGAAGTGCGATCCCCTCCTAGCGCAGACATACGCATGCCCGTTCCAGAACGGTTCTCTGGCCACAGATCTGACTTCCGCAATTTTAGGAGTAGAGTGTTATCATATTTTGAATTAAGACCCCGATCCTCTGGTACTGAGGCCCAGAAAGTCACGTTCATCAAAACTTTACTGGCCGGGGATTCTCAGACCTGGGCATATAACCTGTCCCCTAGAGACACAGCTCTGACCTCAGTAGAGGAATTCTTTAAGGCCATGGCCGTAATTTACGATCACCCAGACCTTGCTGAGACCTCTGAGCGGAAGCTCAAGCTTTTACGGCAAGGCAAGGGTCCAGTCGAAGAGTACGCTGCCGAATTTCGTAGGTGGTCAGTTACCGCCAGATTTGACACCTATGCCCTGATGGATTACTTCCTGTCTGGGTTGTCGGAGGAGGTCTCCGACCTAATGTTAAGTTTACCCGAGCCCAAAACAGTCGATGAGGCCATCTCATCGGCCATTCGAGTCGACCGTAGGCTACGCCATCAGAGACAGACTAGGGGCAGTCACCGTGTCAGGGTGACATCTTACGCGGCACCTTCCGCTGCACCCCTAGTAACACCATCTCCACCTGTCTCACCCTCTCTGGCCTTGCCTCCACCCGAGCCAATGCAGGTTGGTCGATCAAAACTGACCCAGGTGGAACGAAGGCGGAGAATGACTGAACAACTGTGCCTGTACCGTACAGAAGCGGGGCATAGAGTGCGAAACTGCCCTAACAAGCCGGGAAACGAGTCTGCCTAGGAGTAGTGGGGGGGTGACACCCTAGGCACACAATTCTCACCCCATAAAGAGAAAAAATTGCTTCTCCCTTGTACGATTACATGGGATAATAAGTCTGTAGCCACTGAGGCTTTTATTGATTCTGGCTCAGCGGCTAATTTTATGTACTTTGAATTTGCTCAGGAGTTAGGTATTCCTTTCACTCCAGTGAGTCCCCCCATTCAGGTCACGGTAGTAGACGATTCCCCTCTGCAACGGAATCGTTCCCTGTCACAGACCCCGGAGGTGAAGGTCACGATAGGGGTACTGCATGGGGAACAACTACAGTTTTTCGTATTACATATGTCAACCTCCACTATCATCCTAGGCATGCCGTGGTTACAAGTCCATTCACCACAAATAGACTGGGCTACGGGTCAGGTAACCAGCTGGTCCGATCATTGTCGCCAGCAGTGTTTAGGGAAGGTGACATTGGGCCAGACCAGGGTTCAGTTGGAAGGGGTTCCAGTACAGTATTCTGAGTATGCCGATGTGTTCTGTCCTAAGGCCGCTGACAAGTTACCGCCGCATCGCCCATTTGATTGCCCCATTGATCTCCAAACTGGTTGTATGCCCCCTAGGGGTCATCTTTACAATTTGTCCGGGCCAGAGAAACTGGCCATGCAAGAGTATATTCGTGAGAATTTAGCTAAGGGGTTCATTCGACCATCCCGGTCGCCCGCAGGTGCAGGGTTTTTCTTTGTTAAGAAAAAAGACGGGAGTCTGCGACCGTGCATAGATTACCGGGGCCTGAATAAAATCACAATAAAAAATCGTTACCCCTTGCCCCTAATAGATGACCTTTTCACTCAAGTTACCAACGCTAAAGTCTTTTCAAAATTAGACTTGCGGGGCGCATACAACCAGGATCAGAAAGGGCGATGAATGGAAGACGGCCTTTAACACACCCGACGGGCACTATGAGTACTTGGTGATGCCCTTCGGGTTGTGTAACGCCGCGGCCGTCTTCCAGAAATTGATTAATGAGGTATTCAGAGAGGTGTTGGGCAGGTTCGTGTTAGTATACCTGGACGATATACTTATCTTTTCCAACAACCTCTCTGAGCACAGAACACATGTCCGAATTGTACTGGACAAACTGAGGCAGAACTCGCTTTATGCAAAGTTGGAAAAATGTATTTTCGAGGTGACATCTGTTTCTTTTTTGGGGTACATTATTTCCACTTCGGGTCTGTCAATGGATCCTGCCAAGGTCTCTGCTGTGATAGAGTGGCCCCAATCCGTGGGGTTAAAGTCTTTGCAGAGATTCTTAGGCTTTGCTAACTACTATCGGAGGATCATAAAGGGGTACTCCACTGTTATCTCACCCCTCACTAGTCTCACAAAAAAAGGGGCAGATACTAACCACTGGACCCCAGAAGCCCTACAAGCGTTCACTACCCTGAAAACCTTGTTTTGTTCAGCACCCATCCTGAGGCATGTCGACACCTCTTACCCCTTTATTGTCGAGGTGGACGCCTCGGAGGTCGGGGTGGGGGCTGTGCTGTCTCAGCGGTCAGGGTTACAGGGAAGATTACATCCTTGTGCTTATTTCTCTCGTAGGTTCTCCCCGGCGGAGAGAAACTACGATATCGGCAACAGAGAGCTCCTGGCCATTAAACTTGCCTTTGAAGAATGGCGTCACTGGCTGGAAGGAGCAGAGCATACCATTACAGTGTACACTGATCACAAGAACCTGGAGTACATCGAGGGGGCTAAGAGGTTAAGTCCCCGACAGGCTCGATGGTCATTGTTCTTTTCGAGGTTCAGGTTCATTATTACGTACACCCCGGGCAGCAAGGACATCAAGGCAGATGCCCTGTCCAGATGTTTTGAGCTGGAGACAGCCCAGCCCTCTGACCCAGAATCCATTATCCCACAGAGGTTAGTGCTAGCGGCAACGGAGACTTGGGAGGACTGGACAGAGACCCTGAGTCCCTTCCAGCAGGATGTCCCTGAGGGGAAACCGGAAGGGGTTATGTTTGTGCCCTTACCCTTTCGTCTCCGCATTTTACAGATGTTTCATTCCCACAAGAATGCGGGACACCCGGGGGCAGCCAGAACTCAGGATCTGGTATCCAGGTGTGCTTGGTGGCCTTCTCTGGCAGCAGACTGCAGGGAGTTCGTTAGGGAGTGTGCTGTATGCGCAAAAAGTAAACCCTCCCGGCTGGCACCTGTGGGTACCTTGCAGCCTTTGCCCACCCCGAGTGAACCATGGACTCACTTGTCCATGGATTTTGTAGGTGAGCTTCCCAGGTCAGAGGGTATGTCGGTCATTTGGGTGGTAGTCGACCGCTTCAGTAAAATGGCCCATTTTGTGCCCTTGAAAGGACTCCCCTCGGCCCAGGAATTGGCCGACGTGTTTATCACACATGTTTTCCGGCTACACGGCATTCCGGAAAACATAGTGTCGGATCGGGGAGTCCAGTTCGTTTCTAGATTTTGGAGGGCATTTTGCCAACAAATGGGCATGAAGCTGTCGTTTCTGTTCGGGCTACCACCCACAGACCAATGGTCAAACGGAGAGAACCAATCAGTCTTTAGAGCAATTTGCAGAGGCGCAGAACGACTGGGTCAAATTTCTGCCTTTCGTGGAGTTCGCGCAAAATAATTTGAGAAGCTCTTCCACCGGATTTTTTCCGTTCCAGGTAGTGTCTGGAAGATTGCCCAAATTTTCACCATTGCCAGTGGCCTCCACCCCGTTTCCAGCTCTGGAGGCCTGGCAAAAGTCTTTTAAAAACATTTGGCGCACGGTGAGAGATAGTTTGCAAAAGGCGTTTTTGAATCAGAAGGGTCAAGCTGATAAAAGACGTTCGGTGGAGTGGAGCTTCCAGCCAGGAGACTTGGTGTGCGTATCCACACGTCATTTGACCCTGAAACAGCCCTCAGACAAATTGGGCCCCAAGTTTGTCGGTCCGTTTCCGATAGTGAAAAAGATTAACAACGTTACCTACACCGTTGATCTTCCCGCCAGCATGCATGGGGTAAGGTCATTTCACGTATCCCTGCTCAAACCTGCAGTCCATATGGGCCCTACTCCTCCTCCTCCTGTCCTGGTAGATTGTCAACCTGAGATCGAAATTGAGAAAATTTTGGACTCACGCATTGTCCAGAACTCGGTACAGTATCTGGTACACTGGAAGGGGTATGGCATTGAGGAGAGACAATGGGTACCCATTGCATGCGGATGAATTGAGGAAAGAGTTTTATGCCTTACATCCCGAGAAACCTGGTAGGAGTTGTCCGGAGTCCACTCCTCGGGGGGGGGGGGGGGGGGTACTGTGATGAAACGCGGAAAAGCCGCTGCCTCTCAAGGTGAGGCGGCTGTTTCCGCATCCAGCATGGCGTCACAATGCGGAAAAAACGCCGCATGCCGCATAGGCAGAGCGGCGGAATTCGCATTGGTAACGGCGGAATCCGCATTGGTAACGGCGGAATCCGCATTGGTAGCGGCGGAATCCGCATTGGAGGCGGCTCCCGCACTCGGTTCACTGGATACATTGCAAAACAAAACAGTACTGGTGTGGCTGGGACTGATAGTCCACCTAGATTCAGAGTGACACACGCACACGCACAGAGGCAGAGCTTAAATAACAGCCAGAAGGGAGTCAGCTGACCAGGCGGGTCAGCTGACATTTTCCACTACTCTCATTGGTCCAGCAATTAGGGAGGTCCTGGAGAGGTCCTTGTGTATATATACTGCTGGCTGTTCACTTGCTCTTTGTCTGGCGTTGCGAACACATACGTGGGAGCACTCAGACCAGTAGTCAGATCCTTAAGTGTGCCGGGACCAGCTGGAGCTGTAATCCTACACTTAGCTAGATTCTGTTGATAGCTTAAAGCAGTGTTTCTCAACATTTTATTAGTATGTACCCCTTTTAAAACCCTGTACTCGCCGAGTACCCCCTAGCATAGTAAACATTATCGCAAGTACCCCTTGACAAATGTATGTATATATCATATTACATGATAATTGGTTCTAAACAATTTCCAAGCATTTACTATTGCTTTTATTTAGCTAAAATACTAATTTGGTGTTGTTTAAATGGGATTTAACAATTTCTAAAACTCTAAATTTGTTATTCTTGGTTAAGTATAGCAAGTCTGAGTACCCCCTGGAACCATCAGAAGTACCCCCTGGGGTACGCGTACCGCATGTTGAGAACCTAGGGCTTAAAGTACTAGTTTGAGTGTGATTATCTGTTATGACCTTCTGCCTGCCTGACCATCCTCTTGTATTCTGATCTTGTACCTTGCTATTCTGTTACTCTGTTGCCGAACCTCGGCTCGTCCTTTGACTCTGCTTCTGCCTCTTGATCTTGTACCTCGATATTTCTGATACCTTGTTGCCGAACTCTGCCTGTACCTAGACTCCGCCTCTGCCTTCTGAATCTGTACTTTATCTGTCCGTGTGTTACGATCTGGCTTGTCTGACCTCGAGAACCAACCTCACTATTGGAGGCGGTTCCCCGTCCTGTTAGTAACACTTTCCCCTGAGTGTCACTCTCAGACTTACCTTCCTACTCGCAGCCTGACTCCTCCCGCCTTGGAGAGTTCAGGTCTTCGGAAGGAAGCCGTGCAGTACTCCCCACTGCACTGAGGCTCAGTCCTCTTAGTGTTACTGTTACACCAAACACTACACTCTACTCAAGTACAGAGGTTAGCTGGTATATCGGATTATCGGTGATACTGCAGATCACTTATAATCTGGTATACATCTGTATTCCCAGTGATACTGCAGATCACCGGTAATCAGATCCTCTCTGTGCTCCACCGTTCGTTACAAATTCGTAGTAGGATGAAGTATTCACACAACATAAGTTATATTTCTGCAAATGCCAAACTGAACAGGTGGGTTTTCAGTCTAGATTTAAACACCTCTAGAGATGGAGCTGTCCTGATCTGTTGAGTTAAGGAGTTCCAAAACGTAGGGGCAGCATGACAGAAGGCTCTGGGACCAACAGTTTCCAAGTGGACTCTGGGTATGACTAGATTATTAGAACCTGTGGATCTGAGAATGCGGGGATTGCTACGCAGCTGCAACATTTCTTTAATGTATCCAGGGCCCAGATTATTCAGTGATTTAAATGTCGGTAGGCCGATCTTGAATAGAACCCTCCATTCTATAGGTAGCCAGTGAAGGGAGTGCAGGACTGGCGTTGTGGCAGTGACGGGGTTGGTTGGTTAGCAGTCTGGCAGCAGTGTTCTGTATCAGGTGTAGGCGGTACTAAAAGTCCTTTTTTGGAAGGCCAGTGTAGAGAGCATTGCAGTAGTCCAGTCGGGAGGTAATGAAGACATGAACTAAAGTTGGTATATCTTCTGGGCGGATGAGGTGCTTGATTTTTGCTTTGTTCTTAAGGTGAAAATAAGATGATTTCACCACAGCAGAGATGTGAGTTCTGAAGTTTAAATCCCCATCAATTAGAACTCCCAGGCTACGCACATGATTAGAGCTGCGTAGATCCGTGCCTCCTATTCCCAGTGGTGAAGACTGCAAGTTAAGTTGTTTTGTTGTCATGCGCTGCCCTCCGATCAGAAGGACTTCAGTTTTGTTTCCATTTCGTTTCAGCAAGTTGTCATTCATCCATTGCTGTAGTTCACGTAAGCAGGCGTTTATAGTTGGAGTTGGGTCTGTCACACCAGGTTCGAAGGAAAGATATAGTTGGGTGTTGTCCGCATAGCAGTGGTATGTCAGGCCATATTTTTGGATTCGTTTTCCAAGCGGTAACATGTAAATCGTGAAAAGCAGGGGAGAGAGGATTGAGCCCTGAGGCACCCCATACTTAAGTGGTATAGGGGTGGACAGGAAGGGCCCCATAGACACTTTTTGGTTTCTGCCACTCAAGAAGGATTTGAACCACTGAAGAACTATGCCATCAATGCCACAGTATTCCTGTAGCCTGTTTATCAAGAAGTCATGGTCAACTGTGTCAAAGGCTGCAGAAAGGTCTAGCAGTATGAGGATGGAACACTCTCCTCTGTCTCTTGCCATGAGCAGGTGGTTGCATATTTGGATGAGGCCAGTTTCAGTGCTGTGGTGTTTCCTGAAGCCAGACTGGAATGGGTCATAGCTGTTGTATTGTAGGATTTTGGATTCTAGCTGGAGATATACAGCTTTTTCTATTAGCTTACCCAGAAAGGGAAGGTTAGAGACAGGTCTGTAGCTGGTCATTGCATCAGGGTCCAGGGAGTGTTTTTGAGGAAAGGCCTGATGATTGCTTCCTTCAGTAAAGCAGGAAATATCCCTGATTGTAAGGAACAGTTAACAATTTTGAGGAATACCGGTACAAACAGGTCGGGGCAGTTTAACATGAACTGTGTTGGGCCAGGATCCAGGTCACAGGTAGGTAGGCGGAGGTGAAGGAGGATGCTTGATGTGACTTCTTCATCGATTTCTTTGAAGTTTGACCAAGGTGTTACGTTGTCTCTGCTAATGGTCCTCGGCGCTATATTAGGCCCAGATGTTGTAAGTTGGATGACGGACCTTATAGCGGAGACTTTGTCTGTGAAGAAATGGGCAAATTGGTCACAGAGGTCCTTTGAAGACTCGATATTAAGTTTTTGACATGCCGGGTTGCAGAGTTTTTCCACTGTGCAGAACAGTTGGGCTGGTTTGTTAACTGCAATTGTAATCTCTTGTGATAGAAAGGATGATTTTTTTCCCGTGATTACCTTTTGGTAATTCTTCAGGTGGAGGATTAAGGCATGTTTGCAACTAATAGTTTTTCTCTAGTCATGACCCAGTCAGACTACTGATAAGGAATTACAGCCATAAAATACTTTGCTCTAGGAAGCCCAGTTCTCTGCCAGAAGAGAATAGACAAAAAAGTCATCAGTTCATATCAGTGGCATAATAATAGGAGCTGCAGCATCCGCGGTGGGGCCCAGGGCCGCTCTAGAGCCCATTTAGGAGTGTTTTTGGGAGGCCAGAGGGGTCGCAGCATGATGAAAGAGCATGGGCACACATTGACGGAGAGGGGGGACAGTCCCCCCTCTCCCTCACCTCGGGCTCTCCCCTCAGCGCTCCCCTCCAGCATCTATCAGCGGCAGCAGGCGGCGGGCAGGAACACATACCTTCATGTGTTGCACCGCCGGAAGTTCATCTAAGTGTCTGATGCTACTTCCTGCTTAAACAGGAAGTAGCATGAGGCACTTAGAGATCGTACGTCCGCGGTGGATGGAGGTATGTGTTCTTGCCCGCCGCCTGCTGCCACTAATAGATGCTGGAGGGAAGCGCTGAAGGGAGAGCCCGAGGTAAGGGAGGGGGGGACTGTACCCCCTCCCCGCCAATGTGTGCCCATGCTCTCTCCTCATGCTGTGACCCCTACGGCCCCCCAAAACATCAAAAATCTTATAGTAAGACACCTGGAGATAAGAATTAGCAGCCTTTGTTTAGTCAAATGAGTAAAACCAGATAAAGAGGAAGTGATCTCAGAGATCAGAAGGAAAAATATTAGGATTTAAAAGATGTGACAGGGGGTTGGGATACAGAATTTTAAATGTTACAAAACCTGTTTGGGATTATGGAATAGTGAGTGTGTGAGAGATAAAAAATACTGATGGGGCGCTGCTAAGCTAAAGCAGGGAGAAGGGGTACATGTTGGTCCAGGCAAACCAAGCAGGCACTTAGAACCTCACCCACAGCAAGAGCCTACCCTGCTGTCAGGGTCGCCATTTCTATGACTTGTGTGCATGTCTCTGCCCCACCATCACTCACGCACAGACCTCAGATCAATGGCAATAAGAACAGAGGGGACAGTAGCGCAGTGATCATGGCGTAGACAGCAGATGCAGAAGTGAGGTCATTGCTTGCTTCCTGCATTTGAAGTGTGCAGCACGGTTCCTGTGTGCTACTCTCCTGGCTTCGGGTCACCACTGATCTGTAGATCTGTGAATGTTGAAGATGGGGAGACAGCAGCAAGCATCACACCCCCACTAACATCAATGCCTTATACCACGGACAACTTTGGCTACAGTACCTATACTGGGGGTGGCTACCTATATGGGAGAATGGACCTCTGACTGGGGGGAAGGGCCACAAAATCATTTGCCGCACCCCAGGTAGGGAGTAGTGGTATTTTTAGAAATCCTTATTGATGGAACAGAGTGGTAGGCACACACACATAGGCACCTGGTACAATTTAGAGCTCTTTTCTGAAGAAAAGAAAACATGGAGAGAAAAATCATACACAACGATCAGGCAATGTAGCTCACTTAGAACAGAGAAAAAAAACTGTGACATCTTGTGGTTGCTTTACTATACTACAGTTTAAGTAATACTGTTGATAATTCTAATACTTATTTGTATTTCTCCTAAGTCAAAATTATTCAGCCACCCAGTAATGCTGATTCAATACTTCAGTCTAATTAGTGTGTCAGGGTTGCTAGTTGGTACAGTCACAGTAAAAGTGAGTAACATTTTCCAGGGAAGAGCCAGAGGTAATCGTATCATGGTAGTGACTTGCTGCCAATGAAGGTACAGAGAAAAGGCACAAAAATAAGCAGAGGTTGCCGACTCAGAGAATGACAGGAGGTCTAGACTGAGTAAATGCATGCATGGGTGCACACCGATATGTGTTGGAGTGGTAGTGAGATGGAATGAAATAAGAGTGAATTTCAGGAGGTTGAGATCAGAGCGTGGGAAAGAAGAGTATGTAACGTTAGATGAGCAAAAGAGACAAATGAAGACAAGGTCAAGTATGAGAGTCGTTGCTGTGAGTCTCAGCGGTGGACAATGGTGAGAAGCCAAAGAAAAATGTGTGAGAGGAGTTTAGTATCAGCAGAGTTGTCAGTATCAATAGGATGTTGCCTGTTATGATTGAAGATATTGTACATTGGAAATAAGGCGGCCACACAGGGGCGTGGCCCAGAAGGAAGTAAGATTTGCCCAGAATTTCATAGTTAGAATTAAAATTAGAATTATGAAAGGAGAAAGGTCAGTGTGGGTAGTGTGTTTGTTCTTCTCAGCCTTGTTTTCCAGATCAGGAAGTAGAGCTGAATTGTAAGCCCTTACCACAATGCAACAGGTAAAATGGTGTCATTAAGTTATTCATTTTAAAGTGAGGCCCACTGGCCCAGAAAGATGAGGAGATTGAGTTTATGGATGTGTTGGAGTTTGTTGTGTATGGAATGTGCATTTCATAGAGCACCTGCTATAAGACCAGGAAAAAGGGCTGACATTATAAAGGCTACATGGAACACAGCACATGAGCTGTGTGGGAGGTTGGTCTGCAGAGGATGCTAATCTAGGAATGGACTGTAGGAAGGGAGAAGTTTAGAAAGCAGGACAAATATTAACCCCCTTGCCGTCCCAATTCTGACGGCAAGGGGGCGGCGCAGCACTTTTTAAAAAAATGTTTTTTATATCATGTAGTGAGCCCAGGGCTCGCTACATGATAGCCGCTGACAAGCGGCATCCCCCTACCTACTTCGATCGCCGCCGGCGATCTTTGCAAGCAGGAAATCCCGTTCAGAACGGGATTTCCTGCTGGGCTGTCATGGACGTCAGAGGGAATCCCGATCCACCCCTCAGCGCTGCCTGGCACTGATTGGCCAGGCTGCGCAATGGGCCTGGAAAGGGGGGGGGGGTGGCACGGCGGGTAGCGGCGAATCGGCGGTGATCGGAAAATGCACGCAGCTAGCAAAGTGCTAGCTGCGTGCAATAAAAAAAAATATGCAAATCGGCCCAGCGGGGCCTGAGAAATCCTCCTGCGCAGGTTACCCCGAGCTGAACTCGGGATAACCGGCAAGGAGGTTAAAGTGGGTTGGAACTGCAAAATGAAAGTTCTTGTACAAGAGTATTAATGTAACATAGTTAACCTCATTTTTTTTTATAAATAGATACAATTATACATTACCTGTGTCCCTGCACTGCCTAGTATATTGGAAGGTGCTCATAAGTAAGGTCTCAACTGCTTATAGCTCACACTTCCTCGCCTCCTCCCTTGTAGAGCTGAGTTCCAGTGGCAATGGCTGGCACGTCCTTTGGAAATGGACCCTGAAGGCGCACAGCTTTCCACTGGCCTGATACCACTGTCAGTCACTGTGACATCAGCGGCACGGTTGGGCCAAAGCAGAGGCAATTGAGGCTCCAACCTCAGGCGCAGTGTAGGAGGGGCGCACAACTCACTCAGCTATCATTCCCCTTTTATGTTTGAAGCAAAGAGAAATAAGAAAAGGGGATACATGGCAGTGACTGCAAGCCACATAACTAGAGATTAAGGTGTTGGGGGGGGGGGGGGGTTGGGCCCCTGGGGCACCTCTTACTCTAATAGCAATCAGTGTGTGATGGCTGAGGTTTGAGGGATGGGGCTGCACTTTGGTGTCTCAGCCTTGGGTGCTGGAGGACCTCGTCCCAACTCTGGTCAGCGGTATCTGTGACGTCTTGTACTTAGCAAAAGTTTGCAGTTTCATCTTATGTTACGTCTTAGTAGGCCTGCACTCTGAATAAGAAGTCTTTGTCGATTTCTCACACTACAAGACGTTATATTAAAAAAGAGAAAAAGAGATTGTTAAAGTGTACCAGAAATTACCTGTAATAAAAGTTTTATACACACCTGGGCTGCTGGAGAGATACGTAAAAAGTGCACTTCCCTTGCGTCAGACTGGCTGTGACTGGAGGAAGTTACGGGACCCGGTACTGGAGCAGGAGAAGACTGCGGACGACGGTGTGGGAGTGAGCCATGCTCATGTGGCTGGAGGAAGATATGTATAAAAATGTTATTTCAGGTCCTCTCTGGTTTCTTTTAAGTCTATAAAGCCAAGGCAGTCTATAAAGCCAAAGCCTAGGTAGCCAGAATGCATTATGGTACTGATACAAAATAATCTTTAAAGAGATATACCACTCTTCTGCTCTGTTTGCTAGATATTATTATTTATATAGCGCTGACATCTTCTGCAGCGCTTTACAAAGCATATAGTCATTTCACCATCTGTCCCTCAGAGTGGCTCACAATCTAATCCCTACCATAGTCATAGTCAAGTGTTCCTACCTTAAGGTCGCCACACACAATACAATAAAATTATCTGATTTTACAGAAATTCGATAAAAACGATCGTATCTCCCGAAAAGATCGAAAGCTTTTTTTTTTCATTCGGCTGAAAAATCCGATCAGATTTCCTGTTTTTTTCTATTTATATTGATCCGAAATGCCAGATATTTCTCTTCAATTTTTTTTAAAGACTGTATAGTGTGTGTTAGATTGTCAATTTATTAATATACACACCCTAGCCATTTTCTCAGAGTTTCCAATCAGTTTTTTCATAATTGGGGACATTTTTTCCATATGTGTGTGGTACATTGGTCATATTTTTGAAATGTTACAATCAGTTAGAAAAATGTATCGCAATTCTTAAATTGAAAAGATATGTAAAAAATTGTATGGAGGGATGCTTGGTTTTTGGAGGGGATAGGAGTATTTTGAGGACAATGAATTGGAAGGTATGGACAAGGGCATAGTATGGTCAACTCATAAGGCGGTGATAAGGGGGGTCTTTATTTCTTTGGGAGCCAAAAAAAAGAGAGAGTATAATAGTAAAATTATGGAATTATTATCGGAAATAGGAAAATTGGAATTAGAACATAAGGGTTCATTGGATTAGAAAGCACTAGATAGTTTGAACAGGGCAAGGGTCACATTGTCAGAGCTATTAGAGAGTAGACTGAGGGAAAAAAATAGAATTTATTCTGCCAAATGGTTTGAACATGCAAATAAAAGTGGGTGGTGGTTGGCAAGGGCATTATAAGGACAAAAGAAAAGTGCGTATATTCCTAGGATTAAGAATGATGGGGGGGGGGGGGATATGTGGTCGAGCTGCAGGCACACAAAATCGCCAATGTTTTTAAGGAGTATTATTCTTTGCTATATGGCCTTCCGAAAAATAGATCTAGGGATTTTGATAAAGGGATGTGGAAATACTTAGAGGAATCTGGAATGGTCAAATGATCACAGGAAGATACGGGAATGGGTCAACGAGATAAAATACATTTATCAGATGGAGTCTATGACTCATACACTATGATAGGGACGAGGTCTTCTCACGAACATGGATCCTTTGAAATATATTCTTAGAGTCAGATGAACACAAACAAATTTATTTGGACCCATAACACCACCACGTCGCATTCCCTTCGTGATGGGGACAATTTAATCCTCTGGGCAAGAGATGGGCTTGAAAACAACCAGATAATGTGAGGTCAAAATGGGCTGGTTCGGCATAGACCCTTCAACTGAGCTTTTCTTCTTTCCTTACCTTAATCGGTCTCCATGGGGCTGGGCTCCCTGGAGACCCACCCTCTTCTCTTCTTTCTTTTCTTCTGTTCTTTTCTCTCCTTTCTTTTCCTCTCTCTTCCTCTTTTAATTGTAATTTTTTCTGCAAACAGAACTATAACCTCACCTCTGAGTAAATTACATTATTGCATATATTATAAGTCCTAACTTCGGTTATATTATGAATAACTCCACTTCACTGTAAATTGCAAGAGTTGCAACATTCTCTCAAAACCACTATGGGCCTTAATTTGGGTGGGGAGGGGGCGCCCGGAACCAGGATATTAGATGCTGAGCACATTGGTATATTTCGTTAAGTTAGATTGCTGGTTGGATGTCTCTCCCCCACTCAGTGAAAATGTTATTCGTACTGATTTATTTGTATTTACAGCACACTGTTTTGAACGTGCTTTATAATCTGTACTGTATATTTCTAAAAATAAAGAATATAAAAAATAAAAAAAAATCACAGGAAAACGAAGATATAATGAAAAAAGAGATTAGTGAGGAAGAGGTGTTAGCTATGATAAAAGCCATGAAGGTGGGTAAGTCACCTGGTCCTGACGATTTCATAAAGCAATATTTTTCCAATTTCAATGATGTGTTAGTGCCACCCATGTGTAGATTCTTTAATACCCTTAAAGAGGGTAGAGTAATGCCCAAAGACGTGTTAGAGGTTCATATAACAGTTATCCATAAGAGTGGGAAAGATCCTGCCTTGTGTCAAAGTTACAGGCCTATACAGTATCATTACTGTAATTTGGATATAAAGATTTTTGCAAAAATTTTAGTTGAGAGAATTAAGCCATGGCTGGGATTAGTAGTTAAAGGAGATAAGGTTGGGTTTGTGCCAGGGAGGGAAGGGAGGGATAATGTGGCAAGGGCGATGGCATTGTTTAAGTGGTCTTCGATGAAAGGAGTTCCGATGATGGTGTTATCGACGGATGTGGAGAAGGCATTCGACAGGGTGAATTGGGATTTTATTATGTCTGCTTTAAGATTTGTAGGATTAGGAGAGAACATGTTAAATTGGGTGGGTGCGCTGTACTCTGGTCCAACTGCAAGGGTTAAAACGAATGGTGTCCTGTCGGATGCCTTCTCCTTGCCGAATGGAATGAGACAGGGGTGTCCCTTGTCACCGGTTATATTTATTTTGACCTTGGAAGTTTTTTTGTGTACTGTTAGGAGGACTGGGAATATCCATGGAATTAGAGTTGGAGATGAGGAGCATAAGATATCGGCTTTTGCGGACCATATTTTATTTTATATTTCGGAACCTCAGGTGTCTTTATCGAATTTGGTCAAGGAAATTAAGAGAGATATGGTATTTTTTCAAATTTTAAGATTAATAAGACTGAGATCTAAGACTAAATCTGAAGCACTGAATGTGTCATTGGCACCAGGAGTTGTGAAATTGGTAGAAAGTAATTTTTCATTTCCTTTTAGGAAAGAGGCTATTACATATTTGGGAATAATGTTACCAAGTGATTTATGGAGGCTGTACTCCCTAAATTATCTTCCATTATTAAGTTCAATTAAAAAAGATCTGGCTTGGGTGTATAGATATTATTAAAATGAATATTTTGCATAGGTTGGCATTCTGTATGTCCATGATTTCAATTTGTGTGCCTGTAGCTTTTTTCAGGTCTCATCAATTCTTATCAGGTTTGTTTGGCAGAACAAGCCCTCAAGATTAGCATATGAGATTTTGGTACGTCCTAAAGATAAGGGGGGGGGCAGGGCTTCCGGATATGAAACTTTATTATAGAGCTTGTGTAATGGTAAGACTTTTCAATTGGACGCATGGGGGTGGAGGTAAGAAGTGGGTTGATATTGAAAAGAAATTGGTTGGATTGGATTTGGAAAAAGTTATTTGGCTTCCGGGGAAATTTAGAGATCTACCAAGCTGGACACCCTCGTGGATTAAAAATGTATTTAAGGTGTGGGATGTTGTTAAAGGACTTATGAGCCCAAATAGGTAAAAAAAGAAAAGTACCTTAATCACTTTTAAACGCACGGAGGACGCCGTCCGCGCCCTCCGTGCAGTTCCGCCGGGTCCCCGCAGTGTGATAGCCCCCCGTGCCGCTCCCGACCCCACAGACGGGGTCGGGCTCCCCTTCCTCTCCTAAGATGGCCGCCGGAGCTGGCCGCGGCTGCGCAGTCCGCATACACGTTAGGAAGGGGAGCCCGACCCCGTCTGTGGGATCGGGAGTGGCATGGGGGGCTATCACACTGCAGGGACCCGGCGGAACTGCATGGAGGGCGCGGACGGCGTCCTCCGTGCATTTAAAAGTGATTAAGGTACTTCTCTTTTTTTACCTATTTGGGCTTGTAAGTCAATTAATAAGAACGGGGGGTTGGTCTGTGGGAATTTTCTTGATGACTCCTTTGGGGGGATTCTCCTTTTTTTCTGCCAGGAAAAGAAAGGGGTTTTTTTTGGATCGTGGGGTGAGAGGTGAGGTGTAATCTTAAGAGATATTATGAATAATGGAGAAATTAAAAGTTTAACCCGGTTGCGTGAGGAATATGGTCAATTTCCATTTGATTTTTGGAGACATACTCAATTAAAAAAAGGAAAATATGTATTTCGGCTCATGTTACATCAGTTAGTTCTAGAATTAAGGAAATTAATTTAAAATGATTGAGAAGATGGTTTAGAACACCGGATAGGTTGGCTAAAATGTTTCAGGGGGTGAATGATAGATGTTGGAGGGGGTGTGGATCAAAGGGGTCTTTAATGCATTTAGTGTGGGAGTGCCCCGTAATATCGGGCTTTTGGAAGGGTGTGTTGGACTGTATTAAGGAATTATGGGAAGATTGTGGAGACTGGGACCCAGTAAAGGTATTGCTTGCTACATGGAACATCTATGTCTATTGGTAAATATAAGAGGTCTTTTGTTCCTCAGCTCCTGATTGCAGCTAAAAGTTTAATCCCAGTTAAGTGGAGATGCCAGGGTTCTCCAACCCTGAAAGAATGGGTTGAGAGAGTTAATACGGTGAAGAGTATGGAGAATCAGATTGCTTTGCAGCAGGATAGATTGGAAACATTTAATGTTAAATAGGGAAAATGGAGAGAATTTCAAGATACTAAGGAGTATGGAGATATGGTGGAGATGTAGGGAAGGAACCTGCTGTAATTATAATTTTTTTTACTTATGTAGTACTTTGGAGGGTAATTGGTGGAGGGGATCTTTAGAGAAGAAATTCTAATAATGTTGAATTCTTTATGAGTGGGGATTTGAGATTAGGGAGAGTAGGGGGGGGGGGGGGGGTCTTTATGGGAATATGAGGATATGTTGTATTGGAATTGATATGAGAGTTGGAAATATTCTTACTTCTTCAATAAATTATATTTAAAAAATAAAAAATTGTATGGTGTGTGTGGCCACCTTTAGTCATATCTTCATGGTGATCTAAGGTCAATTTAGGGGGGTCCAATTAAATTATCTGTATGGAAAATGGAGTGCCAGGAAAAACCCATGCAGACACAGATAGTGCCATGGCTGGGAATCAAACTAGAGACCCAGTACTGTAAGGCGAGAGTACTATCCTCTATGCCAGTGGTTCCCAACCTTTTCCGGCCCGGGGAACACTGCCTGACCAAATTTTTCTCCGGGGAACGGCGCGGGGGGGGGGCGACGGGCGGGGTTGCGGCTGCATAGCTAGCATAGTTGCCCCAGTGTAGGGAGTTTAGTTGCCTCAGTATAGCTAGTATAGTGCCCCAGTATAGCCAGAATAGTGCCCCAGTATAGCCAGCATAGTGCCCCAGTATAGCCAGCATAGTGCCCCAGTATAGCCAGCATAGTGCCCCAGTATAGCCCCCCAGTATAGCTAGTATAGTGCCCCAGTATAGCCCCCCAGTATAGTGCCCCAGTATAGCCCCCCAGTATAGTGCCCCAGTATAGCCAGAATAGTGCCCCAGTATAGCCAGAATAGTGCCCCAGTATAGCCAGCATAGTGCCCCAGTATAGCCAGCATAGTGCCCCAGTATTGCCAGCATAGTGCCCCAGTATAGCCCCCCCAGTATAGCTAGTATAGTGCCCCAGTATAGCCCCCCAGTATAGTGCCCCAGTATAGCCAGTATAGTGCCCCAGTATAGCCAGAATAGTGCCCCAGTATAGCCCCCCAGTATAGCCAGTATAGTGCCCCAGTATAGCTAGTATAGTGCCCCAGTATAGCCAGAATAGTACCCCAGTATAGTGCCCCAGTATAGCTAGTATAGTGCCCCAGTATAGCCAGAATAGTGCCCCAGTATAGCTAGTATAGTGCCCCAGAATAGTGCCCCGGTATAGTGCCCTCCCGCCCGTCCCCGCGGCCAATGCTGTTATTACCTTAACAGCTGCCGCTCTCCCCTCTCCGGCGCCTGTATATTCTAGCAGCGTATCTCCGGCTGCTCTGTCTGTGTGATGCGGAAGGAAGCATCCGGGCAGCGGCTTCCTGTAACGGCGATATGTATCGCCGTTACTATGGGAACCGAGCCCTCCCTCCTTCCGCATCACACAGACAGAGCAGCCGGAGATATGCTGCTAGAATATACAGGCGCCGGAGAGGGGAGAGCGGCCGCTGCTATGCTAATAACAGCGGCGGCACGGGCGGGAGGGGGAGAAGAGGACGGCACACCAGGCAACGTTCCGCGGCACACTAGTGTGCCGCGGAACACTGGTTGAAAAACACTGCTCTATGCTACCATATCATGTCACCAGGGCCGGCCTTTGCTATGAGCGACCTGAGCAGTCGCTCAGGGCGCCATGCTCTCAAGGGCGCATGCGCCCTGTCACCCGTTGCCGCCCCGCTGTCTCCCTGCGTCCGCTCCGTCTGTAGTTGAGCAGGACTACAAGAACATGGTCGCAAATGCGGACAATCGGTTGCCATTTTCTTGTAGCCCTGCTCTAACTACAGATGGAGCGGAGGCGGGGAGAGAAGAGTGACGTTGGTGCTGGAGCGTGGAAGTCAGGTGAGTCAGTCTCTTCCCGGCCCACTGCCACAGAAGGGGGGGTATTGCCTGGGGGCATACTGGGGGCATACTACCTACACTGGGGGCAAACTACCTACACTGGGGGCAAACTACCTACACTGGGGGCAAACTACCTACACTGGGGGAATACTACCTACACTGAGGGCAAACTGCCTACACTGGGGGCAAACTACCTACACTGGGGGCAAACTACCTACACTGGGGGCGTACTACCTACACTAGGGGCATACTACCTACACTGGGGGCAAACTACCTACACTGGGGGCATACTACCTACACTGGGGGCATACTGGGGGCATACTACCTACACTGGGTGCATAGTGGGGGCATACTACCTACACTGGGGGGCATGCTACCTACACTGGGGGCATACTACCTACACTGGGGTAAACTATGCTACTACACTGGGAGCAACTGTACTAGCTACACTGGGGGCAGCTATACTACCTATATGGGGCAACTATACTACCTACACTGGGGGCAACTATGCTACCTATATGGGGACAACTATGCTACTTACACTGGGGGCAACTATACTAGCTACCTTTATTGTGGCAACTATACTACCTATGCTTGGCTACCTACACTGAGGGCACCTACTTATGAGATCCTATACTGAGGGCACCTATACCTGGCTACCTACCTACCTATACTGAGTCTGAGGGCATTTTTGAGGAGGGACGCACCACAGCTATAATGAGCGTTGCAAATTGTTGGTGCTATATTTGGGCCTGTGTGTGTGCGTGCGTATGTGTGTACGCGCGCAAAGAGGATGGGGGGGGCACCAAAATCCAGTTTCGCTCAGGGTGCAGTGAAACCTAAGGCCGGCCCTGCATGTCACTCATACAGTTCATTCCACTGTTCCCTATATACAGCTCATTCCAGGTGCCTAGCAGGTCAGTACCCAGTAATAGTCAGTTTCTTTAAAAGGTTGCCCAGTGTTTGATAGCTTAGTATTGCATTATGAATATTCAAGTGTAATTGTGGATTTCATACAGATTCATGAGACTGTGGAGAACAGCTCGAGCTGCCTACAGGCTATAGATAAATATTGAGAGAAATAATCTGATTCATCTGGCTGGCAATTCAATTTACCAAGGCCAAAGACTGACTCCCATGTGGTAAAACATTCATGGGATGAATGGTTTCAGGCTGTTTACTACTGAAAATTGTAACAGGAAACATATCCAATAGCAGTCATCTGTCCATATTTGCAATGACAGATGCTCATGGTGGATACCATGTGATAGGTTTGTGGCATAATAGTTTGCAACAAGGGATGCACTGTCTGAACAAATTAGTCTGTCACAATTGCTTTTTATCAAAGACTTTACTTAAATATCTTGTCTATAGGTGGATTTATACTGAAGTAATTAATATGCATAGCCTGTGACTACACACAATGCACTGTAACATTTAACTTCTTTATTGGCCAATAAAATCTGAAGCCAAGAAGAATTATGAGAGAATTTTAAAATGTTTAATTGGAAAACAAATGCGCAAACCTGGTATTATCTTGTTCATTCATACCTGCAAAGTCATTTACAGTGAAATAAAGTGCGGGAATGTTACACTAAGCTACTTTCAGATGACCCAAATGCCTGAAATACTTACATGGTAAATGTATTTTTATTGATCTGGAAAGGCCAACAAAAGTAAATTGCTGCATTTGCATATTAATTGTCAGGCTGATCAGATATTCTTCCCTGGCTGCAGCAAGAGGAAAGGACGTTGCTCTCTTAATCAATATTCTATCTTTTAACTTGTTCAGCATATCCTTGTGTATCCCTTTCCATTCTAAATTCCACCCTGACTGTCACTATAGTCTTGAAGGGCAATCCATTTATAGAAGAGCAACACACAAATAAAGGTGAAAGAAAGCTGCAACACGAGCAATGTTTTTCATTAACCCATTAAGAGCAGATGGTAGATCATCAAAATCAAAGGAAGGTCAGATGTGAAAATGACAGCAGACAGATAACTGAGAGTATTGTCCATAACTGGTATGCAGAATGTAATATATATATATATATATAACATATGTTTAACAACCACATGGAATGACAAATATCCTGTATATATTAAATACCTTTTTTTATACAATATCTTAAAATTTAGATGATATTTAGTTCATTAAAAGATGAACTACATACTGCATTGTATAAGTGTATTCACCAAGTTATATCATTTATTTCAGTTCATTTTATACCATTTCCCTTGCATGTAATTTTGCCTTTTTAAAACAGAAGGTACCATATTTTTCGGACTATAAGATGCTCCTGACCATAAGACGCACCTAGGTTTAGAGGACCAGGGGGAAAAATATACACTAAACCTGGTGCATCCACAGTGAAAGGGCATCTTGTGGATTATGTCCCCTTAGCACCTCATGCCCCCTTGTACCTCTTGTGTCTCCTTGTGTCCTCCTCTGTCCCCTTTGTGTCCTCCTGTGTTCCCCATGTGTCCGCCTTTGTCCTCCTTGTGCCCTCCTCTATGCCCCTTTGTGTCTCCCCTGTGTCCTTCTCTGTATGGGCAAAGTACAGGGAGTCTGTGAGAAAACGCGGAAAAGCCGCCGCGTGTACTGACAGCAAGGCGGCTGATTCCACGTCCAACGCGGCGGTCTGCACGCGGAAGCGTGCATCTAGTGATATGGCAGGACGCGGAAAAGCCGCCGCATGTAACGACAATAAGGTAGCCATTGGTTGATCACTTCAGGGTGGCGCCAGAGAGCAATGCACTATAAATGTTACTGCTGGCCATTCTCAAGTCGTCTGCCGTTGCGATCACTACGTGGAAGCACTCAGACCTTAGTCAGATCCTACAGTGTGTTCGATCCAGGAGGACCTGGGAATTCACACTGAGCCAGATTACTTGTGTTATTATTCTGTTATACTTCAGACTAGTTCCAGGGTGTAGAGACCACAGACCTCACACCCAAGACTAGGGAACTTGTGTTATTATTCTGTTATACTTCAGACTAGTTCCAGGGTGTAGAGACCACGGACCTCACACCCAAGACTAGGGAACTTGTGTTATTATTCTGTTATACTTCAGACTAGTTCCAGGGTGTAGAGACCACGGACCTCACATCCAAGATTAGGCATTGTTTGATATTTGTTATGACCTTTTGCTTTCCTGACTATCCCTCTGCTTTCTGATTCGGTACCACGCATATCTGATATATGAACAAAAAAGGGATCCGCAAACCAGACCAGATTGAAGTAGAAAAAGGCTGATATATTTATTTGAAAAATTCACAGACAGTGCAATAAAATCACAGGATCAACTCACGCATATCGGGCTTACCATCTGCCCTTAATCATAGTTAAAAGTGAACCTGTATAAGGAGGAATTTATATGGAACCAGGGAGGAAAAGCTCCACCCCCGGGAACACACAAACTACTCCTTAAAGGAACATACACTCTCAGAAAACACTTGTACAAAAACATTACTATAATAACATTGAAAGAGATGCATAAAAAGTAGCCACTGAATTAACAATATAAATATATAGACAAGAAAGAAGAGAACAAAAGCAGCACAAATACAATGCAATGAACAGACATAACTCTTTATGCAATTGAGAAAAAATACATATGATCTCAATATGTGTAAACCAGGCTTAAATCCCACTTTTTATTTAAACCCTGTGGTGTGTGAGTACCCAATCGATGGATCCAAAAGGCTTTGCGTTTTAGCAACAGTCTTTGGATATCACAACCCCTGATTGGACAAACCACCCGCTCCACCCCCTGAAACCTAAAAGCAGATAAATCCCCCCTGTGCACAGTTTGAAAGTGTTTGGATACAGCAGATTTACGAAAAGTGTTCCAATTTGTACCACAATAGTGCTCCGCTATACGCGCTCTCAAATGGCGAGTGGTGCACCCCACATATTGTAAGCAACATGAGATGCAAGATATAACATAAATAGTACATTTCGTATTGCAATTTACATATTGTTTGATGGGAAAATTTTTGTTGTATATAAAGGAGAATATTGAGTTGCCTCTCTTGTTACACTGACAATAGTTACATGTAGAAAAACCACTGGGGTATGAACCCACTGTGGCTAGCCACGTCGGAGTGCGAGAAATGGAAGGAGACTGAAAAAGACTGGGCGAAAGTATGGACCCTAAAGTTCCCTCTAGCGGAGAAACGACACCCTCTATCCAAAATTGTCTTAAGTTTTGTATCCGGGTGCAGCACTGGAATGTACTTTTTCACAATATTAGTGATTTTATTAAACTCCAGGCTATAGCCGGTGACAAAAGTAACCTGGTCCTTCTCGGTCTTATTCCAAACTCTATTTTTTAACAATTACGAACGTGGTCTCCTGGTGCCTTTCTGGCGTCCCACATCTAACTGTTTCTGGGTGTAACCCCTTTTGTTTGAGTCTAGTCTCCACCAAATCGCACTCCTGCTCAAGATCCATTGGACGTGAGCAGTTACGTGCGGCCCTAGTAAATTCTCCTGTAGGGGTAGCATTTATCGTATGTCTGGGGTGGCACAAACTGGCAAGCAGAATTGAATTTCCTGCTGTGGATTTCCGAAAGGTACGTGTAGAGACCAACTGTGATAAGGGGTCTCCCATGAGGGTAAGATCCAAGTAGTCAATTTTACCTGAGTCAAAACTCATGGTAAATTTGAAATTTAACGCATTGTCATTAGCATAACTCAAAAAAGAGCTTGTAGCCATTGGTTGATCACTTCAGGGTGGCGCCAGAGAGCAATGCACTATATATGTTACTGATGGCCATTCTCAAGTCGTCTGCCGTTGCGATCACTACGTGGAAGCACTCAGACCTTAGTCAGATCCTACAGTGTGTTTGAACCAGGAGGACCTGGGAATTCACACTGAGCCAGATTACTTGTGTTATTATTCTGTTAAACTTCAGACTAGTTCCAGGGTGTAGAGACCACGGACCTCACACCCAAGACTAGGGAACTTGTGTTATTATTCTGTTATACTTCAGACTAGTTCCAGGGTGTAGAGACCACGGACCTCACACCCAAGACTAGGGAACTTGTGTTATCATTCTGTTATACTTCAGACTAGTTCCAGGGTGTAGAGACCACGGACCTCACACCCGAGACTAGGGAACTTGTGTTACCATTCTGTTATACATCAGACTAGTTCCAGGGTGTAGAGACCACGGACCTCACACCCAAGATTAGGCATTGTTTGATATTTGTTATGACCTGTTGCTTTCCTGACTATCCCTCTGCTTTCTAATTCGGTACCACGCATATCTGATATACCGTTGCCAAACCCTGCCTGTCCTGGATACCGAATCAGCCTTCTGTCTTTGTACTTTGTCTGTTTGTGTGTTGCCGACCTGGCTTGCCCGACCTCGAGAGCTATCTCTCTCCACTAAAGAGATAGTCTCCAGATCAATCAGTGACATCCACCTCCAGGTGTCACTCACTCTCTGGTCCTTCCTACCTTCAGCGTGACTCTACACCTTGGAGAGTCTCAGGCTGCTGGAAGGTCTCGGTACTCTCTATAGCAGTACTTCCTGTACTGCCTAGGGCCACCTGCTCTTCAGGTGGGTTACTCAAAGTCATACTGTTACACCAAACACTCACTATATACTTAATTAGAGGTGTCCAGAGGTTAGCACTTTATCTGTCTTATTGGTGATTCTGCAGATCATTCATAATCAGGTATAGATCTGTATTCTTGGTGATCCTGCAGATCACCAATAATCAGATTCTCTCTGCGAGCTGACACCAACCGTTACAGAGTCCCCGACATTACAGCAGGTTGGAGGTTCGTATAGGCAGGCGTTCACAAGTCAGGAACTTCCTGCATTTGGACTATAAAGCCGCATCTACATGCGTAGATGCAGCGGCGATGTGGCTTATCAATCGAGCCGCTGATGCGGCTCGATTGATAAGATCCGACAGGATGGATCTCCCCACCGCCAATTCACTGCTCATTCCCCGCGAGGGGACAATGGCAGGGAATGGAGCGGAAGATAAGCAGCGCCAGCGGGGACGAGTGGGGACAAGTGGGGAATCGAATCCGGTGCACGCGCGGCGAGCGGGGACGCGGCGGGCACGCGCGAGCCGCCGGATCGCAGCCTCATCTACCCGTGTAGATGAGGCTTTAGACGCAGTGACTTTTTTTCCCCACTTTCGGGGAGAAAAAGTGAGTCTTATAGTGCAAATAATACAGTATTTGCGATAATTCAGCTTTAAGTGAGCAACTGTGGTTTCCCATGGTGCATCACTCCTGAATATGCAAATCATCTCTTCCTGCCCCTGAAAGCAAGGCTGCACATCTAAAACTACTGGTGTGTACTGAGCCTGTAGCTAATATACTTTACAGAGTCACATGAATCAAACATGCATACAGCGTCTTTTGGACTTTCTGGTCCTCATCAGTGCATGGCATGGACTGATATGACTCTATGGGATAGGGCTTGGACTATTACTAAGAAATACACAGATTGCTCATGATGATCTACAATCACTAGGAAAGTATGAAGACCTTTGTCTTTTAAGGTGACTATGTTATATATGGAGCTGTTATATATGCGAACAGTACAGAGAGATAGAGAGTTTCAAAGAAAGTAAAGACTTGTGAGTAAAGTCTCTTTTATATGGGCAGCTGACAGTTGGTGGATTCACCACCTTTCAGCTACTCTCTTGCACTGGCCAGGCATTTGTTAGCGCTCAGTACCAGCAGTGGACAGGCGGCTTCCCCATGGAGTCACATATAAGCACTGTAGCAGCTGTGCTCAGACGCGACATATTGCGATTGCCTGCTGCCGGGTAACGCTAATGTGTGTCAAGTGCTGACACACGTGGTGTTACAAATGCTGCTGTTTTAATTGCACCCAAATGACACTCGAGAGTGGCAGACGGGATGCACAACTGCTCAGCAAGAGAGCAGTTTAGTTGTCCCTCTGAAAGAGGCATACATAAGGTTTAAGTTTTAAATGCTATTCTTATTCAGCGCTCAATCTATTGACATTTGATACCACCCTTGTCAGGTGGCTCAGTGGTAAGGTGGTCAGCACTAGCGTTCCAAATTTGAATCCTAGCCAGAAGACTATCTGCATGGACAAACATAAGCCCCCAAAATTGTGTTTGTCTTTGTTAACATTGCTAATTGCCTCATTTTATATTTTAAGCTAAATACAGGCTGTATATAAATGACATTTCAGGCAATTACCTTTCTCCTAAGCACTATCAACTCTATTCAGCATGGCGTGGAACACCAATGCAGATATATAATCATTGCTCAGTCTGAATGTAAATTATTATGAGTTGTTAGCCATAGAATAATAGATTTTGTAAAGTACTTCTGGCTGTTATCTTAATATGTAATGCCATTGATACCGCCATTGTCATATACTTGTCAGATGATCAAACCAAAGGAGAAGGGTGAAATGTTGAGCATGTTCTGGAGACTGGCTTCGCTGGCACCTGCTTTATCTCCAGTCTTGATTAGCTGTACATCACTCAAGATCACTGAAGAAAACTAGTAGATAATTTGTATCTAAACTGACCACATAACATATAGCCTGATTATAATTTTGAAATAACAAATATATTTATCAGGGTAAAAAAATTGTCCTTTTATAGGTCCATCATGCAAATTCCTGAGTACTTCAGACGAGCGGCTCCGTACTGTGCATGCGGGAGCGCGCATTTGCATGTGCGCAGTATGGAGCTGCTCATCTCCGAAAGCACTCAGGAACCTAAGTGCTTTTGAAGCTTGCATGAAAAATCCTGAAGACACAGTCGGGCATGAATTTTTAGTGAGGGACAGCAGGGGAACAACAGGATGGAGAGTGGACCAGGAAGACTCTATAGGATCCAGAGCCTCCCCTCTACATAGGTAAATATCTAACCTGAAGTGAGTATTAAACTATATGAGGTTATATGAGGCTCAGGCTACATTACATGCTGCCCTCAGTCAGCCAGTTGTGAATCACAGTGTCCAAATGTTACCAGCGCAGAGCATGCAGTCTGAACATCAGACAGTACACTCTGTGCACTTCTGATGTTCTTGCGTGTCTCACACTATCCTCATTGCCGAAATGCACATGGCAACACATATAGGGCTTGATTCGCTAAGACAAATAACATACCTTATCAGAGTTAACACGCCGTATCAGAGTTAACACACCTTATCCGAGTTAACATGCCTTATCACAACGAGCGCTATGAACTTATGCCTGCTAATTGGCAATGACAAGAGCTCCACTCGACCTGCCCTGAGCCCCTGTGGGTCCAATCACTTTAAAGGACATTATCCCTGCACTTTGATTGGCCCAATAGGCTGCCTGTCAACCCCATAATGTGAACAAGGCCTAAATCTGTTTTATACCATCAGGAAGGAACTGCAGGAAAATAACCACAGCAAAATGAATCAAATGGTTAACTGCAAAGGCAGAGCAGTGATCAAGGTATGCATTCTTTCAACCTTTGTAACTTTGTATCTAGGCAAAAGTAACACCCACAGTCATTTCCACTGTGTTCATTTACAAAGCAAGGTCACTCCTTACAGCATACTGTATGCGAAGCTAGAATTTGTAACTTTTTACAGTGGAAATTCATGCTTGGTGAAGCATCATTTGTTAGTGTAGTTTTATAAAAGTAGAAGAAATTAGAGATGTTACAAATAACAATTAAACTCAACTTCTGACACAAAAGAAAAGAACGGGAAAGCTTAGTAACAAGAAGAGATGGTAAATGAGATGCAAATAATTCTGCCTTGCATGCAATTTTGCAATTGCAATGCAATTAGATGCACTTTTAGCCTACTTTGATTGGCCCGGGAGGATTCTCATTGGTTCCCTGAGTGGTGGACCAATGAAAATCCTTTGTGGTGCTCAGGGAGGATTACCATCGTTTTTTTGCAAACCAGTGGGAACCAGATGCCTCTGATGGGGCTCATGGATATGTATACCAGTGTTTCATCCATGCAGAGGACACAAACAGCGGCGCCAGGGACGACTGTGGGACACAGATGTGTTCAGCAACAGGTACTGCGCGGGTGGCGATGCAAAAAAACGGAACTGAAAATACGGATGGAAAGCGTAATCGATTGCAACAAACTGATCCGTTTAACTGGAAAATGAATCAGTTTTTACATGATCAGTTTTTTCATCCAGTACAGTGTGAATCCGGCCTAAGGAGCAGTCTGAAACATGTTGGCTTTCTTGTTTGGATGGGCTGCTATCTGAAATAAGAAATAAGTTGGTGATTTTAGACTAGAGGTATCCAGCAGATTTTTCATTGCTACCTTCATTATCTGCCTCAGTTGGTCCCAAGCCAGCACCGGTAGTCTGGTCCCTGAGCAGTACTGTGATGAGGAGGTGGTCAGTTACGGCCAGGTGGGACACTTATGCCCTATTAGATCATTTCTTGTCAGGGCTGTCCGATGAGGTCTCTGATTTGATGTTAAGCCAGCCCGAGCCCAGAACAGTCGATGAGGCCATCTCAGCGGCCATCCGAATCGACCGCAGGCTGCGCTACCAAAAACAGACCAGGGGTAGTTCCCGTGTCAGAGGGGTATCTTACACTACGGTCCCAGTGACTCCACCTCCTACTATTTCACCTTCTCCCGTCTTGCCTCCATCCGAGCCGATACAGATTGCTCGGTCAAAATTGACCCAGGTAGAGTGAAGACGGAGAATGACTGAACAGCTGTGTCTGTACTGTGCTGAAGGGGGGCATATAGTACAGAACTGCCCTAACAAGCCGGGAAGATGCTACCGTTTAGGAGTGGTAGGGGGTAGCACCCTAGGTGCCCGGCTCATACCCTTAAACGAAAAACGTTTGCTCCTTCCCTGTATGATTACATGGGGGGACAAATCTGAAGCCACAGAAGCCTTTGTTGATTCAGGCTCCGCAGCTAACTTTATGAGTTCAGAGTTCGCAGAAAAGTTGGGCATTCCGCTCACCTCAGTAAAACCACCTATCCAGGTTACTGCTGTGGACGACTCCCCGCTGCAAAGGGACCGTCCGCTGTCTCAGACACCAGAGGTGGAAGTCACTATTGGGGTTCTGCATCACGAAAGTCTAAGTTTCTTTGTATTACACATGACCACCTCCACAATTGTTTTAGGAATGCCCTGGCTGCAGCTCCATTCGCCACAGATTAATTGGGCTACAGGACAATTAACTAGTTGGTCAGACTTCTGTTCCCAACAGTGTCTAGGGAAGGTGACTTTAGGTCAGACCAAGTTGCATGTGGAGGGGGTTCCCGAGCAATACTCCGAGTTCTCGGATGTATTCTGTCCCAAGGCTGCTGACAAGTTACCTCCTCATCGCCCTTTCGATTGCCCCATTGATCTCCGTGCCGGTTGTATGCCCCCTAGGGGTCACCTGTATAATTTGTCTGGACCAGAGAAAATAGCGATGCAGGAGTACATTCGTGACAATTTAGCCAAAGGGTTCATTCGCCCCTCCTGGTCGCCTGCAGGGGCCGGTTTCTTTTTTGTTAAGAAAAAAGACGGAGAGCTGCGACCATGCATCGACTACCGTGGCCTGAATAAAATCACGGTGAAGAATCGTTATCCGTTACCATTGATAGACGATTTATTTACGCAAGTCACGAACGCTAAGATCTTTTCAAAATTAGATCTGAGGGGTGCATACAACCTGGTCCGCATTAGAAAGGGTGATGAATGGAAGACGGCCTTTAACACTCCCGACGGGCATTAGGAGTACTTAGTGATGCCCTTCGGGTTGTGCAATGCGCCAGCCGTCTTTCAAGAATTAATCAACGAGGTATTCAGGGAGGTGTTGGGTAGATTTGTACTAGTATACCTGGACGATATACTAATCTATTCCAACAACCTCCCCGAGCACAGGGTCCACGTTAAATTCGTGTTGGACAAATTGAGGCAAAATATGCTGTATGCCAAGGTGGATAAATGTATTTTCGAGGTGATCACTGTCACATTTTTAGGGTATGTGATCTCCACCTCAGGCCTGTCAATGGATCCTGCCAAGGTCACAGCTGTCCTGGAATGGCCACAGCCAGTGGGGTTGAAGCCCCTGCAAAGATTTTTAGGTTTTGCGAATTACTATAGGAGGTTCATAAAGGGATACTCCACGATGATTGCCCCTCTTACCAGTCTCACAAAAAAGGGGGCAGATACCAACCACTGGTCTCCTGAGGCTGTGGCAGCTTTTTCTCACTTGAAAAAATTGTTTTGCTCTGCACCCATATTGAGACACGTAGACACCTCTTACCCATTCATTGTGGAGGTTGATGCCTCGGAAGTTGGAGTAGGGGCTGTGCTGTCTCAACGCTCTGGGCTGCAGGGGAGGTTGCACCCGTGTGCCTATTTCTCTCAGAGGTTTTCACCGGCAGAGAAAAACTACGACATAGGCAACCGGGAACTTCTGGCCATTAAATTGGCATTTGAAGAATGGCGCCACTGGTTAGAAGGGGCAGAACACACGATCACGGTGTATACTGATCACAAGAATCTGGAATACATCGAGGGGGCTAAGAGACTAAGTCCCCGACAGGCCCGTTGGTCGTTATTTTTTACGAGGTTCAGATTTATTATCACATACACTCCAGGCAGCAAAAACATCAAGGCAGATGCCCTGTCCAGATGTTTCGAATTAGAGACAGCACAGCCCCCCGCTCCTGAGTCCATCATCCCGCAGAGGCTGGTGTTAGCAGCCACAGAGACCTGGGAGGATTGGACAAAGGTTTTGGGTCCTTTTCAGCAGGATGTCCCTGAGGGAAAACCGGAGGGGGTCTTGTTTATCCCACTGTTTTTTCATCTACAGGTCTTACAAATGTTTCACGCCCATAAGAGTGCTGGTCACCCTGGTGCTGCCAGAACGCAGGATCTGATTGCCAGGTGTGCTTGGTGGCCTTCTATGGCAACAGACTGCAAGGAATATGTCAGGGAATGTGCGGTATGTGCCAAAAGTAAACCCTCCCGGCAGGTACCTGTCGGTACCTTACAGCCTTTACCCGCCCCGAGTGAACCATGGACCCACTTGTCCATGGATTTTGTGGGTGAGCTCCCCAGGTCTGAAGGCATGTCGGTCATTTGGGTGGTAGTCGACCGCTTCAGCAAAATGGCCCATTTCGTGCCTTTGAAAGGACTCCCCTCGGCCCAAGAATTGGCTGACCTATTCATCGTCCACATTTTCCGGCTGCACGGCATTCCGGAGAACATTGTGTCCGATCGGGAAGTCCAATTTATCTCTAAATTCTGGAGGGCATTTTGCCACCAAATGGGCATGAAGCTGTCTTTCTCGTCAGGCTACCACCCACAGACGAATGGGCAGACTGAACGAATTAATTCGTCTTTAGAACAGTTTTTAAGATGTTACGTTGCGGAGGCACAGAATGACTGGGTGAAGTTTCTGGCTTTTGCAGAATTTGCGCAGAATAATTTAAAGAGTTCTTCTTCTGGTTTTTCCCCGTTCCAGATTGTGACAGGGAGGTCGCCCAAGTTCTCCCCTTTGCCAGTTGCCTCTTCTCCGTTCCCAGCGCTGGAGGATTGGCAGAGGTCACTCAGGGACAATTGGGGAATTGTTAGAGATAATTTGCAGAAAGCGTTCCAAAGTCAAAAGGGTCAAGCGGACAAGAGACGTTCCATGGAATAGAAGTTTCAGCCAGGGGATTTAGTCTGGGTGTCCACACGTCACTTGGCCCTGAAGCAGCCTTCTGCCAAACTGGGCCCCAGGTTTGTGGGTCCGTTTTCTGTGACCAAAAAGATCAACAACGTCACTTATACCGTTGATCTCCCCGCCAGCATGCGTGGGGTGAGATCATTTCACGTATCCCTGCTCAAACCTGCAGTCCATGTGGGCCCTACTCCTCCTCCTCCTGTCCTGGTGGATAGTCATCCTGAGTTCGAAGTAGAGAAAATTTTGGACTCTCGCATTGTCCAGAACTCGGTACAGTATCTAGTACACTGGAAGGGATATGGCATTGAGGAGAGACAGTGGGTACCGGGGACTCGCATGCATGCGGATGAGTTGAGGAAAGAGTTTCATGCCTTACACCCCGAGAAGCCTGGTAGGAGTTGTCCGGAGTCCACTCCTCGGGGGGGGGGGGGGGGTACTGTGATGAAACGCGGAAAAGCCGCTGTCTCTCAAGGCGAGGCGGCTGTTTCCGCGTCCAGCATGGCGTCACAACGCGGAAAAAACGCTGCATGCCGCTTAGGCAGAGCGGCGGAATCCGCATTGGAAACGGCGGAATCCGCATTGGAGGCGGCTCCCGCACTCAGTTCACTGGATACATTGCAAGACAGTACTGGTGTGGCTAGGAATGATAGTCCACCAAGATTCAGACTTACACGCGCGCGAGCACAGAGGCAGAGTTTAAATAGCAGTTAGAAGGGAGTCGGCTGACCAGCTGGGTCAGCTGACAAATTCCACTGCTCCCATTGGACCAGCAATTAGGGAGGTCCTGGAAAGGTCCTAGAGTATATATACTGCTGGTTGTTCACTTGCTCTTTGTCTGGCGTGCGATCACATATGTGGGAGCACCCAGATCCGTAGTCAGATCCGCAAGTGTGCCGGGACCAGCTGGAGCTGTAATCCTACACTTAGCTAGATTCTGTTGATAGCTAAAGTACTAGTTTGATTGTGATTATCTGTTATGACTTTTGCCTGCCTTGACTACCCTTCTGAACTCTGATCTTGTACCTCGATAATTCTGATACTCTGTTGCCGATCTCCGGCTCGTTTCTAGACTCCGCCTCAGCCTCCTGATTCTGTACCTCGATATATCTGATACCCCGTTGCCGAACCCTGCCTGTACCTAGACTCCGCCTTTTGACTCCTGATCTTGTACTTTATCTGTCCGTGTGTATACGACCTGGCTTGTCCGACCTCGAGAACCGACCTTACCGTTGGAGGCGGTTCCTCGCTCTGTTAGCGACCCTTCTCCTGAGGGTCACTTTCAGACATCCTTCCTACTGTCAGTCTGACGCCTCCCGTCTTGGAGAGCTCAGGTCTGCGGAAGGAATCTGTGTAGTACTCCTTGCTGCACTGAGGCCTAGTCCTCAAAGTGTTACTGTTACACCAAACACTACACTCTACTCAGGTAAACAGAGGTTAGTTTGTATATCGGATTATCGGTGAGACTGCAGATCACTTATAATCTGGTATATATATCTGTATTTCCGGTGATACTGCAGATCACCGGTAATCAGATACTCTCTGCGCCCACCGATCGTTACAAGTACAAAGCAGTATTCTGTTTTTTGGGGGTTTTTTTGCTCAGTTTACGGAGAATACAAGACAAGACACATCACCAAAGCATGGTACAGAAATTAGAATGTAGCTGCCTGTATTTCGAAGGTAAACACGGTAACAATTCCTATCCTAAAGTACCGTAAAAACATGATCTTTCATAACACTGCTTAACTGAGACTTGAAGTCAAAATGGCTCTAAGCAAGGTTCTCTTCCCTGCGAGAACCTACTTTAACCCTCCGCACCAACCATCCGCCCTGTCAATCAGGAATTAGGGATGTGTTCGTAACGAGGTCTCAAGAAGTATGACCGTTGTAGATCTATATGTTCCACTTTCGGTACTTTATTTATACTTTGACTGTTCATACAACTTTATGAATGTTCATGCATCTGTGAAATTGTTTAATTTCCGTGACACTGTACTTCTGTTTTGGAACTTCATCTAAATAACTGTGTTTACCTACTCTGTATGCAAATTGTTCAAACTTCAATAAAAATTATTAAATATAAAAAAAGAATGTAGCTGCCTGAAATGATTGTGACAGTCAGCTGGCAGCCCTGTGGCAGCCCATACATGTTCACCTTTTAGAGACGACCTGAACTGTTCCCCCTGTGAATAGTTCACAGCGAACAATGCGTGTTCGCGTCTATTCGCGAACAAATGGTATGTTCGATTTGCTCCCTATACATTACAATGGAGCCAAAAATTGATTGCTCTCCCCAGAGTCTGAAGACACATGGCAGCCAATCAGCTTTCCCTCCCACCTGGACTGCCGCCTCCCCCCCCCCCCCCCCCCCCACACCTAGCAGAAAGCCAGCACAGCAGCCATTTTACACTCTGACTGTGGCTGCTGTGAAGGAGACTAGAGGCAGAGCTGTACTGCTATTAGGGAAAGTGTTAGTTAGGCCCGGTTCACATTAGCGTTCGCTAACCGGATTTTCCGGATCTGATCCGGACCGCATACTGTACAAACGGAACGTACGTTCCGCATAGCAATGTAAAGGCTATGCGGACGTTCACACGTGTCCGTTCCGTACAGTACGGAGCCGGATCGGATCCGGACTCCAGGCTCTTTTCCAACATGCGCCATTTTTTGGGTCCGGATCTCCGGCCCACGCACCCGGACCGGAGCCGGACCTGAGCCTGACAGCACCATCAGGAACACAGAAACCAATGGGGAATGGAAGGCACAGAACACACTGCTTACAAAAACCTGAAGTTCTACCCCACTTCCTATGCGTATCCAAGCGGCCATTTCGGATGGGGACACATGGGCCAAGCATGTCTGGAGTGGAGCAGCAGTGACGGACATGCTGGAGCTGTTTGGCAGAATGTCGGGGGTGGAGGTGAGGCCTACAGCGGAGGAACCTGATTGTACAGGTGCACCAGGTGCACCTTCTGCTGACCCCAAACATTTTTTTTTTAAATTTCGCTATTTTTTGCCCACGGATCCGGATGGCAGCCTGATGCATGCCTGATACAAACGGACCGGATCCGGATCGGAACCGTACAGTTCTGATCAGGATCAGGTCAGGATCCGATCAGGATCCGGTCCGTTTAGTTGCCAAAATGCAAGTGTGAACGGGGCCTTAGGCCTGTGTTCTGTGTCCCCAGTGGAGTTTCTTGCTGCTACAGTACCATTTCACCATCTATATAACCACAAGAACCCTTTTTAAGACTGTGTTTTGATCTTGTAATATTGCTGTTCAGTATGTCCACACAGTGCACTTTAGCTGTTGCAGACAGCTGCAGTCAGTGCTTAGTGCTACAGTAGTTCACCCTTCTAAGGGCTGTTTTTCTTTTTCTTGCTATTGTTATATTGCAATTTTGTTTTTTCAGTGCACCTATTAGCTGTTGGAGATAGGTCTGCTGGTCCTAGAAGTCCACAGACTTGATAAATCTATCGTCCTTGTAAGGGGCTGTTTTTCTTTTTCTTGCTATTGTTAAAATTGCAATTCTGTGTGTCCAGTGCACCCATTAGCTGTGGAGATAGGTCTGCTGGTCCTAGTAGTGCACAGACTTGATAAATCAATCGTCTGCTATTGTTATATTGCAATACTGTGTGTCCAGTGCACACGTTAGCTGTTGGAGACCGGTCTGCTGGTCCTAGCATTGCACCAACCATAAACCGATAATCCTTCACCACCACTACTGGCTTCTAGTATCCACTACTGCCCCCTGTATGAGGCCTCAGTGCAGAATCAGTGTTTTTTTGGTCACTTAACTGTCATTGAACTACATCAGCCCGACCATTAGGGCTGGAAAACCACGATCACCTGTACTCTCGCGAACGTGCGTTCTACTGCTGTAGTGCACACCTCGCACAAAGGTAATTCAGGGTTCTGACAATCGCTGAACCCTGAATTACTTCTCACTCCGAGTTGCTACTATTTATTTATTGTATTTATAAAGCGCCAACATATTACGCAGCGCTAGACATTAATTTAGACTAAGGGGAATCTTATTAAACACCACTGGGAATTTGAGAGGCAGCGGGGTGAGCCGTCATTTGGCTCACTCTGCGCCCAGCTCACCGAAGATGGATCTAGACTGTGACAGAGACATAAGATTGTGTGCGCCAAGTAGGGACAGGGCCACTACGTACAGATTCTAAACTGCTGACCACAGTCAGTTTGAAGCCTGTGCTGGCCTCCTCCATCTTTAGTGTCCAGCAAAGCAATTGGTTTCAGTGACTACTTTAAGCACACTGCTTAAGGTGACTCTTAAAGGGATACTGTAGGGGGGTCGGGGGAAAATGAGCTGAACTTACCCGGGGCTTCTAATGGTCCCCCGCAGACATCCTGTGTTGGCGCAGCCACTCACCGATGCTCCGGCCCCGCCTCCAGTTCACTTCTGGAATTTCTGACTTTAAAGTCAGAAAACCACTGCGCCTGCACGCCTGTGTCCTCGATCCCGCTGATGTCACCAGGGGCCATATGCAATTCACTTTTTCACCTGTGTTTTCTCCTAGGTGATATTTTTAAACTTGTCAATAAAACGCCTTTTAAGCCCCGAGAAGGCAAGAAAATGATGAAAAATAATTTTGATAGTACTTTTTCACCAACTTTTTGGTACTTTTTTAGTTGAAAAGTACTGGGAAGTTATTTAAAATCAAAGATAAAAAAAGGTTCTCCTAGGTGAAAACTCAGGTGAAAAAGAGAATTGCATATGGCCCCAGGAGTGTACTGCGCAGACACAGACCATATTGGACCTGCGCTGTGCGCTCTTGATGACATCAGCGGGATCAAGGACACGGCAACGCAGGCGCAGTGGGTTTCAGACTTTAAAGTCTGAAATTCCAGAAGTGAACCGCAGGCGGGGCCGGAGCATCGGTGAGTGTCTGCGCCAACACAGGATGTCTGCGGGGGACCGTTAGAAGCCCCGGGTAAGTTCAACTCATTTTCCCCTGACCCCCCTACAGTATCCCTTTAAGTCTAGAAAAAAAATGAGTTTTACTCACCTGGGGCTTCTACCAGTCCCCTGCAGCCATCCTGTGCCCTCGCAGTCTCTATGGGTTCCTCCTGTCACCACTGCCAGCTACTTCCGTTTTTGGCAACAGGCCTGGCCACGTGTCTGCTTCTACGCGTTCCTGTCAGCAATAGCACCCTCTATCCTGCTATTGCGGACAGGAACGCAAAGAAGCAGATGCGTGGCCAGGCCTGTCGCTGAAAATAAAAGTAGGATCCGATCGAGACTGTGAGGGCACAGGATGGCTGCAGGGGGCTGGTAGAAGCCCAAGGTGAGTAAAACACTTTTTTTTTTCTAGACTTAAGCATCCCTTTAAGGACACCTGAAGTGAGAGGGATATTGAGGCAGCCATATTTATTTCCTTTTAAACAACACCAGTCGCCTGGCTATCCTGCTGATACATTAATACATTATTTTCTTTTTGTAGTAAAACCTTCACACCTCTAGAGGTGGCCATGCACCTCTTGACTTGGCTGCCGATCGACCATCCAATTCGATAATTATTCAGTGTTGCCAAGAGTATGACCCGAACGACGGGTCAAAATTGGTCCCATGTATGGATTGGACATGCTGCAAGATGCGGGGCCATCGTGGTTGATCAGGTACGCAACTGTAATGGCGAACGACGAAACCCCCTAAGTGTATAAATGTGTGTGCCCCCTGGTTGTGCATTTATACATTACCTGTCCTATGTGCCCATCCGTCTTCCGGTTCTTCCTCTTTCATTTACACCTCACACGCTGCCAATGTATAGCGCGTGTGACACCAGCGTAGTTTGAGGCGCGAGTGGAAGAACCAGAAGACGGATGAGCACTACGCAGTGGGCGACATAGGACCGTTAATGTATAATGCCTGGTGGATGCAACAGACTCAGCCAACTACCAGAGAGATTTCATGCTGAAATTGATCGGGATCGACCTGTAGTGTATGGGCAGCCGCCAGATCTCTCTCTAATCAGATTTGATCAGAGAGAGATTTGGTCTCTTGGTCAGATCTACCCATTTATCACTAGATGTGTGGACACCTTAAACTTGCCTTCATTGTGATTTTTTTTAGCAATGTTTGCACTTGAATCAGTTGAGTGCAATTTATTGGAAATGTATCAGTTGATTATGTGGAAAGCCAAATATTTCAACCAGACTCCTAAAGGATGACCATCAGACCAATACCAGCGGGCACGCAGTAATGCCACAACACATGCTGCTCTAAATAAGAGCAATGCTGTGTCATATTACCTCATGGACATCATCTTAGCTGCTGGAGTAGCTTAGCCTTTACATGTCCTTTGTTTCGCCTCCCCCAGTACAGTGTGTGTATCTGGAAATTGTATCAGAAGCTGACAGGTTTGGTCCCCTTTACAGAGAGAAATGTTGACTCTGTGAAAGCTGTAATGGTTCCAGTGAAAGGCAGTGACTTCATCTCTGCACAAACAGATGTCACACCACGTCAGCCGCAGGGGTAACAGCGAGAGCAGACAGACAAGCGAATGAAGTCAGTGCACCTTGCTGTACCTTGCACAGAGGAGGAATTCCTGCCTGACATTCCTGCTCTCCGCTCCTCCCTCCCTCCACCGCCTCACACGCCTCCATTTCAGCAGCGATTGTCTGTGCTTGTGCTGCTTCCCTGTCATGGGAGGGAATTGTTATTCATTGCGGGGGCTGGAGACAGAAAGAGGGTGGAGATGGGTGTTTGGAAAGCAAAGGCCATCTTCTGCCCTTCAGCTGGAAGAGAGGAGGAGCTGCAGAGCAGGTGGAACTAGTGGAAGTTAGGTGTGGAGCGTGAAGTTGCAGCATTCATCAGACTGGAGCGGAGACCTCAGCACTAGTCGCCGTGCCATCATCATGCCTGAATGATGCGAGCATGGCCAAGGAGCTGACCCAAGAAGAGGTGCTGGACTTCCTCTGCCAGGGCGGGGGGAAAGTGGCCAATGCGTTATTACTGGGTCACTTCAAGCACTTTCTGAGAGATCCTCAGACACCTGCCGAACAGCTTCAGAAGCACCGGGACAGGTTCAAACGCTATGTGAACTCTGTGGCGGTGGTGAAGCCGGAGGGAGCTGTCAAGTACGTGGTGCTCAGGAGCCGCTACCGCGATCTACTGGGAGAGGACTGGAGAGCAGCGGCTTCAGTGGAAGAGGAGCGGCAGGATGAGCCAGAGTACAACAATAGAAATGATGATCAGATCCTATCCGGCGTGCTGCATGGTCCTCAGGTAGGAGGGGGATGGAGCAGCCAGACTGGCGGGAGACAACTTCATGGCAATGGATACGGCCAGCATCGGGGGGAACCTGTGCCTGGCGACACCGTGCAACATCAAGACACAGAGGTAACTTCACGTGATGAGACTTTCCATGGCAAGAGTCATGTGCATTCTTATGCTGAACCTAATTCGCATGACCGAGAAATTAGACTGCAGCACTCGTCTCAGCTCCCCTCTTCTGCTCGCACACCTGTGCCTACAGATAAGGATTCTACATCTTCCTCCCCGCCGTCCAGCAAGACCTCATCACCTGTGAACAACCCCTGTTTACCCATCAGGAATACATATGCACATGGAAATAATGAGGCATTCCATACCAGCAGCAGGACTTTATTACAACAACCCAGTACTACCCCCCTCTCCTCTACCAGGACCTCTCCATCCCTTAGCAATACATCCTTCCCTTCCAAGACATCTCCATCACACAGCAATGCTTCCATGCTTTCCACAAAGACATCACCATCTCACAGCAATGTTTCTATGCCTTCCACCAAGACCTCCGCTTCCCCCAGCAATGCTCCCATGCCCTCCACCAAAACCTCGGAACCACCCAGTAACACATCATCACCTGGAAGTAAAGACTTATCTCTAGCAAACAATCTCTCAGAAGGTTATTCTAAAGAGTCTTCATTTTGTTCCTCTATGGAAAGCACTTTATTGCCTGAGTTGCACTCCCCAGGTGGCAATGAGCACTGGAGACACCCAACCACAGAAGGGAGCATAACAGAAACAGCTAATCCTGCTTTACTAAGTGCCCCCAGAGGGGAGCTGCAAGAACAAAAGCAAGGACACACTGCTTCCACTCAACTACAGACAACAAATTTACACTTTAATGGTACTTTTCATTCAGAGGTGAATTCAGAGCAGGAGGAGAACTCAAACTATCTGCATGAACAAAAAGACTCTTATAAGGAGCCAACAGCTTGCCGTCCTCTTTCCAGGTACATACATTGTGCACACCCTTCCTCCTCACTGCTCCCATATGAATCAAACATCACTGCTCCAGATGTACTACAGGCAGATTACCAACCCACAAGCCCCAGCCCCTCCCCACCTCTACCTCTTAATGATATGCATGGCATGTGGATGTATGAAATGCCTGTATTTAAAAGCATCAGGTGCCAGCTGTCTTTGCAGGAAATGGAGGACTTTGTTGACCAGGAAAGCTGTGGAAGTGAAGGTAGTGATAGTGGTGAAGGGGGTGACTGTGATACTGAACATAGGGAGGATGAGGAACCCTCAAGTGACTCAAATACTGAGAAATATGCCCAGTACATTGAAAATAGGTGTGAAAATGCTAGGAGGTGCCCCCCTAACAGAAAGTTCCTTAGTATTATTGAACAGTATGACAAACTGCAAAGTGGGGACCTATTAGAGGCTAAAGAGACTTTAGTGGAGCGTGAAGTGGAATCGGGTGTACAGGATGAGAAAAAACCATCTCCTTATGTTGCTAAGTCCTTCCTAACTGACCAAGCACCCATTTTGTTTGAGCTGGCTAGACAACCACCAAAGCACAGAGCAAGCTCTCGATTTCAGGAACTAATGTCTTCCTCAGATGATGAACTAATTGATAGGGATTACAGAAAGAGAAGGCGCCCATCACGCACTAAGAGACCTAACCTATTTCTGGGACCTCCGCAGCCTGATGTGGATATGCTTTTCACAGTAAAGCCGGTAAGAGATAACCCATTCATCGTAAATAATCTTGCAGACCAAAACGTGTCTCGAGCACAACCTGCACCAAATGCTGCCGTGGATTATGTGCTTAAAAAGTTTAATTACAAACAATCTGCAGTTCCTTTAGACCCAATGGAGCATGACTGGATTGTTAAATCGGCTTCAGGGTCTTGGCTTCATGTTTATGGCTTGTTCAATGAAGACCCTCAACTGGCTTTAAGAAAAGATTTCATCTCTGGTTACACAGCTCTACACTGGTTTGCCAAGCATGGTGCCATTGATATGTTTTTTACATTTGTGGCTGGTGCAAAGAAGGCAGGGATTGAACTGGATTTAAATATAAAGTCCAATGGTGGCTATACACCTTTACATATTGCTGCTATCCATGGTCATCACCGAGTGGCTGCCATGCTTGTAGAAAAACTGAAAGTAAATGTGAAGTTGAGGGACAACAGTGGAAAAAGGGCTTGGCAATACCTGAGCTGCAACACCTCTGGAGAGGTGTGGCAGCTTCTAGGAGCTCCGAAGGGTAAAACCATATTTGCTTCACGTGCCTTAAATACTGCTTATGGTTTAAACTCACAAAACAAGTCAAGTCAAATAAATAGAAAGACCTCTTTAGCAGCTTTTCTCAAACCGCAGCACCAGAAATGGAAAGCAAACAACCATCCTGTATTAAGGGAAAGAGAGATCTACAGTGACTAAGGCAGTAGCTGTCTAGTAGAATCCCCTATTTTAGAAAAGCACATTCTGTCAGGGCTCATATGATATAGATGCTGATTTGTTACTGTAGCTGTGGTTCTCACATTTTAGGACTTAATTTTGCATGTATCTCTTTCTAAAGTTGGCCACGTACTATTCAAATGTTTATTTGTATTTTTTTTTCGGGGGATGGGGCGGATAGAGAAATCAACATACAAAAATCCAACCAATACACGTTTCTAATCTTAAAATTTTTTTTTTTTTTTTTCAAAACATCTGATCACATTTATCAAAAAAAGGGAATTTTTTTTTTTACCTTGATCAATACAATCAATTATTTGTATTGAAAGTAATTAAGTTTTGGTTGAATCGGGTATGGCCAACTTTACTCTGCAGTAGACAGCTGGTAGTGTGAGCTGCAGAGGAGGAAACTTTAACTGGTGCCTGCAGGCTTGTAGTAGTTTCTTCCTACTCCTAACCTTCAGCCTGCCATGTCAGTGTCACTGGGATGCTTTTCATGGAATGCTGGGAGGCGGTGTACCATGACAGGGATGTTAGTGAGAGTGTAGGCAGCAGAGTGTACCACACAGACAAGTGATGTAGATATAACCATGGTTGACCAAAATGGGCCCCCTGCCAAGCATTTTTTCTCTGTTCCAGGTTGGATTTTGGATTTAAATCATAGCAACAGCCTTGGTTTGTTTGGTGGGGGTAAGTATCTACTGTTAGTGGACTTCCACTAATATTTTAACTGTTGTATAGAGTAATGTTTAAATTGACTTGCACTTATGATTTGAAAGAGAGTATATTTAGGCTTAAGCTTAGTCATTGAGACTGCTCAACAAACCATTGTGATTACATTGCATCCTATCCATACATGTCTTACTGCTAGACAAATGTTTTATCTCAAGTCTTAGGTCAGAATAGTTTACTTAAACTCAAACATTGCATTTTGTTGAGGCAAAACATACATGGCAGCAGATGTATTTCATTTCCGTATTGTCAGGCTAATATACTCTCACCCTGTAAAATGTGTACACGTTATAGTCTTTACTGTCAGACATCTTCGGAAACTTGACTGTAGGATAGCTCTGCTTGATGTGAGCCAATGTCATCTGTCCAATGCTGTGACTCTCTTTAGACCAAAGTCCAATATATGTTTTGTATTTAAATGTGCTGCTGAAAGTTCTTTAACTGGCAATATTTTATAAACTTTTGTACTAAATGTCTTTATAGTAAATAGTAGACACTTAGTTGAAGCCTTATTTTTTATTTTAGTGCTGGATAGAGTGATGAGAACTTCTGTTTGACTTTTAACGTTGTCCGTGTTCTGGTTGGCAAGATTCCTACTAACTTCCTGCTAGTGACTCAGTTCTTAACAAGAAGGAAAACAAAATCTCCAACAAAAGCAAATGCAACTTTCATTGTCATGGAAATGTACACTTATGAGGATTTTGATGCTGTCTGTGTTTTCATCAGTAAGGTTGTCCTCACTTCCTATACTGGTGGCAACAATGTCAGCATCTGTCCAACAGGACCTCAGACACCAGAAATAAACCATTGGTTTCTGAGCCATCCACTCTATCTCAAGCTAAAATAAAAATGTTTTGGCTACATTTACACTTTAATGTAGGTTAGAGATAACAGCACTGTGTTCTTCATTTATCAGGCTGCTGAAGAGTAAACTGCACACACTACTTATTGAAATAATGTGGTTGGTATGAACAGCACAGCTATTTTAAATTTAGAATAATGAGATCATATATTCACTTACACTGTGCGCACTAGAGAAGTCGCACATCTAGATGATACTCCTTTGTGTGACAAATTACACCGAATGGCTTTAAACTGAAGCTTTTCTGTTATCCACAGCTTTTGCACATTCTCCTGGGCAAGCTGCATAAGTGACCAGTAATCTGACACCCACAAATACCAGCAGCACAGCACTGGTGATAGTTATGAGGCTAATGTACACATGGTAGCAGAAACCTGGTCGAAAGCAGCTAATTATGGCCACCAAGAATCCAGCATGTTCCGTAGTCCCCTGACCTCCCCACCCTCAAGAGCACACCTCCACCTGTAGGCTAGCAATGCGTCTATACAGCCTTGGCTCTGCAATGTCGCACAAGGGATTGGAGCTCGATCCCTGCTTGGCATCATGCCTGATATGTGTGCACAAGGCATAAGGGCCCCTTTACATGAGGTCTGTGTGTTATGTTAAATCTAAATGTGATAGGCGACGTGACCATAGTGCTGCAGATGCCATCCATTTGATTGAATGTCCATGCATTCTTTTGCTTGAAAAGTGTCATACTACATTGTTTTCTGCAGCTGTAGAAGCGAGACTGGTCCTGTTTTAAGCCAATGGGTTTGCATGGGTCTATTTTTCTCAAGCTATCCAATAAGCATTTAAACATAAGATACAATGCTGGAACGGACTTTGTGTAAAATGCCCCTCGGAGAAACGTACTGAGAGAGACATGAAGGATGTCTTCTTCATGCCCAGTTTAAGAAAATGTACCTGATGCAAGAACGGCTGCTAAATTTGCAAAGCGCAGGTAGCACACAGCAATTTTACGAGTTCTTACTCCAGGGGTGCACCACTTGTTACATTATTAGCACCTTACTGGGATAACACACTGCTCCCCGGTGACGTGGGGAGCTAATGGTGTATTGGGCTGAGCTCTCCTGGCATTAGGAACAGTGAAATTGCTGTGCTCTGCTTGAGTACAGCACCCCGGTAACACGCGTGGAGCTACAGTAATAAGTTTATTGGGCTGAGCTCTCCTGGAGTTGGGAACAGTAAAAGTACTTTGCTCTGCTTGCGCACAGCAAATTCACCAGCCTTTAGGGCTCATTCACACTGTAGGCATTTTCGGCTTTTTTTTGTGTGCATGCGGGCGATTTTTAAAATCGCCCACCAAACGCTTGTGCAATAAATGTCTATGAGAAGGTTCACATTAGCGCGGGTCGTGCGCTGTGCGGTCGGCAATGCGGTGCGTGGGCCAGTTTTAGGGCGATTCCACCTCAATGGAAAGTATAGGAGAAACGCAAAACGCTCACAAAATCGCTTTGTGTAGCGATGGCGTTCGCATTTTTAAGAATAAATACATTGTATTTATTATTTTCCAGGTCAAAGAGTTCACCTCCTGACTTGCGTCAGGGAGTGAAATAAAAAAACGCCCGGGAAAAACGTGAGAAAACCGCTTAGCACAAAAACGAATCGCCCACCCAAGCGCCGGGAATCAGAAAAAAGACGCGTCAAAAACCACCCAACACTAAAGGCCACGCGAACGGAACGCAATGTGAACAAGGCCTTAGTGCATCAGGCCCAATGTTACTTGCCTGCATGCTTTGCTTTCCAAGCATGTTGACATTTTCCACAGCACTTAACAGAGCACTTCAATCATTCACTTTTTGGGTACACCTAAATAAGTGAAGGACCTCTGGCAGTTTTTTATTGCTATTTGAGCCTTAGAGAGAATTTAATTCATTTCCTGTCACACTCATGGTTATAACAAATGGCAGAAAGTATGAGAAAATCTTTATCAGGAACACAGAGAAAAATGTTTTGCCCCAAACAGGTAAAATAGCCTGAGGGTGGTTCTAACCCTTCTACACAACTATAATTTTACAATCTCTTGATGTGGAGTTGGACTATAAAGGCAACGTTCTTGTAAAACCTAACATTATGGTGCAGTCCCCTTTAGATTAACTTGCGTTGCTATGCTCCTGATTTCCTCCAGCCTTGCTTTCGGTTCTGTATTCCTCTCAGTCCTGTTATTTGACTGAAGAGCTAGTCGTATAGCTTGGCTGGAAGGCCCCGTTTACACTTAATCATAATCAGTTGCTCTCAGTTATAACTGAAATGTCAACTGATTTTCAAAGTAAGTCCAATGTTTTCCAATGGCACCTTTCACACTTAACGCGTTTTAACTGAAATATTTTTCACAATGCACTGCTATGGAGAAGGAAAAAAAACGCGTACCAACTGATCAAGTGTAAATGGGGACAGATGCAGCCGTGTTTACTGATTATGTGCAAGTTCATAAACCATGAATGCCCAGCAAAAGGAACAGGCAAATCCTTTTACGAGCTCGCGTGGTTCGTGAACAAGCACATGCGCAGTAAAAGTATACTTGTTCATGGTGGCATCAGTGCTGTGGGAGCGTGGCTGAAGATCAAGGGACTTTCCGTGGTGAATAGATGAGGACCACAGAGAATCAGAGGGATAATGGAATAATATGGAGACCCCATCATATTATATGATTTTTTTTTTAACCTGAATTCTCCATTTAGGTTTGCTTTAAAGAAAATCTGTAACGAAAAAACATCCCCTGGGGGGTACTTGCCTCGGGTGGGGGAAGCCTCTGGATCCTATTGAGGCTTCCCCCGTCCTCCTCGGTGGCGGCGAAAATCTTCCTGAAGCAGCGGCGATGTAAATATTTACCTTGACTCCAGCGCAGGCGCAGTATCCGCTCTTCCCATGGAGATGGGTGGAAATAGCCGATCTCTATCGGGCCGCTCTACTGCGGACCCGACGGAGATCGGCTATTTCCGCCTATCTCCATCAGAAGAGCCTAAACAGCGCCCCCGCTAGAGCCTGGAAAGGTAAATATTGAACAGGCTGTCGGATTTGTCGTGGCGGCTTTGAAGGGCTGCAGCGAGACCCCCGTGGGACAGAGGAGGACGGGGGAAGCCTCATTAGGATCCTGAGGCTTCCCCCTCCCGAGGTGAGTACCCCCCAGGGGACGTTTTTCTCGTTACAGTGTCTCTTTAAGGCACAGTCACACAAGCAGAAAGGCACTTGTAGTCCCTTGAGACACTGGGTGATATGCAATTCACTTTTTCTCCTAGGATATCATTTTTTTTTCATTTTCTGCTTAAAATAACTTTTCAGCACTCTTCAATTGAAAAAGTGTAAATGTAGGTGAAAAAGAATTGTCAAAATTATTTTTATTGATTGCTGGTAACGTAAAAGGCATTTTATTGATAAGGTGTGAAAATATCACCTAGGAGAAAACTTGAGAGAAAAAATAATTGAATAAGAGCCCAAAGTACCACATGGAATTAATTTTTCCTCCTGCGTTTTTTCTTCTAGGAGATAATTTTTAGTCTTTTATTTGGAATAACTTTTCAACACTTTGCAGTTGTAAAAGTAGCACAAAGTAAGGTGAGAATGTACTATCAAAACTATTTTAAGTATTTTCTTGCTTGTTGGTGATTTAAAAAGTTATTTTATTGAGAAGTTTGAAAATATCACTTAGGTCTCTTTTCCATGAGCAGTTGAACTGTGTGTGCTCAGCAAGCAGTTACCAGGCAGCAGTGAGCAGTTGCCAGGCAGCAGTAAGCAGTTGTGAGAGTTTGAGAGGCATTTCTCTGCTTATCAACTGCCCGTGGAAAAGAGGCCTTAGGAGTAACTTTAGGAGAAAAAGTTAATTTCATATGGGCCCAAGTCTCTTAAATGCTAGGAATATAGGCGCCATCGTAATGTTCAAGGCTGTCGGGCATTTGGCTTTGCAACTACTAAATTATCATGCCTCCAACATAGGATTTAATTTCGCTGCTGCTAACTCACATAACTACTAGTCAAATGTCCACATTAGGCACAGAATAGGCTTTGAAGACTGAGAGAAACCATCTACATAAAAGTGGCCCAAGTCACTGAGCTAGGAGTGCGCAGATGCATGATCTGAGTGAGGGCTGGTTCACACTGCAAGAGCTTTTTTATAAAGCTCTTGCTATGTGTGTGTTCTGACTTGAGGATGTGATTTTATAAAAATCACCCATAGCATTACATTAGCAAGAGCTTTTCAAATCAATAGAGCTTAAAAAGCTCCTGCAGAGTGAGCCTACTGCTCTACTCTGTTAGCTGCATGTTTGTTCCATGTGGTGACTATTGAAGCTAAAGCATCAGTATGACAGCAGGTCAGTGCCATTTTAATTTTTTACAAGGAAATAAAGATGGCAGCATGTCCTACACTGTCTAGCATGCTTTTGAAGATGCATGCCTAGTTTAATGCTTTGAGTCACTGTCCCAGATTGAGTTTTCTGGTCCATTGCCTCAATTCTGATTCCTCAGCTGCATGCTTGTGGGTGTGTGACGCAGGCATTATTGAATTTAGGGATTGGAACCCACTAGGGCGATTTTGGCAGCGTTTTGGGATCGCCAGCGTTTCCCTAAATAACTTTGCCAATGAAAGTGTGTGGTGTGGATGGGGAATTGACTAGTGCGATTGCGATTAGGGGTAATTGCAACTGCAGGAAATGTAGGATTTTGCTAAGTATATAAGCGATTTAGCTTTGGTGGGGCCAAGCGATTACACTTTCAATTAACTTTATAATACTCGCCAGGTGTTCGGATTTCCTGCTTCCGTCTGTAGCCCCGTCCCTTAAAGGAAGAGGTCACAGGTGCTTTTCTGATTGGTCATAGAGAAGCACCTATGACCTCTTCCTTTAGGGAGTGGGGCTTCGGACAGAAGTCGGACACCTGGTAAGTATGATAAAGTTTTGTTTAAAAAAAAAAAAACACCAAAAAAAAACAAATTGCCAATTGGAAGCGCTGTTCAGTTCACTGTACATCGGTTCTAAGTGTCAGGGAATCACGAGTGCAAACGCACTAGGAATCACTGCACACAACGCTGCTGAGATTTTAAAGTGCTGCAGCGATTCCTAGTTGGTTCCAGGCCAAAAACCTCATTATAATATGTCAGCTAAGACACTAAAAAGGCAGTAAAGGATGGCAGCCTCCATTTTCCTCTTGCTACTGGTTTTCTTTAATCCCTGATATGGCTTTTCTGCATTTTCACTTGTACAGGCTATCTGTAGCCACTGCCGGGTATCCTTTAATCCTTCGCTTTATTGGGCAACAATGTTATGTCTACAGGCTATTTGCACTCACACCCAGCAGCTGAGCATCATTGGGCGGGAGCAAGTGATTGGGTGTGTTGCAATATATTGCTTTGTTACTGCTGTTTTCCAGGCCTCTTCTCAGCCACCCTCCATAGCACAAGCAGGAGCACGCTGTTTAGTTACCTGTGATGCCAACACTAGCTTTTATTCACCTGAGAGAATTGTTTATGATCTTCTCAGGTGAAAACATTTGTAGCGTTATTCCCCTTAACATCGTTGACATCTATCAGTGATTTATCATGTTGGATTTCACATCTGTCTGATCACTATTATTATCGTTGTAGTCCCATCAGTGTGCCACCTTCTGCAGCTCCTCCCTTCTCCACAGAACAGGCTGATCATTTTTGGCAACATATGTACTTACCTTCTTGCTAGAATTCCAAGTGTCAAGTTTTAGCTATCTGTGAATCAACTTAAGATAAGCACAGTGGATAAGCTTTTGTGACTCTCCTGTGTTTATAAGTGTACTAGACTATGTTGTTTAATACACAAAAGTATTTTTATTAAAAATAATGTGTAGATACCTTCTGGAAATAATATGAAGTACTTGGTTTGCTATGTCCATTCTCCTCCTGCTAATATACTGCGTATCTAATGGATAGATGGGGATACCAGAGTTCGTACTTACATATTAGGCCATCTACCAACTGCCGTTCTGTATTTCCCTAGCAGAAAAGCCTGTTGTCACATAGGATATCGGCTGATTTGTCACAAAACAATCCGCTCATATATTCCATGGACGGCAGTTCAGTGCACACCATGAAATGGCACACCAGGATGCTCACTTGTGGCCTTTGGCCGCTGCGCATTGAGCATAGCGCTCATTTTGGATACCGTCTCTGCAACTTTACTAACCCTATTCTGTTGGTGGAATGGATAGTGTTTCCTGCTGGGTCTGCACACGCTCAGGCAGCACTAAGCTATCGTCCGTAGATTAGATCAGCTGTTTGTTTTGTGACAAATCAGCTGCTATTCTACCTGACACTAGACTTTTCTGTAGGGGAAATACAGAGCCAGCGCTGAAAGACAGCCTAATATGTGAGAACCCCAGAGTTTAAGAGCCCATTTCCATGCTCGGCAAGCAGTTACCAGGTGGCAGTGGGCAGTTAATAGGCAGTAGGAAGCATTTTCCAGACAGCATCCTACTACCTTTACAGATACTTCATCCTACTACCAATTACTGAATCTGAGAGAGCCTAAGCGCTTTGAGTCCTATGGGAGAAAAGCGCTATAGAAATGTTATTGTATTGTATAGCAGCAAGCAGTTGCGAGAGTTTGAGAGGCTTTTCACTGCCTATCAACTGCTCGTGGAAAAGAGGCCTAAAGTACACCTGAATCAGCTCCTGCAAGCATTATGTAATGTGAATGAGCCCTTAATAAGTACAAGGGCAGTGGAAAGAGTTAAGGCCTCTTCTCCACAGGCAGTTAATAGGCAGTGAAATGCCTCTCAAACTCTCACAACTGCTCACTGCTGCCTGGTAATGGCTTGCCTCTGCCCGGTAACTGCTTGCTGAGCACATAGTTCAACTGCCCGTTTTGGGAAAAGAGGCCTAAGGGCTCATTCACACTGCACAACGCAAGCACGAACACAATTTCGTGCTTGCGCTGCCATCGCACGGTCAACGCACGGAATGCACGTCGAGGAGCGCTAGAGCGCAGACGTCGGCAGCCGTGCCCGTCGAGAAACGTGTGCGTCGTGCGATTTTACGTCCCCAGAAGCGTTACATCGTAACACATGGGAACGCACACATGTAGTGTGAATGGTAACATGAAAGTCTATGGACTTTTATGTTGCCATGTGGATCGTACACTATGTGCGTTGCGTCAAAACTGACAGCGCAGCACATAGTGTGAATGAGCCCTAAGGCAGTGAGGACTCCCACAACTGCTTGCAGTTGCCTGGTAACTGCTGCTGCCTGCTGTGGCATAGTAACTGCACACAGTTTAGCCCCCTGTGGAAAAGGGCCCCTCAAAGTGTAGAGACGAAGACTCTTCAAAGTTTTATACTTACCTGGGGTCTCCTCCATCCGCACGGATCGCTCCCAGGCCGCCATTTTCAATCTTCTCCGTCTTGTGCATCGAGTCCCGTAAGTTCATCCAGCCACAGCCAGTCTAAGCAAGCACAGTGCGCTCCCTCTGGCGGAGAATAGTACAACGCAGTATTATTCCCTACCGGAGAGAGCGCAATGCGCTTGCGCAGACTGGCTGTGGCTGGACGAACTTATGGGACCCGATGCACAAGACGGAGAACATTGAGTACGGCGGCGTGGGAGCGATCCTTGCTGATGGGCTGGGGGAAGCCCCAGGTATGTATAAAACTTTAAAGAGTCTATGTCTGTTTTCCTTCAAGAATGAGAGCCCACAAGCAAGAGATCACTCACTTTAAAATGGAAAGGCTTTCTCATTGCAGTTGCAAACAAATTATGTATGACTATTCTCCTAAGCTTACTGATTTACAGTAAAAGAAAATAAGTAAATTATATGTAAACACTTTTTTTTAACATCTTGCCTTCTATATGTATATGGTTTCATTTACTTTGCTCTATTTTAAGAAGCTAATTTATGACCTTGCTGGACAGGTTTAAAAAAATGATCTACCTTAATTTGTTTACTGCTGATGTAGTTATTATAACATAGTTGCCAGGTTACAGTCAGTAAAATGGTACTTACAGAGCAATAACAAGTTTTAGAAATGTGACTGCATTGATCATTAGTACAATTTTTTTTCCTGTTCTCTTGTATTGCATTTTTTTCTATACAATGACTGTCTTAAAACAAGCCTCATTTTTAAAGGACAGTAAAATGTGTTCCGTGTCTGCTAAACATGGTACTTTCTGCAGCTTTTATAAGTACGTGTCCTGTAGTTTAACATGCAGCTCGGATCGTCAGCTACATTTGCACTTATCTTGCTGCCAATTAAGGCCATAGTGAAGGAATTTGGTCTGCCCAGTATGAAAAAGGATCATTACTGTGCACGTCTGTTTCCTTTTTTGGATGTTAAAATGGTGACAAACAGGTATTTCTCTTCTGAGATGTGTTCCAGAGACGCTCCCTGCAAATCACTGGAATCCCATGGCCAGCAAGTTTACACAAACTGATACTGAGCACAATGAGCAAAACTTGAAATGTATTAAATGTGAATAAAACCCTTTTTGTATTTTACCGATGATACAGTTTCAGTGTTTGCATTTTTTACATTTGCTAGTGTTTCAGCAGCAGAGCCCAGACAGGTCTGTAACAGGTTTGACAGCTGCTGACTCATCCCCTAGTCAGCCTGATAATAAACATTGCAAGAATGTCTAATGCACCACGTTCACTAAACATAAACACACGTCACCAACTGGGAAAGGAAGCATAAGGTGAGAAGAATATGGAAACTGCCATAGTTGACTTAAATTGTTTTGAAGACACTTACTCGACTGTTGCACTGATCTGCTTTAAGCTATGTACACACTTAAAGAAAACCTGAACTGAAAATTAAAAGTCAAAATAAGCATACACAAGTCATACTTGCCTTCCATGTAATCTACTCCTCAGTGTCTTTCTCCTGTCCCGCGTCCTGTTTGTTCACTGTGATCAAGGGAATTTTCCGTCCTCCATTTTGAAAATGGCCATTACCCATAACAGCTTTCTGGTCAGCACACAGTTAAACTGTAACATCGCCCACTTGAGCCATAGGGAAACATGAACATTACCTGGTACATCAGTTTTCCTCTCAGCTATAACTGACAGCAACTGATATTTTACTGACAGCAACTGATCTATTTCAGATCTGACAAAATATTGTCAGAACTGGAAGGTATTATTGTCAGAAGAAAATGGTGAGCTTCTGAGAGGAACTGATGGCAAGGTTACTATGCAATGTTCATTTGAAGTTACCTCGTGTTTATTTTTAAATATTTTTACTCAGTACAGGTTCTCTTTAAGACCTGGAACCCACTAGGAGCGCTTTTCTGAGCGCTTTGTGATTTGAAAAGCTCTTGCTAATGTAATGCTATGGGTGTGATCCCACTTGAGAGATGTGATTTTACAAAAATCCCCCATAGCATTGCATTAGCAAGAGCTATTTAAATCACTAGCACTTAGAAAAGGCTGGTAGTGGGTTTGAGCCCTTAACCACTTCCCAACTGAGGGGTTTTACCCCCTGACCACCAGAGCAATTTTCACCTTTCAGCGCTCCTTCCATTCATTCGTCTATAATTTTATCATTACTTATCGCAATGAAATGAACTATATCTTGTTTTTTTCGACACCAATTAGGCTTTCTTTAGGTGGGACATTATGCCAAGAATAATTTTATTCTAAATGTGTTTTAACCCTCCTGGCTGTTTGCTAAAAAATCGCCAGGGGGCAGCAAATCTTTTTTTTTAAATTATTATTTTTTTTTTTTCATGTAGCGAGACAAAGTCTCGCTACATGATAGCCGCTGCTCAGCGGCATCCCCCCAGCCCCTCCGATCGCCGCCGGCGATCGGCAATCAGGAGATCCCGTTCAAAGAACGGGATCTCCTGGAGGGCTTCCCCCGTCGCCATGGCGACGGGGCGGGATGACATCACCGACGTCATCGACGTCGTGACGTCAAAGGGGATTCCTATCCACCCCATAGAGCTGCCTGGCACTGATTGGCCAGGCAGCGCACGGGGTCTGGGGGGGAGGGGGGGGCGGCTGCGGCGCGATGGATAGCGGCGGATCGGCGGGTAGCGGCGGCGATCGGGCACTGCACGCAGCTAGCACAGTGCTAGCTGCGTGCAGCAAAAAAAAATTATGCAAATCGGCCCAGTGGGGCCTGAGCGGTGCCTTCCGGCGGCATAGCCCGAACTCAGCTCGGGCTTACCGCCAGGAAGGTTAATGGGAAAATAGGAAAAAATGTGGGAAAAAATTATTTTTCAGTTTTCGGCCTTTATAGTTTTTAAATAATGCATGCTACTGTAATTAAAACCCATTAAATGTATATGTCTATTTATCCCGGTTATAAAACCGTTTAAATTATGTCCCTATCACAATGTTTGCCGCCAATATTTTAATTGGAAATAAAGGTGCATTTTTTTCAGTTTTGCGTCCATCCCTAATTACAAGCCCATAGTTTATAAAGTAACAGTTTTATACCCTCTTGACATAAATATTTAAAAAGTTCAGTCCCTAAGGTAACTATTTATGTATTTTTTTTAAATTGTAAATTTTTTATTTTTTTTTTATTACAAAAAAAAAATAATTGGGGAGTGTGGGAGGTAAGGAGTTAATTTTTTGTGTAAAACTAGTTTATTTGTGTGTAAAAAATGGTTAGGGTGTAGTTTTACTATTTGGCCACAAGATGGCAACAGTAACTTTTTGTTTCATGCGACCTGCAAGCGTCCTTCCGGACGCATGCAGGAAGTAGAAAGAGGCTGGGACTTTGTTATTGCTCACAATGATCGCGCTGCTCAGCCGAGCGGCAGCGGATTATTGCGGGGCTTAGATCAACGAACGGGAATGGATTTTCCCGTTCGTTGATCTCTGGGCGAGCGGGCGGCAGCGTGTTTACTAGCGGCGGGCGGCGTGTTTACGAGCGGGAGCGCGGGCAGCGGTGGGAGTGCGCAAAGTACGGATTTCTCCGTCCCTGGGGGTTAAAGGATGGAAAAAGGGACGGAGAAATCTGTACGGGCGGGGGTAAAGTGGTTAAAGGAAACCAGAGACAACATATACTTATCTTTTTAAACATACCTTGGGCTTCCTCCAGTCCCATGGGCATGGATCGCTCTCACGCCGCCGTCCTCCGCTGCCTGTAGCTCCGGTACCGGGTCACGTAACCTCCAGTCGCGACCAGTCTGACACAAGTGAGGTGCGCTATTTATGTATCTCTCCAGCAGCCGCCGGAGAGATACGTAAATAGCTCACTTCCTCTTGTTCAGACTGGCCGCGACTGGAGGAAGTTACAGGACCCGGTATCGGAGCTACAGGCAGCGGAGGACGGCGGTGTGGGAGCGATCTGTGCCCACGGGGCTGGAAAAAAACCCAGGTATGTATAAAAAGGCAAGTATATGTAGTCTCTGGTACACTTTAAAGTGTTTTCAGGTGAAAAGCTATTTTGATGGTTTCCTCTTCAACAATTGGACAAACTGGAAAAATCTTGGCTAGGGAATTGTTGATGCAGGATTATGTAAATGTATGCAGCTTGAAAATGGACCAATCATGTCCCAGCAAAGTTTATATCTGCATTTTCAAGCTGCATATATTTGCATACAGAATTTGCATGATCCTGCATCAACTCAGAATTATTTGCATCTTATTGACCATCCCTATTGTTGGCCATTACTATTGTTGTCCCAGTTAGGCACCTCCTGCTTATTCCATCTCTCCCCTCATAGAACAGAAACTTAGGCCCTAAATGACCACTTTGGGTGACAATTATCCTTGGTGTGTTTAGTCGTTTTAGTGTTGTACTGTAGAAGTAAAAAAAATAACTTTTTTTTTTTTTTAAATTATGCTCTCATGCATTTTTACATGTTCCTGATCATTGGGCTATAATATTAGGGGACTTCAAATTGAACCTATCCAAAGTACATAATTATATTGAGGTCCTTACTTGCTATTAAGTTATACAAACTATATATCGGGGAGGATACAGTTTATCGTCTTTTTAAGTGGTTTTATATATACCGTATGTTTGCTTTTGTTGACCTAATACAGTTCCCAGTATCCGTGATTGGGAGATCACCTGATGCTGGATACATGTGCCAAAAAAGCACAACCTCCCCCCAATAAAGCATTAAATACTCACTGAGTGTCTTCTAACTTTCCTGTAGCTCCTAGCGGTTTTCCCGGCATCCCTGCAAGGCTCCCAGGAGCCGTGTATTTATTACTGAAAAGTGACTAAGATTCCTGAGACTGAATCCCAGCCAGGATGCTATCTGCATGGAGATTGTATGAGATTCACCCAATGCTCCATGTTTCTCCCACATCCCCAAAATACACTGATGGGTAAACTGTCCACTTTTTGGTGTGATAGGCTGACAGTCACTTACTTCAGACTGTGGAAGAGAATTGAACATGGGAATAGCAGCATGCTTGCATCTAGGCTCCTGGAGAATATAGAGGTAACCTGGCTGCCTACCTCAAGGCATGGGTGAACACAGTGTCACACTGCAAGGATAAAAGCAATAACAAATCATATTAGATATACAGCTCACCTCTTTTTAGGGGTTGAGTGATCTGGTAAGATCTGGACTTAAACACCAGTGTGCAGTGTGGTGTGTTTCACTGCATGATAATATATATATATATATATATATATATATATATATATATATATATATATATATATATATATATATATATATTCACACACCTATGATGAATAATGTATCTATGACATTTCATGGAGAATATATCCATCATGACTTTTATCTTGCAGAATCAGCTCCTTACTCTTCTGCACAAGTGACAGTCTCCTCTAATTATCTCTGTGGATGAGCGGAGCTGCCATTCACACACTGGGAGCAATTCTATTAAACAAAAATGCAGACATTCATTTATCCAAACATCAATTTACATGCACAGAGACTTCCTGGCTACAATTTTTTTCTCAGGCTTTATACACTACTAGCTAGAATGACAGATTGCTGTAAGCCTAACAGAATCACAATTAAAGACAACAATAAGCAAGGGGTGGGGGGAGTCTCAAATTAATAGCAGTTACTGAAACAACTAGAGGTATACTTTAATGTAACCTGGAATTATTCTTTAGATTCCATTATAGTCGCCTGATCATTGGAGATGGCCAGTGAGAGGCAAATAATTTTGGCTTTCGTGTAAATGGTATACAACTTGAAACTGGGCCTGTCAAAACTGACAGGAAGTTCAACTTGATTAACCTAATTCCAAGCTGCATACATCTTGCTTGAATACTTTGCGTCTCATTTACCATCTCTGCTGATTGGTTTGTTCAAAGTGAGTGAAATATTGCTTTATTTTTATTATTTATGTAGTACCACTAACTTCCATGCTTTACAAAGAACGTGTCTGCTGTCTATCTGTGAGAATGCAGGGCAGAGTATATATAGTGTGAAGCAAATCAAGAGATTATGTTTGAGGATTCTGAGAGATAACAAGTGTGAAATGGATTTGAAAGGGTGTTCCAGAGGAAATGAAAGGCTCGTGAGAAGTCTTGAATGCTTGTGTGGAAGAAGGATGCTCTAGAAGAAAAGTTGTTTACCAGAGCAAATATTGCTTTACAATAGTGTTTGAGGACTAGTGTGATGATATATGAAAGATAACTGAATGGAGCAGTATTTGAGGAGTGGATGAGTCTAGAATGGACTACAGTATCAGTTCTTTGGTGGATGGCACAGGAGAGTGTTACAGTATTCAAGATATGAGTTTACACTAGCATTTTTATTGCATATTGATTAAGGAATGGACGAATTGAAGAGTGTTCTTTTTTTGCTTTTGATGGAGATGATGAGGCGATTGTTGTATAAATGTGAGATTTTGTAAAAGAAGGTAGAATCAATGTTTACTCCCAAGCAACAAATTTAAAGAGAGATATTGGTGTATCATTGTTATTTATTGCTCTTCCTAATTTTGCTATTTCTAGATACATTTAGAATGTGGAAAATCACAAATTCAGTTTTGCCTTTGTAAATTTTGAGAAAGCGGTAGGACGTGAAGGAGTAGGTGTCATTATGGTGGTCAGACATCAGGTGTAGTTTAAACAGTTGGGGAGTAGTGTGGTTAATGCACCCCAAGAGCTTTAAAAAGCTGCAGGTATCTATCAAAAGCTTTAGAAATGTCAGCCCTTGTTGGTTGGTGGTAGAGCATTTTTTCCTATTCGCAGATGCCTATAGACTGTGTTGCAACCATGCCTAATTATGTCTGCATGCATAAGTATGGTGCTACATTCCTATGCAAGTCTATTATGAAGGTCCTGCAGCTGAACCACCTAATAGATGTTGCATGCAGCATGCGAGATCTGCGTAGTTCACGAACACCTGTGCAATTGCCAATCTAACAATATTTTGAATGCTCCAATTGAAACCAAGGGGTGGAAGTGGATTGGTGGTTATGCAGCTGTTGATTTCCTGAGGCCACAGCCAAGGACTGGCATGACTTCCGTCTGAACTATAACTTAAAGAACTGATATTAAGGTAGCTTTGTGTGTTATCAGCTTGTAGATGGTACTAAAAGCCAAACAAACGAATGAGTGTGTCTGTACCATAGGCAAAGGATGCGTACAGGAGGGAACCAAGAACTGAGCATTGAGGTACAATCCAAATAAAGCAAAGAGCTTCAATCCTCCTCTCACCCCCTTAGACAGGAGAATAGAAACTCCTTACTGTATTTGGACCGTTAGTAAATTAACTCATTTTAAATGCAGGAATAATCATTCAAAATAAAAAGTGCCCAGAAATACATCTCAATGAACTCTAAATGTTGATTCCAACACATGCCTGTAATTGCAGCTGCTCTCATCTACAGAGATGAAAAGAGACTACCACTTATTCATGAAGATGTATCTCACCATTCTCTAAATATGCCTTTACTGTAATTCCTCAGTAGCAAATAATGCTACATTCTTGTAAACAACATTCTACAATTGCATCGATACAAATAACTTCCAACTCAAATGTGCAATTCTGAAAAATAAAATAATTAGGTTTCTTTTCTTGCCTTTAGAACACACAAGAACAAATACAGGCTACATCAAACGTGCAGATTTCACACTGCATAGCAAGTGAAGGTGGCTATTTATATAATGTGTGCATGAATCAGGCTGTACAGTACAAGAAAAGGTTCGCTTGCACAGGCCCAGTTCTGGATTGTTGGTACAATGTCTCTTGAAGGTGAAGTTACATTTCATTTGCTGCTCTGCTAGTTTTTGAAGCACCTTGAGCACACCAGTTACTGTGGTTATTCCTGTCATTTAGATCAATGGAAGTGGCTAACAATGCTAGATGATCTTGCTAATGTATTGGATGCTACAATCAGAGACACATCAGTGTCAGGTCAGTGCAACATGTCACCATCATATTTTTAGCATTTCTTTCAATAGAACTATGGCCATAGCAGGTCAGGCAGCTACTAGGAAGGACCTCAGCATTAGGGCTTTAAAGTGCTTGTGTATTTAATGATTGGAGATAGTAAAATTACACTGGGGGACAAATGAATGAATAAAATTATCATATTTGTAGATTGGTATCTTCTATACAAAAGGTTTAAAATGTAATTAATGTACCATATTCTAGTGATTACATCAGATTTCTAGTGAGCAGGTGTCTTTGGAGATGCTGATTGGAGAGTCTGAGGCCCTGTGTTGATTTTTTCAAAGGGGCCCACTTTTTTTTTCTATCAGAAATTAAAACATGATCAACTCACTCTGAAAACTGAGAGTCCCATATTCTCCTTTGAGGCATGAAACGGTTTTGGCATTCAGTGTATGAGTTTTATAACTGGTACCCATTCTGGTACTCTGTAGAAGACCTGTCACAATGTTCATTCTGGGTGCATCTGAACAGATCAATATATATTCTGATCACTTACATTGGGAAATGTCCATTTAACTCTCAAGTAGTGTGGCTGCTATTGACAGTCCAGCTCACAGTATGATGCAGCTAAGGATTAAAAAAAAGAAGATAATGCGAAGTAAAGCTTGCATAAAGCCGCAGCATTTTAATAAATGCAAATGAACCACTTTCCTTATGGATTTTCTGGATGAGGAGTAAAAGGGTTCTACAAAAAATATTTAGACAAAACCTGCAATGGTGACCCTGTAAACAATAGAGGAATGAAAGTTGACATTCATAAAAATAGATATTGAAGGTTGTTTACCCATGGAGAGGAACCAATGGGCTGACTGCAGTACTATCTAGGCCCCTGCTTTACTGGAATGGTTGGCAAAACATGGAAAGTGATTATTAAGGAGCTAGACCAAATGGTTCCTGTGAATTTATATAGTGGTTGTAGGTGGTGCCCCATCACAGGAAACTGCTTTCAGCTGTGTGCCTGGTTTCGAATTTGGCAAGGGAAGCTGGGCAAGAGGGAGAAATGCAGTGCTAAGCAAGCACCATCAGGAAGACTCAATGGGCTTGATTCACAAAGCGGTGCTAACCTACTTAGCTCGTCTAAAGTCTTTAGACGTGCTAACCAGGGTGCCAAGTAGGGTATTCAATTGAGAAATCCAGTGCTAACCTACTTAGCACCCTGGTTAGCACGTCTAAAGACTTTAGACGTGCTAAGTAGGTTAGCACTGCTTTGTGAATCAAGCCCAATGTGTGTCAAAGGAATACATCACCTTTTGAGTTGATGATTGAATCTGTCTTGAGGCAATACTCCACATGCTATGGAGCGGGTCTGTAGTGTCCCCAAATTGGTTTTGTTAGACAATACAGCAATGTTACGCTGACTTCCAAAGGCAATATGAAGAAGAGGCTGAAGTATAACCTGTGCTTGAAGCATCAATGGCCACATAATGCAGATGAGTCTGTAATCATTTTTGTATGCCTCTTGTGCATGAATGGGGATTGGTAATGGCTTAGGTTCACCAACACTTGGTATGGACCCACTGGAATCATCCCGATCATCATCTGATTACACTGATAAAGTAACTGTTGCTCTTCTTCCTAGAGCTGCTGCTGTGATGGAATTGGGAACCACTATAGAGCTTGCTGGTATCACTCAGGATTGCTGGAACTTGCCACTAGCTGTAGAATCAACCTTTAGCACTAACTAGGTTCTCCATGTAAAGGTTTGTACAGGTCATCAGAAACAAGCATTCTTAATTGTTCTGGAGGACAGTTTTTTTTTTTTTTACCATTTAAACACACTGGCCAGGGATGTAACTTAAATGCGATGGGCCCCCAGCAAAACTTTGTAGGTCAGAACCCCCCCTCCCCATAGCACAATATTAAAGGAACAAGCATCCAGCAGATCAGGTGTTTCTGACATTATTGTCAGATCTGATAAGATTAGCTGCATGCTTCTTTCTGGTGTTATTGAGACACTGCTGCAGGCTAATAAATCAGCAGGGGTTCCAGGCAACAGGTATTAGTTAAAAGGAAATAACAGTAAATATGGCAGCCTCCACATCCCTCTTACTACAGTTTTCCTTTAAGTAACCTATTTGTGCTCACCCCCTCCTTTCCAAGATATAGCAAAGCAGCAACAACAGAGGGTGATACTTTATGTCCTCACCTCAGGTCATCACTCCTCTCTTCAGTGCAGCTATCTCCTTGCAGCTCCCGTCTCTGTCAAGTGACATGCCTCAGGAGCCGGGGTAGGATGTCAAGCTTATAACATTCTATAGCCCTTATTTACTTATCTGTCACAATGTAATCAGAGGCAAATGGTCACTGCCTCATCCATCCTCCACCCCCTTACCTAGTGTGTCTCCCACTACCCATTAGATTGTAAGCTCGCAAGGGCAGGGTCATCCTCCTAATGTTTACTGTTTTTGTAACAATATTTGTGCTGCTTGGAACTCTGCTGTACATTTGTTAGTTGTATCTATGTTCCCCTTGTCGTCTTATTGTGCTTTGTAAAGCGCTACGGAATATGTTGGCGCTATATAAATAAAAAATAATAATAATAATAATTACGCAGCCACCCATAATAAGTTGCTTCCCCACATTATCATCTTAAAAAAAACACCACTGTTGCAGCTGCGATTGCAAATGCGTCACCCTCACAGCTAGCCATATTCACTTTTGGATCTGCACGCAGCCACCACCACGATGTCAAACTTCAACTCGGTCAGCTTTCCCCACATAGTGCCAGGTCTCATGCTGGGAGTACACGATGAGTTTTTCTGCCAGATTTACTTTCTGATTTTCTGATGAATTTTCTGATTGTTTTTCCAATTGATTTCCATTCACTTCTATGAGAAAATCAATCAGAAAAACTATTGAAATCAGATCAAACCTGTCGGAAATTATCTCTCAAGCTATCTACCTGCCAAAAATCTCATGGTGTATTCCCAGAATCAGAAACAACCTCCAATACACCCACTAGCTCCATCGAGTGACTAGCTACACTGCTCCGTGCATCACTCAACCCGACTGAAAACTGTGGTTTGACAGTCCATCCTATCCTGGGAGTCAAACAGTTTAGTAACAGTGAATATTGAGCACATGCACTTAGAGGTAAGTACAGATGTTTAGGGCACACCTCCTTGTCAGGATTCAGGAAGCCCAGGAGTGAAAGAAGGAGGCATGCAGTGGTCATGTGACTGCTCTTTACAAAACAAAAATTAGTTGTTAAATTCTGTTTTTGTTCCACACAATTACATTTTCAGTCCAAATTGTCCTATGGGGGATGGAGTTAATCCATTACTTTGACTAGCTTGCCTGCTTTTTGACCTTAGCTGTCCCCTTGTTTGACATTTTATCTTTATTAATGTTCCCTTCAGGCATTGTGCAAGGGATTCATCTCTTAAGAATAAATGGCACCAGTGTGATAAGAGTAATAATTGGTTACATGAATCTCAAGCTGTACTATTGTGTAGGAGCCATTCTCTCTATTGAAACACTCTTTGTATCTAACTGGACATTATCTGTGTTAACAATAGTAATTGTGAAAAAGGATCCTGTGCTTGTTACTCGTGACATGAAGCATTTGCTTTCAAGTTGTAGGTAGGAGGGGAAATGAATGGAGAAAAATACTGGTTACTGTGTGCAGTGACGATGTAGTATATTGTACACTGTCAAAGTCAGGTTTTTTTGCACTGTCTTCATCATGTAATTTTCTGTAGAAATAGATTTGAGAGCCAGAGGTCTTGATAAATAGAAATCACATTGTTCATAACAGGTTTTTAGCTCAGAGCAAGCAATTCTACAGGAATGCTGACCTTGAGAGACTTTGTGTTTATAAAAAATGACTTAAAATTGCTGAAAACCGGGTATCTTGCTGTATTCATTACCCAAAGACAACATGCGAGGCCCTGAAACAATTCGGGTTTAACTGCAGATTTTGGAAGAAATAACACTCTGATACTGGTGGTAACGGTTGTGGTGTGTTGATCCTAACTCCATTTCCAGCTAAAGTTCTAGGGGATAGCTGACCACTAGGCCTCAAGAACCCCCTATTTCCTTCTAGAAGAATGAAAGACGGTATGCCACATTCCAGTTCTCTTTTAAAACAAATAAATAAAAGCTCATTGTTTCCTCTGTGTTGAAACATAAATGCATTGCTTATCCAGGTCCACTCTTTAACTGGAAATAGAAGCATTTCATATTTCATCTGTAGTGGTACGTGCAGGTGAGCTCAGATATTGTAGTTAGCCATCTTTAGCTCTTTCCCCTTATGTGTTCAGCCTCTTTCAGGGCAGCTGTCAGATGCTCTCTTGCACCTGTCATCCCTTTTCAGCGACTGCTGGGGTACTGGCAGTGGACAGACGGCACGTCATGGAGTTGCATATTGTGGTTGTCTGCTGATGTGTAAAGCCACCACATGTCAAGTGCTGACGCACGTGGTTTTACAATCGCTGCCATTTAGCTGCATTTAAATTGCACCTGAATGGTGCACTTGGGCGGCAGACTGGATGTTGAACTGCCCGACAACCACACAGTTCAGTTGTCCATCTGAAAGAGGAACACAGTGTCACATATTTTCCACCTTAGTTGTTCAATTGCTTGTCTGTACTCATTGCCTTGTAACTATCTGAAATGTGTATTCCTTATTGTAAAGCACCATGGAAGATGCTGTTGCTATATAAATCCAAAATAATAATTTTAGGGTAATGTCAGGTGCTGCTAGATGGAAAACAGGCTTTACATACTAGGCACCCTTCACCTGTTTCCCTTTTTTACTTATTTATATATCGCTGGAAATGCAAGATTTCTCATAAACCTCAACCCTCCTCTGGTATCCGTTTCCAAAACACATCCATAACTCTCAAACCTTTGAAATATTTAAGGATTCTGTAACGTTTGCAGAGTCGTTTTCATGGTCAGCACACAAGAGGCGCACTGACACAACGAAAACCCTCCACAAGCGTATAATTAGGTGAACCCAGGCTAGGTGCAATGCACCAGCAGATGGCAACTCCCACCGGCAGATGGCGCTGTGGAGTGCAGACGAGCACAGCCTCTGCACAGCCACAAATGCCAGATGGGAATTGTACAGACCTAAGACAATGCGGGGCTGAACAGCCCTTAAAGAGAAAGAGCACAGATACAGGATGAATGTGTGTTCACCAACACACATCAGCAGAAACAAAAGCAAGAACGTGATCGCGAGAAAGGCGATCGCCAGAAGTGACACAAGACAGATCAGAACAGAACACGAGAGGAGCAAAGGCACAGCAAACAACAATGAGAAAACAACGAAAACAACAAACGCTAACTAAACGCGAACACCGCACTCATTCGCAACAGCAAATGCGTTTACAGCGCGATCTCCGCACGTTAAGCGCAACAGAGACAAGCTCGCCTAACTAACCACCGACAGACAAACACGAAGCAGAGGACGTGAGCGCTTGCTTAACGGTTACCTCACCGAGCCTACAGCAAGCGTTCGTATCAGACAAAACAGACAAACGGAAAACAGGAATAAGAAAGGAGAGATCCACTGCTCTTTCTGTCAGAACGAGTGCGATCTGGATTCAGGAACAAGAAAGGGAAGATCCACTGTTCTTTCCGCCAGAGCGAGTGCGATCCAGGTACAGAAACAAGATTGCAGATCAGAAGGATCCACAGCCGCTACCGCTAGGGGCTAGTGCAATCCAAGCAAGACAGGCAGATGAGATAGCTGGTAGCAACCGCTGCTCCAGCTATACTCCAAGAAAGCAGATCAGAAGGATCCACAGCCGCTACCGCTAGAGGCTAGTGCGATCCAAGCAAGACAGACAGATAAGATAGCTGGTAGCAACCGCTGCTCCAGCTATACTCCAAGAAAGCAGATCAGAAGGATCCACAGCCGCTACCGCTAGAGGCTAGTGCGATCCAAGCAAGACAGATGAACAGAAGGGGCTACCAGTAGCAACCGCTGCTCTGGTTAGCACCCCCAGACAGAACGATTTCCTGACAACCACCATAGGCGACAGGACAATCGCAACAGAGAGGCAATACAGACAAAACAGATAACAATCTAACTGCACTAGGGAAACTGCCTAGTGCAGTGCCAAGAATTACTCTAAGATAACTTTGACAAGAAATAGCATGGCTGACACTCTAGGAGTGTTTCAACAAACCCTGAAGGGATGACCAGCAAAGGACTCTGGGAAAACATAGCTTTTGATACTGCCAGCCTACAAAGGAGGCAGCTAAATAATTTGCATAACCAATGTATGCAAATTCCTCAGCAGCAGAGCAGATCTGGAACTTGCAAAGAAAAGATAGGTCTCTCTTCCAGAGACCTGCAGCCTACAGACTAGAGGAATGGTCAAACAGCTGTCTGCCTGTGCAGCCAGCTGAGCGGATCATTACAGGTTCCCTCAATTCACTTTCTCAGACAAACATTCATTCTTGGGCCATTCCCCTTCAACCTCTGGTCAAGTTGTGCTTCTTACTAAATATAACTTGAAAACACACTGTCTCTAGGTACACATATTATATATTACACCTTCTCTTGTTTCCTCCCTATACCTTTAGATTAAAAGCCCGCAAGGGCAGGGCTCTCTCACCTTTTTATGTCTTGACAGCTGCTATACATTTTGTTCAGTATGTTCTTCTTCACTGTTATTACTGTGACATCTACTGTATTGTGTACCATAGTCTATATGTTGAATATACCATTTGCTTCTTACTCTGTACAGCGCCATGGAATATGTTGGTGTTTTACAAATCAATATTTCCTGCAGTGATATATGGAGAACAGTAAACCAGTCATATCAAAGGATTTAACAATTTAATTGTATCAGTGCCTGTTAATTTACCAGAATCTTTTAGGAGGAAGGCATAACTTCTAGATGAGCCCATATCATAAACCCAGAACCCTACAGCTAACCATTATCCACCAAGCTATCCATGAAGAGGAGGTTAAAGAGAAACCGTGAACAAGAATTGAACTTGATCCCAATCAGTAGCTGATACCCCCTTTTACATGAGAAATCTATTCCTTTTCACAAACGGATCATCAGGGGGTTCTGTATGGCTGATATTGTGGTGAAACTCCTCCCACAGGAAACTCTGAGGACCATGGTTTCCAACGGCCAAAAAAGCAAGCAGCAGCTACTTCCACTGACATCACCTGCAAGCAGTAAAAGTGTCATCATGTGATGAATGTAAATCAGGGAGAGGAAATTTTTTACAATGGGCAAACACTGACTAAATCATTAATACATAATTATTGAAAAATGAAGAATTTTTTTATTACATTATTTTCACTGGAGTTCCTCTCTAAGTAGCTTTGGCATACCCTCATCCCCCCTTCATAACTGACATAAGTGACACAAAAAGAATGATATTGTTGTTGTCTGTAGGGTGTACAAGGTGTGTGTATAACCTAGATCTGCAAAGTAACACCTTCTAACTACTTTCTTCTTTTATATTCTGCTTGATAAGCATAAAGAAAACATATTGTCAGCATAACTACATAGCCTAAATACAAATCTTTCAGTGTCTATTTATTGTTTCTGCCTTTCTGTATTTAAATGTAGTAATACGGTAATAATGGTAATAAAGCAGTTTATAGTACCTTATGCAATAAAATTCTGCAGAGATAATGGGCAACTCAAGCCTACAGCAGAATTATTTACTACCTGGTTAAAGTCCATGGCCCAGTGTTATTTTTACATGCCTTAAATGTTCTCGAGCTAGGCTGCAGGAAAACCATCAAGTATAATATAGATTTCTTTGTTTAGCCATGGAAATGATTTCACACTTTCTAATTCTGGCAGGGGGTATGTGTGGCGATGCAGCTTGTGGCTGATAGAATAACTATTTTATTTCATGCATCAGCTAGTTCTTTCGTTTTGCTTCATGTTTTCTAGAAATGATCATCAGAGGATTCTTTATAATAAGCAATAAATTGTTATTATTATTAATGAAAGCTATAAAGCCTATGGTGTGAACACTTCTTCTTCATTATGTGAGCTGATCTGTTATTAAATCCTGACCAGCAAGGACTTTAAAGTGACCCTGGAGAAAGCCTTAAGGGGAGGAGGGCTTAACTGCCCCAGTGTTGTATCAGTATGGCTGGAAACTGCCTGTCTTCTTAACTGGTTTGCGTTCCACGGTTGTTCCCAAAACTATTTTAGTTTATCATAATTTTATGGGGGAAAATTAAATGCAGAAAATACCAATTTGTTACCTTCCTTAATTTTCACGTGACACACCCCACGGTTATAAACACATAAAAATGAATTATTTGGCCCTTCCCGGTTAAAATGATACCCCATATGCCATATTTTATTACTAGCTAAGCATGTGGTGGATGGTTATCCCTAGCCTGCATGCCTGTAGCGATCGGATGCGTTCGCTAGGCAACGGCTGAGAGATGCATCTGTAGAGCAATGAGGCCCCAAGCTTTCACCCTAGCTGCAGGTGGCAGTCATTAAAAGTTTATGAACAGGTATAAGTACTGCAGAGGTTAACAATGGGTTAATAGGCTGGGGTTAAAACTTAACTGGGGATTAAAAAAAACAAATGCTTTTTATTTTATTGGGACCATGACACTTTAAAAATGCTTTTAACTCTTTACTTCTCTCTCACACAGATATGCAAGTTGTTTTTGAGATTCTTGCTATGTTTGTACTAAGACTTGAACAGTATGTGCCTGTAATTGGCTGATCAGACCTCCCTGCAGCCTTATATAAAAGGCAGGTACTGCTTGGTTTAAAGGTACATACACACCTTAGATATAAGACATCTGTAACAGCCAATAATAGGCACTTTGGCAATCGTTTGCCTGTCTAGCATGTACTGTATACAACTTATGCCCGATGTCGCTCAAGAATCCAACATCTTGGATCCTTAATGGCGCCTAAGCAAGCTTGGGCACAATGTTATTTTTGGTCACCCTCTAACTGTGTCGTGTACCTGAAGGCTAGTGATGCACCTGTACAACATCTGTCCCCGACTTGGTGCCTGATGGATTGTTTCCCGATCCTCAATGGGTGACCATCACCGTATGTGTGTACTTAGATTAAGAGCACTTACAACTTCCCTCTCCGGTCATATGATTCCATATAGTGGTCCTAACTTTTGTCCCGCAGTGATGCTAACTGTGTAAAAAAACATAATTTACCGTATGCCACACTGCTAGAACAAGGTGTGTGTGGGTGCGTGCGCGTGTGTTTGCTTTCAGTGCAGCTTTCAGCCAGGATCTTCCTCATTTGCTTGCAGGGAGAGGCTTATCTTTGCACATCAAACATTAATCTCCTGACAACAGGAGTGGCAAATCTATTGAAAGGGAGGGGAAATGTTCACTGTAATTCTGCTTTAGCAGGGAAATTCCTCCCCTTCAACCATTCAGGCCTGCCTATCAGTCCTTCAGTGTGATGGGTGGTTTTCACGACCAATACAGACGCTCAGATTAATTCACTATGGCTTATTACATCTTTTCTAGTCTTGGAAAGACTGAAAATGTAAAGATTTCATTTTTAGCAATCTCATATTACTTACTTTATCTTTAAATGATCAGTTAATAATGCTCAGGTTTACTTCAGGGCGATATTCAAGGAGTGCCGTTTAACATAAAAAATGTGGGGTTTATAAAAGAAAGCGTTTACACTGCTTTTGCCTTGAAAGGACGACTATCGCGAAAAAAGTAGGCAGTTAAAATCTGACAGAACTGACAGGTTTTGGGCCAGTCCATCTCCTCATGGGGGATTCTCAGGGTTTTCTTTGCAACTACTGTTCAGGAAATGCATTGAACATAAAGTCTAACTGACAAAATAGTGTGCAAGTGAGATTTGCTGGTATCTTGCTATTTAGGCAGTTAAACTGCTGTTCAAAAAATGCTGTTGAAAACAAATAAAACCCTGAGAATCTCCTATGAGAAGATGGACTGGCCCAAAACCTGTTGGTTCTGTCAGACTTTAACTGCCTACTTTTTTTTGCGATAGTGGTCCTTTAAGGATTAGAGCATTGCAGCAACACCATTTACTAAGGTATCCTGAACCTTATTACTGTATAATTATCACAATAAGACAATTGTTAGTGATAAGTAGTGGGGCAGTTCATTGTCCTTCTGTTTCACACATGGGGTGTAATAGAGACATAAAAACAACTTTTCTTACTGCATTTAAGTAAACCATTACTGTTTTAATTAAATAAAATATGCCATATAATATGTAGTCATCACCTTGCCCATGCCATGTCCCTCAGATAACAGGTGCAGTTATCATGCCCCCACATAACAGGAGCCACTCACGGACCGTTTAAGTGACAAGGGTCCCCCTGAGCCGCTGCCAACAACCCCCCCCCCCCCCCCTGCATGATGTGTGGCTTGTAATAACTCACTCTTCCTGGTGTGTCGCCTGGTGTGTCGCTCTGCCCCATGCTCTGTCTTCATCCCGCCGCCTGCCTCTTCTCCAAGCAGCGCATACTTCCCTTAGCCCCTTGCAACAGACATGTCCCTCGCAGCATCTCATCTCGCTGTCGCCGGCATTTCATGGGGGAGCCACTATAGTGAGTGCATTGCATAGTGCTCTCTTCTTAAGTAGGCCATACACTAGCCGACCAACCAACCAATCGACCATCCAATGCATTTATTATAATCGAATTGGATGAAAATTGGTGCTGCCAAGTGCATGCCCGACCGACAAAGCGACCAATTTCGGGTACGGTCGAAGTTGGTTGGTCGGGTGCGTGGCGGTACGTCGGACGAATTGCGAAGGAGCGACAAGACGATGAAACCCCCGCCACTGCCGCCGCAATGTATAAATGTATGTAGTGTAGTGCATTTATACATTACCTGTCCGGTGTCAGCCTCCACGCGGTTTCCGTCTATCTCGCCGGGTTCCGCATACACGCCGGCTGTGCTATGTCTGACGTCACAAAGGCACATAGCGTCTGACGTCAGATGCTATGCGCCGCTAGCGTGTATGCGGCTTACCGGTGAGATGGACAGATGGACCCGGCGAGCTGCTACAGGACAGGTAATGTATAAATACACTACATACATTTATACATTTTTGGGGCAGAAGCGGGGCGGACGCGGCGGCTCAACTGATTCCCGTATGATTTCATGCTGAAATCGGATGGGAATCGGCCTGTAGTGTATGGGCAGATTCGACTACAGACAAATTTATCTCTAATCAGATTCGATTAGAGATAAATTTGTCTCTTGGTCGAATTTGCCCATATTCGTTCTAATGTATGGGCACCTTTATAGTGCTAGAGTCTCAGGTTCAATTACTGGCCTGGTTATTATCTGCATTAAGTTTGTACATTTCTTCTGAGCTTGCCTGTTCTTCAGTCGGAGCCTGTGTTTACTATGATGGAGTGGCAGCATATCTGTCTACTATGAATAGGCTGCAGCACTCCGCCAGTGTGTGGCAGTTTAGCTGCAATTAACGTACTTGGGAGTGGATATGTGGCGTTCCATGGCAATGCATCTGCTGTCCTAAAAAGTTGTGCAGGTCAGGTTTGAGTGTTGCATAAACACAAACCAGGACATAGGAAAGTATGTCTGTTGGTCCGCTGCCGTAGATTCTTCGACTCAGTCTGGCAATGGTCCTAGTGTGAGCAGGCACTTGCTGAGGAATAATACAATGGTTAGAATCTAATAAAATGTATCTATTGCAGTAAATATTGTAGCCAAAAACATTGACCAGTAACTTGAATGTATAGTATAAAGAAAGCTCCAGTTTGTTGTCTCTGTATGATGGGAGAATTTATTTTAGTAAGAGTTCCCCTTTACCTTTCTGACAGGCAACCATTTTTTATATGCAAACAAGCAACCGTGTTTCAACTTTGGTGCACTTGATTGAAAACAGTTCCTGTTCCAGAATTATAAACAGGTAATCTTGCAGCAGGTAGCAGACAGCATACAGATGAACAAGTCTGTAACTCATCAATAAAGCTGACAGAGCGGTTCCCCCTTTTTGCAGGAAAGTATCCCTCAGGTTGTTTATGGTAAGCTTTCCTTTTTATTAAGGCATTAACCCTGTGCACACTGGAAGGAAGTTCCTTTATTACCTGAAGTAAAAATGTGCAGAGTCTTTGCTGTACTTCCCAGGGCTGCCTTAATGTTTTACATGATAGACGTATTAAGTATATTACACCTCCTTGAATCACTGGTGAGGTAATTAACTTTATTAATGTGAGCCAATAACATAACTATAATCGATAAAGAGGGAGTATTTATCTACTTTGGTATTTAAAGTGACTCTGTAACAAAAATTACAACTTTTTTTCTACGATCCTACAAGTTCCTAAACCTAATCTAATCTGTTCTGGCTTACTGCAGCACTTTGTACTATCACGGTCTCTGTAATAAATCAATGTATCTTTCCCTTGTCAGACTTGTCGGCCTGTGTCTGGAAGGCTGCCAACTCTTCCTTGCTGGTCTGTTCCTCTATGCACACTCCAGTGTGTGTTTTATTTACATAAGCCAGCAGCTTCTCTGCTATCTTATCAGTGATAGAAGAGAGCTGGATAAAAATCCTCCTCTGTTAGGCTGTGAAAGTAGCTGGCTGACACATACTGAGGAATTACAAACACAGGCACATGCAGAGCTGTCTGCAGGAAGCCTGTAATGTTCAGTGCATGAGAGAAGAAGGGGACAGAAGGTAAACACACAAATGATCTTTTGAGATTCAAAAGGAAAGCTGTATACAGCCTGCTTGTGTATGGATGTATTTTCTATGTGTGGACATATTGTACATCAATCTACTTCCTGTTTTGGTGGCCATTTTGTTTGTTTATAAACAAACTTTTAAAAACTGTTTTTGACTACTTTTAATGCGGCGGGGAGCGGCGAAATTGTGACAGAGGGTAATAGGAGATGTCCCCTAACACACTGGTATGTTTACTTTTGTGCGATTTTAACAATACAGATTCTCTTTAAAGAATACATTAATATAGTATAATAACATAGGCAAATGATGATGCGTTATAAAACAGTTCTGTCCATTTCTGTAATGAGCCACTTGCCCAGGAGGTAATCACTTCTACAGGCTCAGGTAGATGCTAGAAGATAATAACCATAAAAGGAGGAATTAAATATAATCTCGTCAAATTAACAATGATACAAGCTTCTGGTGTTTTCAATGTGGATAACCAGCTTTTTTTTTTTAGCTGCTCTGTCTCACCAGACCCCAGCCACTCCCTCCTTACTTCTCTGGAGCTTTATTTCTGCACACCGACTGACTGCCCAACTTCCATTAAAATCTCCTTATGTAGCCTCTTGCTGCATTGCCTTTTCCACAATTTTCCACCCAACAACTGCCTGTCACATGGCATTGCTGATTGGTGGAGGAAACATTCAATCAACACAATCAACTGGTGTACAGATTTACCTAGTAACAATGTATTTTAGCTCCTAGCACCAAATACTTTACATTTTAGCAGATACAAAGATTTAATGAAAAGAAAGAATTAATACAATCAATAACATTTGTACACCATCCATTTAATATCTATCACATGTATAGTATGCTGAAATCTGTAGTTTGTAGACTTCTGTTTACATATTGTGCTGGGATCTGTAGTTCTATAAATCTCTGTAGGAATGCTAGGGTCAGAAGAAGGACCCCACACACACGCACGCACGCACACACACAAACACACGGTGGGGACTATTGTTACGCCACGAATAAGTTTTCACTATTGTACATATATCAGTCAACAGTAAGGGTACGTTCACATCATGACGCGCAGATGGTTGTGCGATCGGAACACAACACGTACGATTGCACGCCATCTGTGCCGCTACTGCTGATCCCATTCATTACAGTGAATGGGTCAGCACTGTGCTTGCCTGCAGAACGCATGCAGCATTACGACAAGTGCATCATAGCGCATCGTACTGATGCGCAGCAACTATGAAGTAAACGGCAGAAGGGCTCTCTATGCTCTGCTGCCATTCTTGCATGTTGCACATCATACGCGCTTCCAAATGCACACAGAAGCGCGTCATGATTTGAATAAGGCCTAACTCAAGAAAGACAATCAGGGTTGAAAACCCTTGGAATAGAATCTACTTTATCCCTACAACTTAACTTTGATGATATTATGGATACATTTGTCGACCAAAGTGCATGACACATTTTTTATAAACGAAGAATTGTCTAAAATGACATTGTATAGATTGTATTGTGTGTTTATTGCATTAAAATGCTTAACGTGAACCCGCACTAAAAATAATTACAAGAGTTGTATTCATAGGCCCAGTTCTAAAAAGGACTACCCTGGAGTTTCATTTGAATAAACTGGATTTAAACCAGAGACGATATAAAATAAGTTTTATACATACCTGGGGCTTCCTCCAGAAGTGCGCTCTCTACGGATCTCTCCGGCAGCCACAGGAGAGATACGTAGAGTGTGCACTTCTGTTGAGCAGACTGTCCGTGACTGGCCGAAGTTACGGGATCTGGTACTAGTGATACAGAAGGCGGAGGACGGCGGCGTGGGAGCGATCCATGCACATGGGGCTCATGGAAGCCCCAGGTATGTATAAAACTTTTGTTTTATATCGTCTCTCGTACACTTTAACCACTTAACATCTCAGTCGTTTTCAGCGTATGCATCCGAGCAATGTTCACCTCCCATTCATTAGCCTATAACTTTATCACTACTTATCACAATGAACTGATCTATATCTTGTTTTTTCCACCACCAATTAGGCTTTCTTTGGGGGGTACATTTTGCTAAGAGCCACTTTACTGTAAATGCATTTTAACAGGAAGAATAAGAAATAAAATGAAAAAATTCATTATTTGTCAGTTTTCGGCCATTATAGTTTTAAAATAATACATGCCTCCATAATTGAAACCCACGTATTGTAATTGCCCATTTGTCACGGTTATTTCACCATTTAAATTATGTCCCTATCACAATGTATGGCGACAATATTTTATTTGGAAAAAAAGAGCATTTTTTCCGTTTTGCATACATCACTATTTACAAGCTTATAAAAAAAATAGAGAGAAATATTTCATCTTTACATAGATATTTAAAAAGTTTAGACCCTTAGGTAAATATTTATGTGTTTGTTTTTTTTTATAGTAATGTTTTTTTTTTTTTATTAAACATTTTATGTCGGCATTTTTGGGAGGGTGGGATATAAAAGTGTTTTATTTGGGGAAATATTTGTGTATTGTAATGTTTTTTTTACATTTACTTGTAGTTTTACTTTTTGGTCACAAGATGGCAATCTCGAGTTTGTTTACATGACGTCACTCTAAGCGTACAATGTACGCTTAGAGGGACACAGCTTCAGAAAGAGCGAAGCTTCCGAGAGAAGCTGTCGCTTTTTCAGCGGGGGAGAGGAATCAGTGATCGGGCTCCATAGCCCGATACATTGATTCCGTGGCTACCGAATCCGCGGCCGGGAGTGCGCGTGCACGCGCCTGTCCTCCTTGACGTTTTTATACATCAAGGAGGACAAAGTGGTTAAAGGAATACTGTAGGGGGGTCGAAAGAAAATGAGTTGAACTTACCCGGGACTTCTAATGGGCCCCCGCAGACATCCTGTGCCCGCGCAGCCACTCACCGATGCTTCAGCCCCGCCTCCGGTTCACTTCTGGAATTTCAGACTTTAAAGTCTGAAAACCACTGCACCTGCGTTGCCGTGTCCTCGCTCCTGCTGATGTCACCAGGAGCATACTGTGCAGGCCCAGTATGGTCTGTGTCTGCACGGTACTCTCCTGGTGACGTTAACGGGAGCGAGGACACGCAGTGGTTTTCAGACTTTCAAGTCTGAAATTCCAGAAGTGAACCGGAGGCAGGGCTGGTGCATCGTTGCCATCGTTGAGTGGCTGCGTGGGCACAGGATGTCTATGGGGGACCATTAGAAGCCCCAGGTAAGTTCAACTCATTTTCCCCCGACCCCCTACAGTATTCCTTTACAGCAGAACTTCAGCCTAAACAAACATACTGTCATTAAGTTACATTAGTTATGTTAATTAGAATAGATAGGTAATATAATTTTTTACCCACCCTGTTTTAAAAGAACAGGCAAATGTTTGTGATTCATGGGGGCTGCCATCTTTGTCATGGGGGCAGCCATCTTTTTGGTTGAAAGAAGGTGACAGGGAGCAGGAGACACAATTCCAACTGTCCTGTGTCCTGATTACCCCTCCCAGCTGCACACGCTAGGTTTCAAATGTCTGTTAAATTCAAAATGTAAAAAAAAAAATTGCACCAAAAGAGCAGAACGAGAACAACGACATCAGAAATCCCATCATGCTTTGCACAGCATCAGGGGGAACATGCCTGTGCAGTTTTCTTCTGTGCAGCTAAAAATGAGGCTTGTATAAGAGATACAAAGTTCTGATGCTGTGAAACTGTTAACGAAACACCAAGCCTTTTCAGTGCTGCTGAGTCGATTTTTAGTCTGGAGGTTCACTTTAAGGGTAAAAATCTAAGCTGAAAGATTTCCCTCATTCTTGTTTAGAAGTGTAACAATTTGGAAACACAAAAACAATATTACTAATGTGTCTCAATCAAAGCTTAAGGTGATAACAAATAAGGCACTCACATATTATATTGTCTACCAGATTTGACAGCCTGCTGTTTAAATAATATTTACTCATCTTGGGAAATTCCCAAGTTTATTCCGAGGCATGGCAGGTACAGTACATACATTCATTGTGCCGAAAGTACAGCAGGTAGGGAACAAGTGAGGAGAGCTGATGAACCAGGAGATGATCAGATGCCACAACTGCCCACTAGGCTTCGAGCTGGAAAATTGAATTGCCAGGTTAGTGCTGCTGGCAGCCAGGCGCAGTGGACTCCCCTCATTCAACACCCCCAACTCAGGAAAATGTGCATTGTACCAATGTGGGGCAAAGTGCAAATGAAAGCCAAGATTCTCTGCTTTCCAATGGTGTGTGGATTTCCAAAGGTGAGTAGATATCATTTAGACAGTATGCTGTCTAATTTGGTAAATGGTATAATATGTGAGTAAAAAAAAACATTATGAAAAAACAGCGCTTAAAAGATACTAGTGGTGAATACTAATAAAAAAAAAAAAAAAAACAAATACTACAAACCTAATGCTTTAGTTTCTGTCTCTGGTTATTTTTGAGTTCATGTTGGTGGTGCTAACATTTTCATTTCAGATTGTTCTTGTTTATGTCAATCAGTGTGTGTTGTTGGGCCTTACAAGGTCTTTTGTAAGTGTTCAATCAAGTAGTACCTAGTATTTATGCCAGTGTTTATAGTCTCCTTACGTTAGGGCTCATGCTAAGCAAGTTACATTTATAGACCATACAAGCACGACGTTACAATACTTTTTTGGGGGGATTCTTTAAACCTTTGTTGATTTATTTGTTAATTCTACTTATATTTAGAAAAACTTAGCACTTCCAGTTGAGCTCCAAACATTGTAGAGATTCTTGGCAAACCGTATGTCAGCTTGATTACTCTGTGTTTGTGATCGTTGCAACGAGTGGTTGACTGAAAATGGCAGAAATGTCCAAGTTTACTGCCAGTCAGTAGAATAGTCTGCATGTTGAAAATAAGTACTTTTAAAGCAGTAGGATCAGCCATACTATGCCAGGGAAAAAAACACAAATATAAGTAGATAAATACTTGATCTACTTACATAACACATGTATTATACTGTCCACGTTTTTATTTCAGTGAATGTTATATAGTAAATGACGAGAATTCTGTTCCTGGTGGGGGCCATGTATTTTGCCCACAGTTAAGGCTAACTCGTGATGTCATTTCTGCCCTTTACTTTTTTTCTTGTCTCCTCCAATCGCTGAGTCGCCTCAGCCTTGCTTGTAAACACAAGTGAGTAGGGGATTAGGTTTCAGATAAGCAGCTGGCAGGGAAATAAAGGAAAGAGGAGGAATACATTATAGATTAAAAGAACCCCCAGCATGCAATTATTTGGCACCGACTACTAAAGGGCCAGTGCTCCTTAAGTATGTGATAACTCCAAATCATAACAGCAGAAAAAGTTTTGAAAGTTTTGAATGCAGGATTAGCATCTTTATCACTTAATACACTCAGACCAGTTGCTGTTGAAATTTGATTTTTATGGTGACGATACCGCTTTAACCTCCTTGGCGGTATGAAAAATACCGCCAGGAGGGAGCGCAGCAGTTTTTTTAAAAATTTTTTTTTTTTTTAATCATGTAGCGAGCCGAGGGCTCGCTACATGATAGCCGCTGCTGAGCGGCATCCCCCCGCCCGCTTCGATCGCCTTCGGCGATCTCCGATCAGGAAATCCCGTTCATAGAACGGGATTTCCTGGAGGGCTTCCCCCGTCGCCATGGCGACGGGGCGGGATGACGTCACCGACGTCACTGACGTCGGGACGTCATTGGGAGTCCCGGGCCACCCCTCGGCGCTGCCTGGCACTGATTGGCCAGGCAGCGCTGGGGTCTGGGGGGGGGGGGGACCCGCGCCGCAGCAGATAGCGGCGATCGGGCAGGGGCCGGCGGCGATCAGAGTGCTGGCGCAGCTAGCAAAGTGCTAGCTGCGTCCAGCAAAAAAAAAATTATGAAAATCGGCCCAGCAGGGCCTGAGCGGCACCCTCCGGCGGCTTACCCCGTGTCACACACGGGGTTACCGCCAAGGAGGTTAAAAGGGGAACTGAAGTAAGATGTATATGGAGGCTGCCATATTTATTTCCTTTTAATCAATACCAGTTGCCTGGCAGCCCTGCTGGTCTATTTCTCTGCAGTAGTATCTGAATAACACCAGAAAAAAGCATGCAGCTAGTCTTGTCAGATCTGACTTTAAAGTCTGAAACACCTGATCTGCTGCATCCTTGTTCAGGGGCTATGGCTAATAGTATTAGAGGCAGAGGATCAGCAGGGCTGCCACAGGCAACTGGTATTGCTTAAAAGGAAATAAACATGGCAGCCTCCATATATCTCTCTCTTCAGTTCCCCTTTAAAGCTGACTTATCTGGCACAGGCGGAGACTGGCTGTTACCAGATAAGTATAATTGCCGGTGCTTGAGAGTTCAGTCAGTGCACAGCCAAAATCCTCCTACTCTTAAGCAGTAAAGTGTTTAAAGTTCCCAGTCACCCCTTCCCCACCTTACCAACAAGTGTGGCACATTTCCCACCTTTTCCCGACAACCCTTAACGGCAAGTGACCCCTTCTCCCCAATGCATGTCACATGATATGCATCAGGAGTTATATGGTGGATGCAGCAGCACAGCCAGGCAGCGGCTATAATGCGATGAGAGGACAGTGCCCACTGCTGTGGTTTGTCTGATCAACTGCATGCTGCTCATTATAGCTGAGATAATGGGGGAGAGGCCCCCAATGGTCCCCGGACAATTGCCAGTTATTTGAGAGTGGTGCGTGGTTAAGTTATGGATAACCTGGATTCTGCAATAACAATGAGCCAGATTCACTACAGTTTTTATTGATCTGATAGTAATTGCAAAGTTTAGCATCATACAGTGCTTATGTTGTAGCATTAAATGTGTTTTTGGCTGACCGGGTCAGCCAACAATGCACATAATAGGGGAAATGTATGCACTGCATGCTTACACTATTTGCTCACTACATTTTACATGCATTATCAGTTGAAGTCTAGTGAATCAAGCCCAATGGCTGATGCTCTATGCAATGAACTACTCTACCAAGGTGGTGATTTGTGGAAAGTCTTATGGAAACAGTATTCCAGACATAGCACTGTGGCCCTGGTTGCAACGAAGAGCAATTTGAAGTTACTGTCAGTTTTGGAAATTCAGAAGAAAGGGGGGGTTGACTTGGGGGTGTGGCCTATGCAGAGGGGCGGCGTTTAGGGCACCAGAACTCATGTGCCTATAGGATCTTGAGCTGTAAATCTGGCCCTGGTTCTTCCTGAGATAGATGTTCAGGTGAAAAATAAAAGGCCAGTTTGCTCAGTTCAAGCTGTTCCGCCTTGGGAATTGCATGGTTGTGGTGGAATGACAAGCAAGGTATCAAATTTTTGTGCTGTAAAAGATTTGCTTGTGTTTTCTAGTATTTTGACTTGGAATAAAGAGCATAGAGGATTCTCTTGTTTAAGTTGCAGTAAGTCGCCCATCTAATGCCATGGTTTTTGTTCATGTTTTGTGACTTGTTTTCTATAAATATGGTAAAATAGCTTGTAAATACACTATACAGTACAGTGCAAATAAAGAACTTGTGTTTCTTTGCACTGCATCTGTCTCAGGAGGCAAATGCATCTGCTACCTATAACCCTGTGCCAGAATTTATAGAAAAACAAAAGCTTGCTTTCTTAAAACAGAAAGAATTTACGATAATTTAGGTTGGAGTGAGCTTGAGATGTCTCTTAGTGCATCACTGCTGAATGTATGCAAATTAACCATTGTACCTTTAGAAGCTAAACACACCTCCAGAACCGCTGGAATGCAATAATGTGTCAGCTTGTTAATTTGTACAGAGCCATAATAATCCAACATGCATACAGACTGTTTCGGGTTGTTTGATCCTCATCAGTGCATGGCATGGATTAATTTGGCTCTATGCAGTAGGGCTTGTAACACCGAGAGGTACAGACTAACCAGCAAGCTCATGGTGACACAGAACTCATTGGAGTGTGCAAGGGACTACAATGGTCCTAAAAGCCCCCTGTAACGATTGGTGTCAGCACACAGATAGAATCTGATTGGTGATCTGCAGTATCACCAAGAATACAGATATATACCTGATTATTGATGATCTGCAGAATCACCGATAATACAGATATGTTGCTAACCTCTGGACACCTGAAGCGTGTAAGTGTTTGGTGTAACAGTAGTAATTGGACCACCGGGGTAGCAGGTGGTCCAATGAGTAGAGAAAGACTCTACTGCAGTCAAGGACTCCAGGAGAAGGAGACCCTGACTGATTTTGCAGCAGTGCCCTCTCTGAGGAGCAGGGGGACCCTGCAGGAAGGCTGAGCACCCAAGGGGTGGGTGACAGCCAGAAAGGTCGGGTAGGCCGGGTCGGCAACACACAGACAGATAAAGTACAAAGACAGGAAGCTGATTTCGGTATCCAAGGCAAGCAGGGTTTGGCAACAGGTAATCAGATATGCAAGGTACCGAATCAGAAAGCAGAGGGAAAGTCAGGAAAGCAATAAGTCATAACAGATATCAAACAATGCCTAGTCTGGGTGTGAGGTCTGTGGTCTCTACACCCTGGAACTAGTCTGATGTATAACAGAATGATAACACAAGTTCCCTAGTCTGGGTGTGAGGTCCGTGGTCTCTACACCCTGGAACTAGTCTGATGTATAACAGAATGATAAAACAGGTTCCCTAGTCTGGGTGTGAGGTCCGTGGTCTCTACACCCTGGAACTGGTCTAAGGAATAACACAGATGATACACAGTATTTCTAGTCTGGGGTGTGAGGTCCGTGGTCTCTACACCCTGGAACTGGTCTAAGGAATAACACAGATGATACACAGTATTCCTAGTCTGGGGTGTGAGGTCCGTGGTCTCTACACCCTGGAACTGGTGTAAAGAATAACACAGATGATACACAGTATTCGTAGTCTGGGGTGTGAGGTCCGTGGTCTCTACACCCTGGAACTGGTCTAAAGAATAACACAGATAATAATACAGTGAACTGGCTAAGTGTGGATTCCCAGGTCCTCCTGGTTCCACCACACTGAAGGATCTGACTAAGGTCTGAGTGCTAACACATAGGTATTCGCAACGCCAGACAACCAGCAACTGAACAGCAAGAGATATATATAGTAAAGCGCTCCACAGCGCCGCCCAGCTCCCATTAACCAATCACCTGCTGAGCTGGGATCAGCTGACCGCCTTGATCAGCTGACCCTTCTCCTATTGGCATAAAGAGTCTGTCTTGCGGCGCGCGCGCAGCTCTCCATCTGTGTGCACTACTAGTTCCAGACAGCCCAGACACATGTTGCTGCAGGGAAACCGCCGCTCTGTGCGCGGATTCCGCCGCCTCACTGTCAGAACGCGCGGCGGTTTCTCCGCAATCCGTCACACCCCCTTACTAAGATGTTAAGAAAAACAAAAGTTTGCTTTCTTAAAACAGAAATAATTCGCGATAATTCAGGTTGGAGTGAGCTTGAGATATATAGAAGGTGATATTACTTTCCTATGAGAAGGGAAATGTGCACACAGACATACAGGCCCATATGCAGTTAACTTTTTTCTCCTGAGTTTTCTCCTAAGAAAGATTTTTTTTTACATCTTGTCAATAAAATGCCTTGTAAACATCAGCAAGAAAATACACAAAATGATTTTTAAGGTACCTTTTCACCTTTTTTTGGTACTTTGTCAAATGCAAAGTGCTGAAAAATTATTTTAAAAATAAGTTGAAAAATGATCCCCATGAGAAGACTCTGGAGAAAAACTTAATTGCATATAGGCCACAGTCTTTTTATAAAGGGGATTTAGAGTTTCATGGAGCAAACATCACTGCTGCAAGCTCATGTCTCTCTGTGGCTCTCTCTTTGTCTTATAGTGGCTGGATAGTGTACTGGTTAAAGAGAGTCTGAAGCGAGAATAAATCTCGCTTCAGACCTCATAGAGAGCAGGGGCATGTGTGCCCCTGCTAAACCGCCACTATCCCGTGGCTTAACGGGGGTCCCTTCACCCCCAAATCCCCTCGGTGCAGCAGGGGAGCGCTTCCTGGTTGGGGCAGGGCTAACCGCCGCAGCCCTGCCCCACGAGCGTCTGTCAGCGCGTATCTCCGCCTCTCCCCCTCCCCTCTCAGTCTTCCTTCACTGAGAGGGGCGGGGGAGAGGCGGCGATGCGCCGCTGATAGATGCGACTGGAGGCAGGGCTAACGGCTGCAGCCCTGCCTCCACTCACGACCAAGTCTACGGCCAAGCATTGCGGGGGTGGGTTTGGGGGTGAAGGGACCCCCGTTTAGCCGCGGGATAGCGGCGTTTTAGCAACTATGAGCTCTGAAGCGAGAATTATTCTCGCTTCAAAGTCTCTTTATGGGCTCTACCTCTGACACAGGAGACCTGAATTTTAATCTCAGCTCTTCCTGTTCCATAAGCCATCACCTTGGGCAAGACTACCTAACACTTCTACTACATATAGAGTGTATCCTAGTGGCTGCAGCTATGGCGCTTTGAGTCCACCAGGAGAAAATGTTCTGTGTCTGTGTTACAGAGCCCAGGCAATAGGCAATAGTGCCCAGGTGAAGCTGATATAAATGACACACAGTGTACAGATAGTACAGTACACCCTTTGGGGTGTGCAAAACGTACATCAACCCTTTTCTTCCTCACTAACGCGAACTATCACCTGGCAGAGTATTTTTGATCATTTTGTGCTTGTACAAAATGTTGACAGTCCACATTTGGACAGTTTATTGGAGAAGAATCCATTAAAGGTTAATTTCATGTAGATGTAGTACTCAGCCTCAACTGCAAAAAAACTCACTATGAAAAGTTTGGATTGTTTTCTATCACATAAGCAGAAATATGAGTACTGGAATTTTCTGTTGAAACATGAACCTGCTATGGAGCAGTAAATAAGGCTAAGACTAATGCAGCCTTACTTTATTTTTTCTGTAAAGGAAAAAAAAACCTGCTGAGTGTAATTTTTGTAGTTAACAAGACAGAAGGTGTTGGAAGAGATCATGAGAGCAGCCTCCAATGTTTTGCCTCATACCAAGTGTGTGACTGGGACTGCAGAGAATGCTTGACACATGGGCCCATATTCAATTCACTTTTCCTCCTGAGTTTTCTCCAAGGTGATATTTTCACAAAATGCATTTAAACCACCAGCAATCAAGAAAATACCCCAAATACATTTGATAGTACTTTTTCACCAACTTTTGGGCACTGTTTCAATTGTAAAATGTTTGTGATTTATACTGGGACATACCAGCATTTTTTCTACCCTTTGAGGGAGTCATATCTACAATTACTGGCACACCATTTTTAGATATCTGTACGGTATTCCCTATTTTTGCATTTACTCATTTTTAAGGCCTTTTTTATATTCTATATTTCACATATACTTTTTGGCAAATGTATGCACATTGGAAGGTCTGTGGATGACTGTCAGTTTGAATGAGGCAGCCATATAATATTATTGCTGGATATGCATGTATTGTTGGGGATGTGATTTTACCTCAGATGTGATTATATGTGTTGACATTATTGTGCAATATCGCTTTATGTGGTGGATGATACCAAATGTAATTTACTATATTAATAAATCTTCAGATGTTTTATTGAATATATATTCAACTGTATATATTATTGGGTGAATGATATAAGGCACCAATTAGACTCAGCGCAACTAGTATCTGTTTTTCCAATTTTTCATTTTCTATTTAAAAAAACTTTCCAGCACTTTTCAACTAAAAAAGTACCGAAAAGTAAATGAAAAAGTACTATCAAATTTATTTTGAGTGTTTTCTTGCTTTCTGGTGGTTTAAAATGCATTTTATTGACACATTTAAAAATATCACATAGGAGAAATCTCAGGAGAAAAAGTTAATTGCATATGGGCCCAAGAGTCTAGTTTAATGGTTACATTGAACTATTTCATCATTTTTCTGCTAGCCTTGCATTTGAAGATTATTAAGTGGTGGCCTCGTAGGCACTACTAGATCTATGCAAAGGCCATACAGGCAGTTCCACCAAGGGGTGCCAAAATTGCTCTAAAAATGGCTGCATGATGTCAATAAATATGCTAAAGTGCATGTGCTGCTAGTAAGAGCTGAGAGGCATTATGCTGCTGCCACTGAAAATGCCCCCCCCCCCTACTTTTGAATGGTGTCTCGACCGCAGTGGCTTTTATTAGCCTGTTGGTTCACTGTTGCTGATCTGGGCCATTCTGTACAGTCAAGGTTTATCAACATGTTGGATGCACAATGACTTACTGCCTCAAACTTCATTAACAATGGGAGTTGAGCATCCAGTTATAACATCTTGCTTCACGTCACATTATGGCTCTCAGAAGAATTGCTTGAAGAATTAGTAATTGGAGCCACCCCATCTGAAAGAGCTGACTGCTCTCAACTAAGGAAGAAACCCACTTTATTAAACATCCTTGAGCCATACTGCATTCCTGTCTGGACCTCCATACTGACCGTTTGAAATCTTAGTGCCACAGTTCATTCCCACTGCGGGCCAGAATACTGGCCGCATATCTGATCATAGTATACAAAGAAAAGTTGTGTTACCTTAAACGTGACAGATGTTTAATGACAACTGTCACTGTTCATCTGGTACTTACTCACTCCAATCAAGTGACATATCACCCTAAAAATACATCATAAACAATAATTGTACTAGATTCCAATATCACATGGGCACCAACTGGTTTAAACTGTCCGATTTAATAGCATAGATTTGCAAGCTGACAATATTTACAGTCTATGTCCATTCACAATGTGTACATATACATCACCGCTCAGGTGTCACCACCCACAGAGACCCTCCGGTCAACAATTGTTTCGCTTGGTAGCTTCCTCCTGGACCGCTGCTCTCCGTGGCGGGGATAAGGCTCAAAACGCCACAGGCAAGTGTGCGTATTTAAAATACCCCGGAAGGATATCCGCCCACTTGTTCCTCCCCGATCCACGTCAGGTCCCACGTCTGATAGCGTGAGCGTGCATGCTCTCGGAGCACGGCTCATCACCATCCACTGTCATGGCGACGTCACCACGCTCGTCGACGCTGCTAGAGCGTCCTCGCCATGGTAACAAACCAGCATCCTGGATGCGCTCCACCACCCGGAAGAGGGCTAAACAGCCGCCTTCATCGGGGAAGAGCCAACCTGCCATGTGATGGGGCTGTCGTAAATCAAGGAGGTAATCCAGACCGCAAAGAGCATACTGCCCAGGGGAAACCTTTGAGGTTTAGACATTATGCATCATGTTAAGAAAAGTACCCATTACCGAGAAGAAGCTTAAGATAACTTAATGACTATTAACAACTATAGCAAAGGACTAGAGAAGAAAAATCAACAAGTGACCTCCCAAAACCAAGTAAGAGAGCATATATAGAGAGATATGAACATTATACTATAATGACATAATTAATTCTTTTCCAAGAACACACTTGATTCGTTCCGATCATTGAACCCTAATGGACCCATCGCATTGTTTCTTGAGATCCAGGTTGCTTCCTTTTGGACAATAAACAATAATTGGGAGGCATGGGTTCCTGATATGTTTGCATATTTGATCATAGTATAAGCTATGATACTGAAGGCATGTCAGATCCAAGTGCTACACTGCATTTCCCTTCTGGGTCACAATACTGACAACATTTTAGATCCTAGTTTCACATTGCATTTTCCCTACAGGTCAGAATAACTGTCAGATCCAAGTACCACACTGCATTTATACTGTAGGCCACAATACCGACCACATGTCAATTCCTAGTGCCATACTGCATTCCATAATGGGCCAAAATACTGAATGGGTGCCTGATCCTAGTAGCACACTGTACTCCTTATGTTAGCTACCCACATTATTGACAACATGTTAGATCCTAGTGCCACACTGCATCCTCCTTGTGGGCCACAATACTGATTGCATGCCCGAACCACTATATGTATTGTATGCAGTGTGATAGGTTAGTGGTATCTGGCATGTAGTAGTGATCACTGTGGATCAAAGAAGCAGGGAAATGTCTGTGTAAGTATTCATGGAAGAGAGTTTACAGGTGATCAGTCAGTGAGAGAGTATGCTGGAGAGAGAGGAGCAAGACAACTGGCCAATAAAGCAAAAAGTATGAATGCTGTCTGGTATGGAAGACGTTATTTAGTTATTCTGACACCTCCTACAGTCTCTACATATTTATGTCTCTTCATATCTGTGACTTCATTCCATAATGAATCAAAAACATCGTCCATCCTCTGTTTCATCAACACTTAAGAATTTTTTCCTCTTGACCTGGATTCAGGGAATTGCTGGCTGGAATCCATGCATGCTTATCTTTTCTGTAAATGCATTTCTGATGCTTCTCCCCAACCTTTTCTCATTTTACTTCTTGCTTCCTCATTGCAGGAGTACTACAGCAGCTCAAATTTAGAGCTGTCAGCCATTTCTAAGGCTCTGTTTCTCCTAAGTGCTTTCTCAGCTCTTCTACGGCACCATTTCTGCACACAATCTACCAGAAGATTTTACAGCAGCATCCTTGTATAACACAAAGACAATTCAAGTGGAGCTGATCTGACACTGGTATATATGAGCCATGCTTCCATCTTGTCAAAAATCAGCTTTGTCACTTTTGCTACTGAATAAAAAGAAGCTAGAGTTCACTTAAATATAGTATAATTTAATATATTATTCAGGATTTACATTAATTATCATGGTTTCAGATAAAAAAAAAAGTCCTATATTTATATATTGCTGTATATTGGTGCGCTGTAGACTAGCCCTCCAGTGTTGCTTAGCCTTGGGTATGAAGGTCACAACATTCTACCATAAGGGACTCTGGGAGACCATTTGTTGTTTCTGCTCACTTAAAAACAAACATCCTACAGGGATACACCTTGCCAACAGTAAAGATGTCGCCATCTGTGATACATTTATGAATGTTTATCCAGGTGAGGAAAGATTTTACACTGGGCATATATGGACTAAATACTGTATAAAGTAGTACCTGTACTCTTTAAAACAGGTACTAAAAGCAGGTTAACTAAAGTTTTCCATTTTACGTGATTGACCTGATTGACCGAATTTGGCCAGAAATGGGAAATAGTTTGTGGCATTAATTTCTAGCAGGTTTGGTGAAATGGTCAAATTGACTGGATATCAATGAAAAAATTAAGATACTCCTCTAAGAAGAAGGAAGGCTCGGAATCCCATAGAGCCTTCACATTCCTCTTGTGTGTCTTCGTTCTAGCGCTGCTCCACCTCCCACACTATATTGTCCAATGCAACGTAGTACTGTGAATGTAACCTTATTATTATTATTACTGATTTATTATTATTATTGATTTATAAAGCACCAACATATTCCGTGGCGCTGTACAAAGTAAGAAACAAACATGGGGTACATAATAATCCAGACAATGGTGTACACCAATATACAAGATACATAATTAGTGACAAAATACAAAGAATGATACAAAATACAAATTATCGAATTGGTAATGACAGTGATAAAATTAACATGATGAATAAAATGTATAATGGTTACCAAGACACAAAAGGGGGAGAGAGCCCTGCCCTTGCGAGCTTACAATCTAAAGGGAATGGGGGGGGGGGGGGGAAACAGGAGGAGGGGTAGTATGCAGCAAATATATAGAGTTTTAGGATACCTAGTAGGAGTGCAATTTGGTCTTAGTACAAAGGGAAGTGGCCTAAAGTAGAGCATATGCTTGTCGGAACAAGTGTGTTTTTAGAGAGCGTTTAAAGGTAACAAAGGTTGGCAAGTGACGGATGTGTTGTGGGAGGGCATTCCAGAGGAGGGGTGAAGCGCGTGCGAAGTCTTGTAAACGTGAATGTGAGGAGTTGATTCTAGAGGAGGACATGTGCCGATCTGAGATTGCGATTGGGTTTGTATCTTGAGATTAGTGAGGATATGTACCGGGGAGAGAGATTGTGGAGAGCTTTGTAGGTTAGGGTTAGGAGTTTGAACTGAATCCTCTGGTTAATTTGCAGCCAGTGAAGAGCTTGACAAAGAGGGTCGGCAGAGGAAGATCGAGAAGAAAGATGAATGAGATGAGCAGCTGAGTTCAGTACCGACTGACCTTAAGCAATGTGTGTGCTTTTCTTGATATTAGCTATGTCTTAAGATACTGGCATATGCATGTCATTGTTTTTAGTAAAACATGACTCATCACTAGCCCATAGCTGTTACTGAGTGTTTGCTGAAGTGCTGATAAGATTTTCCCAGGGGTTATAAGAAGTGCTGAAAGAAAGTTTATGACAAGGTAGTAGGTTAAGGGGCACATCAGAAGTCGTGAGAACATTTACATGGCCATTTTGCAAATAGGGATACTCTTGTGACAGCATAGATCTCTGGTAACAGTCTGCATACTGAAAATGTCATGCCACCATTACAAAATGGGCTAAATCAGTATGTTAATGTATGACATTATTGATCAGTTCACCAATTTAAAACTTTTTGAGTACACTGACTAACACATCAAAAAGTGAAGGATAAAGTCCCTGGGCTTTGCAATCAAATCAGTAATAGCAGCTCCCATATTAATATTCTGACAGGTTAGGCTGGATGATCACTTATTATCCACACACTTCTAATGACAGACAGTAGCAATGAGACGTAAGCTGCTTGAATGAAAGCCGTCACTAGAGCTTACAGGATGAATGCAAAGTGCTGTGGAGCAGCGGATAACTTCCAGATCTGAAAATTACAACCACAATGGCTATAATAACTTGCTATCATTTCCATGTGATTATATATTTTTGTGAATGTCAGTGTTATTTTAACATTATGAAATGATAGATAATTATTGCTTGAATGATGCCCATGATCTCCGTGACTCTGAAGCTGGCTTTTCTTGGCTTATAACAAGTGTTCCTAACTTCCTATGAAGTAGGTCTGGAATTTAGGTAAGTGCCTACTTGAGTATGCTCTTTTATTGCCTGCCTATAAAAAACTCTACCAAGGAAAAGATTGTTTGTTGGCTGTATTATGCCTACATCTGGCTACCAGCAAGTGTCTATCAGTAGTTTAAGCGTACTTGTTATTCTGTTTATTGAAAATGCTTACAGGGAATATGTGTTTTTATAAAATTAAATAGATAAAACATATTTAACAGTTTATCCGGTGTAAAATAGTACATATGAATATTTCATATTTATCATCTGCAGCCAGCAGGAGGGGTTCACAAGCAAAGAGTTTATTATCCTAACCGCAGTGTACTGTGTGTTGCTTAGAGTGCAGATTTCATGGGTTTCTCTTTGCTTTAGGGGTGACTGACACACATCACCTGCCAAAACTCCCTCTCCCCAATCTTCTTAAAGGACAACTGAAGTGAGAGGGATATGGAGGCTGCCATATTTATTTTCTTGTAAGCAATACCAGTTGCCTGGTTGTCCTGCTAATCTTCTGTCCCTAATACTTTTAGCCATAGACCCTGAACAAGCATGCAACAGATCAGATGTTTGACATTATTGCCAGATATGGCAAGATAAGCAGCATGCTTGTTTCTGGTGTGATTCAGACATTACTGGAGCCAAATAGATCAGCAGGGCTGACAGGCAACTGGTATTGTGTAAAAGGAAACAAATATGGCAGCCTCCATATACCCCTCACTTCATTTGTCCTTTATTGAAATAAAAGAGACAGGGACTATTCATTTCAGTGTTTACAAGGGAGTGAGAGGGTGCTCTGAAAATAAATTTTACAGCTGTACCTCATTTTTAATATTGATTTTAAAAATGTAATACAAACAATATAAAGCAGAAAACTGACCACTAAACAGCTATGCATTTATTTTATAGATGTGCTCTAGAGCAGGGGTCTCAAACTCGCGGCCCGCGGGCCATTTGCGGCCCGCGATACAATATTTTGTGGCCCCAGGGCCCCAGAGCTTGTAGGGGCCTCCAGTGGCTACAAGAGGAAAAAAAAACATTTTCAAATCGGCCTTATAGTTTTTGAGAAAATCGATTTTAAAGTTGCAAAGGAAAAAAAATACACATTTAAAAACCTGCTGACTTTAATGGTTAATAGCAAATCCACCTTAAATGCTAGAAACCCTAAATTTGCAGGATATGTTAAGGAGATCATTAGGAATAAGAGGAAAACACAATTTTTCAAAAAGACCTTATAGTTTTTGAGAAAATCGATTTTAAAGTTTCGAAGGAAAATAGTATACTTTTAAATGCGGTAAATGTCACTTTTAGTAGCAAACCTAACGGTAATGTAATTTTACATGTATCAAAAGAAAGAGCAATACATTTCCAGACAGGGTTTCCAGGGGGTCCATACACAGCCGCAGCGCTTTGGCCAGGGATCGCTATACAGCCGCAATATGGCTGTATGAAGATTCCTGGCATTTTTTCCTATTTCCCCATTTTTTTATTTTTTTTTATGTTTAGAGTGTGGGATTTTTTTTTTAAAAAAATTATGTGGGGTCCCCCCTCCTGAAACTTTTTAACCCCTTGTCCCCCATGCAGTCTGGGGTAGCCAGAATGTGGAGCTCCGACCGATTGGGGCTTCACACCCTGACTATACCAGCTGCAAAAAAGGTCCCTTAATGCCGATTTTTGTTCCAGGGTATCTGTTGGGGGGGGCAGGTTTATTTTGCTCTAGGGCCCCATTGTTGCTTAAACCGGCCCTGCCTGCCGGCAAAAGCAAAAGAGACACGGAAGCGAACTATATTTGCCCATTTTACCTTATAGTTCGCTTCAGTGCTCCCAAGTAATCCGCCGCATCCCCGCCGCTAAACAAGGGCTGCAGACCCCCAAATCCCCCGCGCAAACATCCACGACTGCGCTGAGGGGCAAAGCTTCCAGCTGTAGCTCTGCCCCTCCTGACGTCAATCACCGAATGGATCGCCGCCTCTCCCCCGCCCCTCTCTGTGAAGGAAGAGTGAGAGGGCCGGGCAGAGGCGGCGATCCGCCGCGATTGATGTCAGGAGGGGCAGAGCTGAAGCTGAAAGCTCTGCCCCTTCCAGGAAATGCCGGCGGATTGCCCCCCGGGGCGATTTGGGCGGGGACACGTGAACTCCCTTATGCGGCCCAGCCTCATCCTGACTTTGCCTCCTGCGGCCTCCGGGTAAATTGAGTTTGAGACCCCTGCTCTAGAGGGAGTCCACTCTAAAGTAAAAGAAAATAAAGTGCATTGAATTTGAGTTCAGATTCAGTTTACAGCTGTAATGATCGCTGCTGCAGCAGCTATTACTGGAAGTATTAGTGCTGCAGCTCAGGCAGTTCTGATCTATTTCCATGCAAGTTGCATAGCTTTGTCTGTCTTTCCCTGCTGTCAGCTTGTGACTGATTATCATTCACCTGTGTGGGAATCTGCATGTCTGCTCCCATTGGATGACCTCAGTATAAAGATCTGCTTCCTGCAGGGTTTCCTTGGGTTTTCATAGCTTCAGCTTAAGCCTGCCTTGCTGTCGCTTTAGCCCCCGATCGTGTTTATTGTTATAAAGATACTTTGCTGGTCTTTGCATCATATATTGGTTCATTGCCAATATATATGCATACCAGCACGTTTATTATTTTCCTTGTATTTGTGTTACGTTAATACATCAGTGTCGCTGATGTATACGTACACGAACTGTTTATATCCTGTGTGCAGTTAGTCAGCTTTCCAGCACGTTTTGGTAGGTTGCGCGTACCGTGACCACCCGTGCTGAGGTAGTTACCCTGCTCCTGGTTCTGTTTGTGGATTGCGTTCATCTCTGCGAAGAGATAACGAATCCTTCTGAATCCTGTTCTGTTACTGTTTGTGGATTGCGTTCATCTCTGCGAAGAGATAACGAATCCTTCTGAATCCTGTTCTGTTACCGTTTGTGGATTGCGTTCATCTCTGCGAAGAGATAACGAATCCTTCTGAATCCTGTTCTGTTACTGTTTTTGGATTGCGTTCATCTCTGCGAAGAGATAGCGAATCCTTCTGAGTCCTGTTCCCTGTATTACTCCATTCCTAGTCAGCGTTCCTGCTTATGTCATATATCGGTTCATTGCCGATATATACATATGTTAGTCAGACGTTACAAATAGTTTCATTGATAGCTGTAATTGTAATACGCTAGGAAAACATACTTATTGTATATTTATCTGTGTTACGTTCATCTATCTTAATCCTGCTGTTTTCTGACTATCCTGTCCTGTCTTTGTGAGGCACGCCATCGCCGCATCGCATTGGCTGCCTCATTCCAGTCTGTCTGGTTTTGGACGCTTGCTGTCGCTAAGTAGCCGCTAGCTAGCAAGCGTTCATTCTGTCTACCTGTCCTGATCTCCTCAGTTCTGGTTTATGCGCTCAGCGCTACTTTGCGCTGAGACGTTATAACGAACGAAAGCATTGTTTGTGGCTGTCAGATCTGCACCGGCTCTGTGCGCCACAATCTCCTATTGGAGTCAGTCCTCCCCTCCACTATACTAGGGATAGCCTGTTTCCTTGTGCTAGTGTGTGTACCTCCTCCACGCCAGCTCATGCGTTGCATGCGTTGCATGCTGACTGTGGAGAATACACCACCAAGCCTCACAACAGCACTCAAATCTAATTTTAAAAGTAAAAAAGTGCTCAAATGTTTGTGTGAAATTAAGAATTTGCAGCCAATTATCCTGTCTTAAAGGTTTGAGCAACAGAGTACAGGGACTTAATTACAGGCTGTGTATATGTGGCTGCTAAAGCCAATAAACCATAATCAGTTAGACGTTTGTCCGTAGATCATAGATCACTGACTTATTCAACCAAGGGGATTGAATCTTCCAGAAATACTGACCATGTAGGACCAGTTTCAGTGCCACCTTCTATGGGTGTGGTAGATGCAGCTGCTTGGATTGCATCGTCCTTTTGTTCAGACTGCAAAGTGAAAGGCACAGACTGAATTACTCTTAGAAGATTGCAGGTTATGGCACAGACAGTAAATTGCCAGGAAGTTATTGCCTGACTTTGAAAGTGTTTATTTGATGCTATTAGTTAATCAGTGATTGTAGACACAGACAAAAACAAAACTTGTAGCAGATTGTCTACAGACTCTACACAAATCTAGAACATCTATGTCCAGTTTAGGATTTTAACATGCCAAAGAAGTACATAATCTGATCCTACATCGAGGAATGAACTGGAACAAGACTTCACTTTTGAAGTCTAAATATGCCCATTAATGATGCAACCTTGATTGTACAATATTTAGACTTCTGTGTAATATGTGGAGCTAATGATGCATTCAAAATATATTCACATATTTTATCCTTCTTATGGTGGCCATACATGGTACAATTTATTCATACAATCTTACCATTTCTATGTAGTATAAGGGTAAATTAAGTGAATATACTGAAAGGATAATGTAGGCAGTTCCCTTATATTACATAGAAATGGTAAGATTGTATGAAAAAATTGTACCATGTATGGCCACCATTACAGAGATTTGGTAAGATTGCACAATCAAGATTATATTATTAATATGTGGACCTGAACTCTTGCACAGGACAGAAGGAAAACAGAGAAATGTGCCCTGTATGTATCTAGAGAGTTTAGCCTGTTTAACCACTTTGTCCTCCTTGACGTATAAAAACGTCAAGGAGGACAGCCGCGCTCCCGCAGCCGATCGCGCGCGTGCACGCGCACTCCCGGACGCGGATTCGGTAGCCACGGAATCAATGTATCGGGCTATGGAGCCCGATCACTGATTCCTCTCCCCCGCTGAAAAAGCGACAGCTTCCCTCGGAAGCTTCGCTTTTTCTGAAGCTATGTCCCTCTAAGCGTACATTGTACGCTTAGAGTGACGTCATGTAAACACTCAAGATTGCCATCTTGTGGCCAAAAATTAAAACTACAAGTAAAAGTAAAAAAAACATTACAATACACAAATATTTCCCCAAATAAAACACTTTTATATCCCACCCTCCCAAAAATGCCCACATACAATGTTTAATAAAAAAAAAAAAAACATTACTATAAAAAAAACAACACATAAATATTTACCTAAGGGTCTAAACTTTTTAAATATCTATGTAAGGATGAAATATTTCTCTCTATTTTTTTTTATAAGCTTGTAAATAGTGATGAATGCAAAACGGAAAAAAAATGCTCTTTTATTTCCAAATAAAATATTGTCGCGAAACATTGTGATAGGGACATAATTTAAACGGTGAAATAACCGTGACAAATGGGCAATTACAATACGTGGGTTTTAATTATGGAGGCATGTATTATTTTAAAACTATAATGGCCGAAAACTGACAAATAATGAATTTTTTCTTTTTTTTTTCTTATTCTTACTGTTAAAATGCATTTACAGTAAGGTAGCTCTTAGCAAAATGTACCCCCCCAAAGAAAGCCTAATTGGTGGCAGAAAAAACTACATATAGATCAGTTCATTGTGATAAGTAGTGATAAAGTTATAGGCTAATGAATGGGAGGTGAACATTGCTCGGATGCATAAAGTGAAAACGACTGAGAGCTTAACTGGTTAATTCCCTCTCGTTTGTGTCTAATCACAAGTTGATTGTGATTGTAATTTGACCTCTCCCCTGTGTCACATGACTGCCACGGCAGACACGGCAGATTTGAAAGCACAGGCTGTTAATATGTCTGCTTCCATGAATCAGGAAGTAGACACACTGCAGATTTATTGCAGGATTTGTATCAGCTATATTTTTTTGAGTTCAGGTCCACTTTAACCCCTTTCCCTATATGGACCAGAGCAATTTTCATCTTTCAGCACTCCTCCCATTCATTCGCCAATAGCTTTATCACACTGAAGTGATCTATATCTTGTTTTTTGCCATCAATTAGGCTTTTTTGGGTGGTACTTATAATTATTTTATTCTAAATGCATTTTAATGGGAATAATAAGGAAAATATTCAAATCATTATTTCTCAGTTTTCAGCCATTATAGTTTTAAAATAAAAAGTGCCGGTCTGCCCCTCTAGTTACCCACCTCTTTCCACCTGTACACCGTTTTTGATTGCACAAGACATATTGTACCACCCTGTTGTGATGATGGTCACATCTGAGCAATAAACAAGCAGTGGAGAAGATAAGGTCTTGCCTGTGTTCTTGTCGTCATGCATCATTTCTGTTCCTTCATCTTCAATTTGCCGTGAGCAAACCCAGAAGGGTGAAGATAGTTGAGAGAGACTTTTTTTGCTGAATAGTCCATCAATTACTCCCTGCCGTGTGCCCAGCACCACTTTTCTTGTGTGTTAAAATAAAAAGTGCTACTGTGGATAAACCCACACATTTATTTGCCAATTTGTCCCAATGATTACAACATTTAAATGATGTCCCTAGTACAAAGTATGGCGACAATATTTTAAAGTATGGCGACAATATTTTATTTAGAAATACAGGTGAATTTTTTCAGTTTTGAGTCTGTCACAAATTACAAGCCCTTATTTGCAAAAATAACAGTAATATAACTTCATGAAATACATATTAAAAAAGTTGAGTCCCTAATTTAACTATTTATGTATTTTTTTAAATGTCACTTTTTTTGTTTTATTTATTTTTATACAAGTGTTTTATTTTGGTAACTATTGGGGGGGGGGGGAGGGGGGAGCGGGAGTAAGGGACTAGTTAATAGGATATTTTATTTAATTTGGTGTATGTAGGTGTAATTTTATTATTTGGCCACTAGATGTCCCCCCACTTATTCCTGTGTAATGTGAGCAGTACAAGTAAGGTGTGTTTTCACTTTCTCAATGACCATCTGCGTCTCATTGATACCAGTGATCATTGATCGCAGGCGCTTTGATCAGTGAAATGGAACATGTTTTCCCATTCACCGATCAGTGCAAAGGTGGACATAGACCCGTGCAGGCCATGCAACCACACAGGGGCTCCATGCCCTCTAGGGCCCATGCAGCTGCACCACAGTTAGGACATGATCATTCTGTAGCAGGTCAAACACTGTATTAATATGGTGTTCCTAATAATCCTTTAGGTTAGTGTATATCTACGCCACTGGAACTAAGATGAAGTTTCTGGGGATGTAGATATACTGTACCCTGAATGACAAGTGCTTAAAGTAAGGGCCCTTTAACACTTAATGCGTTTTAATGCGTTGCTGTGCATTGTGTTTTAATGCGTTTTTTGTTTCCATAGCAGTGCATTGTGAAAAAGCTTCAGTTTTTCAGCATATAGTGTGAAAGAGGCCATAGGGAAACATGGACACTGGACTGCACATCATCTGTACTTTCAATTACAATTGATGGCAACCGATATAGTGTTACTGGACCCTAAACCTGAAATGAATGGGAGAAAAGGATCTTTACTTGCCTGTGGCTTCCTCCAGTCCCCATTAGTCCATCTCATTATGTAATCCCCCATTGTCCTTCCAGTCCTCTCCCTTGTGCTGTTGTAAATTCTGTGCTCCATCTGGGTTGCGAGCCACTGCGCATTCACTGTTCCAGGCCGCACACCTCCACTATCACATTCTGAGCAGAAGCCATTACAGTTTTAATGAATTGTGCATAGGCACAACACTCCTGACAATGGGAATGGGATTGGGTGTTACGTACAGCCAGGACTGCACATCATGCAAAGTACTCTGTGACTCAGATGAGTCGAGGACCTTACGGGGATGACAGAAGCACAACTGAGGGGAGCAGGAAAACATAATGGAAGCAGACAGACTAAGGCTAGTTACACACCAGGACGTTGCGTTTAGGGGACGTTATAGGGCACATAACGTGCCCCTAACGCAACGCCTGGTGCTATCTGGTGTGGACGTAGGAGTGAGCCGCGTTGTGCAGCTCACTCTGGCGTCCGTGATGCCGTGATGCGTACTGCCACTCCAGGAAGTAAACACTGCACGTCACTGAGTGCAGTGAATATTAATTAGCCATGTGCCCGGCCGCTCTCCCCTCCTCCCCAACATGACTGAGCATGTGCAAACAGTCTAACGTGGCTTAGCCGCGTAGAACGCACAGCATGCAGCACTTTGCTGCGTTACAATGTAACGCAACGTGGGCAGTGTGAACAGCCCACTTGTGTTACATTGCTGTGCGTTGGGGGAGCGTTACAGGCTGCACTAACGTGCGCCTGTAACGTCCCTGTGTGCAAGAAGCCTAAAGGTAGAGGAAAGTAGCCTCAGGTAAATAGAGAGCTTTAGAGAGCTTTATGCACAGAGGGAGATACTGCCTGCTTGGCAGTTGGAAAAAAGCAGTTATTTCCCACAATGCAACGAGGTTCACAGGCAGAAAACTGTCAGGACCATGGTAATCTGTGAGAGGGGTTTTACCACAATTTCAGTCATACAGACCCCCCTGATGATCTATTCGAGAAAAGGGAAAGATTTCTTATGAAAAAAGGATGTATCAGCTACTGAGTGGAATAAAGCTCAATCATTGGTGCTGTTAAATAAGACTCTGTCATTAATGTAGTATACTCGCACTGAGGATTTTAGACCTGTTTTCTCCAGTATGTACAGTAAAAGCTGGTACTTACCAAACTATTTACAATGTGTGCTGACCTGTGTTCTTCCCGCTTTGAAAATTGTACCTCTTCACTCCTTACCACCCCTGCGTATATCTCTTTGGTACTTCAGCAAATATTAGGTCCAGGAATGTGAGCTAATCATGAACTGGAAACAATGATAATGATAGTATCTTAAATTAGGGATGATGTCAATAATGCAAGTGTATTGCATTAATAGTCAGAGGCTAATTTTAAGATGTTTAACCACAATTAGCTTTAAGTGCAATAACACTCTAATAATCTATGTAAAAACTTAATAAAGGTACAGTATTAGTGTGACTAAACAATTTTATGGTGTTAGAATGAGTATTACTGTTTAGTGAGCTTTTGAAATACCTAGACCAACTTGCTTTCATTCCAAATATTCTTTATTGAACGTATTACATTATTACAGAAAATTAACAACATAATAACAATAATGATAATAATTATAAAGTCCCAAGGTTAAACTAAGTAAAAAAGAAATTGTGTCGGGTTGGCATTTGTATAGGCGGGCATTCATAAGTCTGTATTCTCTATGGGCTTGATTCACAAAGCCGTGCAAACTGTTTAGCACGGGTGTGCCAAACAGTTAGCACGTGAAGTGCTGTTCATGGACTTTTGGGCGCGCAAAGTGCAGCGATTCACCCGATCGCTGCCACGATTTGCGTGAATCACGGCAAATTGCGCGCGCAAAAGTCCGCGATCGCGCAAATCGCGGCACCTTGCGCGCGCAAAAGTCCGCGAACGGCACTTCACATGCTAACTGTTTAGCGGCTTTGTGAATCAAGCCCTATGTATCCCAGCATATAAGACGCATGGGTCCATATGCAATTCACTTTTTTCCCCTGAGTTTTCTCCTAGGATATATTTTTACAACTTGTCATAAAATCCTATTTAAACCACCAGCAAGCAAGAAAATACTCAAAATTATTTTGATAGTACTTTTTCACCAACGTTTAGGTACTTTTTCAATTGTAAAATGCTTAAAGGAGTTCTGTGGGGGATTGTGGAAGAAAAAAACGGACACTTACCTTGGGCTTCTATCAGCCCCGTGCAGCGGTAATGTCCCACGCCGTCCTCCTCCCATCTGCCGTTCGCCGCCGCCGGCCCCGGTCTAAGCGGCATGGGATCCAACTGCGGCTGCGCTAGAGTGGCCGCGCACCCGCTCGCTTCCGCCTGCGTCATCGGAAGCTTACTGCGCCTGCGCAGTAAGCCTCAGATGACGCGAGCGGAGGCACGGCAACGCGCATTATTCGTCTGTATGTCAGACGAATAATAGCCCGGTGCCGGCTGCGGGGAACGGCGGATGGGAGCAGGACGTCGTGGGACATTACCGCTGCATGGGGCTCATAGAAGCCCAAGGTAAGTGGCAGTTTTTATCTTCAGAAACCCCCACAGAACCCCTTTAATGCTTAAAAGTTGTTTTTTTTTTTAAAGAAAATATGAAAATTGTCTCCTAGGAGATAACTCAGGAGAAAAAGTTAATTGCCTATGGGTCAGGGACTTTTTCTTCCTATTTTGGGGGAGAAAAAGTGCTTCTTATATGCCCACAAAATATGGTACCTTGGACAGCTTCTTAAAGGGATACTTAAGCTTTAAAAAAAAAATCAGTTTTACTCACCTGGGGCTTCTAACAGTCCCCTGCAGCCGTTCCGAGCCTTCGCAGTCACTCGCGGGTACTAGGTGCATATAATGGCTTGGTAACTTGGTGCTGTGTGAGTACTGTGCCATGTGGGGGTTGATTATGGGGGTCATGTAGGTTCTAGGTGCAAATACTGAGTGCCGAGTGAGTACATGGTGCCATATGGGTGATAGGTGTTGGCTAGTGGGGTATTTGTTGTCATGTAGGTGCTAAATGCAGATGCTGGGTACCATGTGGGTTCTGGGTGCTGGCACAGGGTGTCATGTGAATTCTGGCTGTATGGGTGAGTATCACGCATCATGTGGGTGTTGATTGCAGGTACTCAGTCCCTTCTGAGTTCTGGGTGCATGTACTGGATGTCATGTGAGTGCTTGGTGCAGATGAAATATGCGGGTGCTGGGTGCAGGCACTGGGTATCACATAGATGCAAATACTTGGTGCCATGCCTGCACTGGGTGCTAGCTATGGGAGGGCATTGTGTGTCATGTGGGTTTTGAGTGCAGGTAGTTCAGGTGTTAGTACTGGTTATGTGTTTGCAGATAGTGGGTGCCATGTGGAGGCTGTGTGCAGGTGTGAGTAGTGGGTGCCATGTCGGGACTGGGGGCAAGTACTGTGCCATGTGGGTGTCATTACTGTGTGCCAGTTATAGGGTGAAGTGTGTGTGTGTAGTTAGACTGGATATCATGTGGGTGCTTGGTGCCAGTACTGGGTGCTTGCTATAGTGAGAGTTACTGGCTGAGTGTAATGTGGGTGCTGGATGTTGGTGGGGTTGCTGTGGGTGCAAGGGGTGGGAGGTCACTGTGGGCGCTGCTATGAATGGCATAGTTGCTGCTAAAGGATCTAGAGGTCAGTGTGGTGGCTGGGAGAGGTAGAGGTCAGTGTGGGTGCTGGGGGAAGGGTAGGTCACTGTAGGTACTGGGGGTGAAGGGGAGAAGTAACTGTGGGTTCTGTGGAAGGTATAGAGGTCAGTATGGGTGCTGGAGGAAAGGGAGGTCACTGTGGGTGCTTGGGGGGAGGTCACTGTGGGTCTTGGGGAAGGTAAAGGTCATTGTGGGTGCAACTGATGGAATAGCCACACTTCATTTTAAAGTGTCCCAAGCGGGGCTTCCCGCGGGTGGGCAGGGCTTATCACGGTCATGGTCGGGGCTTCTTTTGTGCAGCCTTTTTTGAAGATTTTAAAAAGGGGGGGGGTGCCTGGGCACCCAGAGCACCCCCCTCTGCACGTTCCTGTTCAAACGTAAGGCTGCGCAACCCAAATTTGTCACCAAAATTACCCAATCTCCACTCTCCACAAAGTGAATTTGCTGTCACAATGTTTCAATTCACATTTGTACTGTAAGTTGCAGGACTGAGCACTCCTCTTCTATATATAGAAGTATAGTTAGCAGTCCTGCAACTTACAGTAGTCAACACCGATAAATATCATCCCTACATAAGACTGGGAACTCCTTTGAGGGACAATTAGGGACATAAATTGTTGAGTGCTTTAATTGTCCTGTAAAGCTTTACAGAAAATGCCAGTATTATATTAGTGCATAATAATAATAATAATAATAGCAAATAATACTGGAATTTGTAAAGTGACCCCTGTGTATAGATTACTGTACTATCCTAGGCTTGGGAACAGGCAATTTCAGATCGTTTCAAATTACAGAAACTTGTATTGTGGGATGTTCATTGCAAATGCTGAAATGGAAAACTGAACAACTACTAATGTGAGTTTTAAGACTACATGTATTGTTTGTGCAACTAACTGGTTTTTCAGGGATTCTGCTAATTCCATACATTTCATTTCACATTACAATCATGCCTGTCATTCCATTTATATAACACTCATAATGAAAATAGCTCAAGAAAGCCTCTCTCCACAAAACTATATACTACAACTTATTCTGTATTGATATATTATTCCAAACTCAAAACCACAGCAGTTAGGCCTGGTTCACACTGGACAGATCAAACACTGATCCATGTAAATACTGATCTGTGAAAGGGACCAGTGTTTATTGGACACCAGTTTTTGACCTGTTCCAGTAGTGCGCAGTCAATGTGAGGTGTCAGTTGCTTCAGAATAATCGCAGCCTCTCCAAACTTGAGGTCCGTTTGGCGGATTGTGCATAACGGTTCTTGCTCTAATGGAGCAAGGATCTGTTCCTCTGTTAAGATCCGATGCGGTCCATTTAGCTCCGCTAAATATACCATTTTTAGTGCCAATGTGAACTGGGCCTAAAAGGCCTCTTTCAGACAGATGGCTGAACTACTGTAAGCACTTGTCGATAGGTCCAGCCTCCCATATATAGGCCTCCAAGTGATTTCCATCTGCGATTTACTATTCTGTTCAGGGCCTAAAGGTGGCCACACTATACAATTTTTTTAAATATCTGTTCAATTCAAGAATAGCACTCAATTTTTCTGACTGATTGTAACATTTAAAAAATCTGATCAATGTACCACACACATATGTTCGATCTTTCCTCAATTATGATAAACATGATTGGAAACTCTGAGAAAATTGCTTGGGTGTATATATTAATAAATCGACAATCTACCACACACCATTCAATGTTCCTAAAAATTGATCAGAAAAATCCACCCTTCCCGATCAACTTTTAGGCTTTGTTCACATCTAAAATCAAAATCGTTGATGCCAGCGATTTTTGATTTTTTTTGTGCGTTTTTATTTCTCCTCCCCACGCTTACCTGCGCGCTTCGATTTTGTGTATAGCGCTTTTCAAAGTGCTTTTGCAGAGCGATTTGTTTTGCAGAGCGACTTGCATAAGGAAGTGAACTCTTTGACCCAGAAATGAATAAATACAATGTATTTATTCATCAAAGCGTGAACGCAATCACAAAGCGATTTTATGAGCGTTTTGTGCTTTTTCTATACCTTCCACTGTAGCAAAATCGCCCTAAAATGGTACAGGCAGCGCTTTGCTGAAAAGATCAGAAACAAACTGCTCAGATGTGAACTCTCTCATAGGGAATCATTGCACAAGCGCTTTCAGGGTGATTTTGCAAATCGCCAGCGCTTAAATAGCGAAAACGGCCTAGGTGTGAACAAGCCCTTATTAAATAGAAACAGGAAATCCTATAGGATTTCTTACTCGAATAAAAAATGCTTTTGATCTTTTGGGAAATCCGATCTTTTTTATCGAATTGCTGTAAAATCGGATCATTTTATTGTATTGTGTGTGGCCTCCTTAAGGTGCACTTGCAATCTTTGCATCCGCTGTTGCAAAATTGCTAAACACAATTTTTGTTGTAACATTGTACTTTTTTTTTTTTTTTTTTACGAGAAATGTAACAGGATAACAGGATATCCACAGATCAGATGATGCTTTCTGGAGCCATTTTAGAGGGTTTTTTTTTTGTTTTGTTTTGTTTTTTTAAACCTGCTCCCATGTTTTAGTACTGTGTGAGAGATGATAGGTGAGTACTAAAGCACGTGTACAAACTGTTTTCCATCAGTGAGGAATGATTGAGCAGTGCAATAGTGCAATAAAGAATTAATCAAGGATTTCTGCATCTTTCCATTCAGCCTGTTATCGTAGATCCATTATCTCATTAAGGATACAACCTTTCTTATTTGCAGAGGTTAGTGTCTTTTGCTTCCTCATGCCTACCTGACCCAGCTGTGGCCTCTTGTCTGTGCATTCTGTTCACCATCCACCATCTCTGAATTTCTGCTGTAGCAATGGGCAGTCTGACAAGGTTGGTTCTCGGCCCAGGAAGTTTGTTTAAAGCTGAAAATTTGTTTGTTTCAGGCTACTTTGCATGTGCTGTCCTTTTTATTGTACCATTACTCTTCAATAAGCAAAACTGTGTTTTAGTAACCAAATATTCCTTGGAACACAGTTTCAATGTGGAATCCTCATGAAAAATCACTATAAAAGCAATTTGGAATAAAAAGCTGATGGAACACATGGGGAAGCTGATTTACTAAGCCGAGAGATTACAATTTGCAATCCCTCGGCTTAGTACAGTGTCTTTGGCACAGCTGGATGAGTTTCCTGCACATCAAGAGTTGTGCCTGGCTGCACAGACAGCCTTGTGTGGGTTAGCTGAAATGAATAGGAAGAGAGTGCATTACTGGCCATCACATTGCTTACTGGGTAGGTCACTGACCTTGTTTATCAAATACATGATCAGTACTCATTCAATGCAATGTCTGGCACTGTACAGGATCTTCTCATAAATTAGCATATTGTGATAAAGTTCATTATTTTCTGTAATGTACTGATAAACATTAGACTTTCATATATTATAGATTCAAATACACACAACTGAAGTAGTTCAAGCCTTTCATTGTTTTAATATTGATGATTTTGGCATACAGCTCATGAAAACCCAAATTTCCTATCTCAAAAAATTTGCATATTCCATCCGACCAATAAAAGAAAAGTGTTTTTAAAACAAAAAAAAAGTCAACCTTCAAATAATTATGTTCAGTTATGCACTCAATACTTGGTCGGGAATCCTTTTGCAGAAATGACTGCTTCAATGCGGCGTGGCATGGAGGCAATCAGCCTGTGGCACTGCTCAGGTGTTATGGAGGCCCAGGATGCTTCGATAGCGGCCTTAAAGAGAATCTGTACTCTAATATTCTTACAATAAAAAGCATACCATTCTATTCCTTATGTTCCCCTGTGCCCCTCTGTGCTGTTTCTGTCACTCCCTGCTGCAATCCTGGCTTGTAATTAACAGTTTTAGGCAGTGTTTACAAACAAATGACTGACTTCTAACCAGAGTATCATAGGCTGAGAACAGCTTACTGTGTGGATTCATGCAGAGCTTGGAGGGGGTGTGTAAGCTTCTGCCAATGACAAGCTGTGCTGCACATTCCACACATTCCAGCCTCTTGCCGACAGACACGACAGAGGAAAGAAGATAAGATTTATTACAGAGACAGTGCAACTAGAAAAGGTTTCCTTAAGACAGACCACATCAGAACAGGTATAGGAACTTATAGAATAGAAAAAATAAGGCTCAAAATTTTGTTACAGAGTCTCTTTAAGCTCATCCAGAGTGTTGGGTCTTGCATCTCTCAACTTTCTCCATCTGCTGAAAAGCTTTATTTAGATGAAGATTTCATTTTTCAGCACGACCTGGCACCTGCTCACAGTGCCAAAACCACTGGTAAATGGTTTACTGACCATGGTATTACTGTGCTCAATTGGCCTGGCAACTCTCCTGACCTGAACCCCATAGAGAATCTGTGGGATATTGTGAAGAGAAAGTTGAGAGACGCAAGACCCAACACTCTGGATGAGCTTAAGGCCGCTATCGAAGCATCCTGGGCCTCCACAACACCTGAGCAGTGCCACAGGCTGATTGCCTCCATGCCACGCCGCATTGAAGCAGTCATTTCTGCAAAAGGATTCCCGACCAAGTATTGAGTGCATAACTGAACATAATTATTTGAAGGTTGACTTTTTTTTTGTTTTAAAAACACTTTTCTTTTATTGGTCGGATGAAATATGCTTATTTTTTGAGATAGGAATTTTGGTTTTTCATGAGCTGTATGCCAAAATCATCAATATTAAAACAATAAAAGGCTTTAACTACTTCAGTTGTGTGTAATGAATCTAAAATATATGAAAGTCTAATATTTATCAGTACATTACAGAAAATAATGAACTTTATCACAATATGCAAATTTTTTGAGAAGATCCTGCATTTTACATTATATTCTGTACATGTGCAGTATATGAAATGTGGGAATAAGGAAAAAAGTTGAAAAAATGTCTTTAACAAAAGTAAGAAATCAAATAGTTCAGTGTGCTCCCTTACCCTCCTTATCCCTTCCTCCTCCCCAATCCTTCTCCTCCATGCAGGCTGGGTAGAAGTGTCCAGAGACACTGTGAGCAATGTCAGCCTACACGCTCCGTAGCATTTGTGAACGCACTCTTGTCAGCAGGCTTCATAATTATGGGCATGCCTTATATGGAATCTAGAAGCCTTTTTTTTTATGAAGATTGTAACATATAGGTAAAAATGGAAGAATACAGATCAGAGGTATAAACATGACGGTATAAACATGTAGACATATGTATGCACATTAATATAGATGAAGAACATAAAAAAGATTAATTGGTTTAATAAAGGGGCAGTGTGGGTGCTCCTTATGTCTCTGTATGCTTTTCAATGACTGTGGAATTGCACCTTTTTTTTGGAGGGGGGGTAAATTAAGACCATAGTGTTCCAATGGTTTGCACAATGATTGAAAAAAAGTAGCCTCTAAAATGGTTTAAAGAGGTCCCTAATGCCACTTTTCAATGATCAAGTAGTCTTCATTGTCCCTGGACATGTAAAAAAAAAATGATAAAGAATAAAGAAGAAGAACTATTTTTGAGCTTTGTGAGACTTCATTATAAAGTGTCTAACCCAGGGGCGTAACAGTAGGGCCCAGAAGCAGCGGGGGGCCCCGCAGGGGGAGAAGTTTCTTTTCCCTGTCCTGAAAGACTGATAACTAAGGGCACAGAGAGAAAAAACTTTCTTGAAAGACCCTGCACATCAGTTGCACAGTCCTGTGCTTAAACATCAACACAAGTGATGTAGGCACTAAAAGTCCACAAGTGTCTCCAAGCAATAAATGTAGGCAGCCTCAGCTGCAGAAGCTTCAGTGTCTACACCTCCACCAACACCCTCAAGGCTGGGCACTCGCCCTTATCCTTAGACCCCTACCAGATGGGTCTAATTGCGCTTGTGGGATACTCTCAGGCGATCCCCAGCCTCTAACGATCCACGGCTTGCTATGTCTTGCAGTGATCTTCACTAAACATACACCTCAAAATAAAAGCACAGGGCTCCCATAGTGTAAAACCATCAAAAATTTTATAAAATATTAAAAATGCACACTCACATGTCCATGACTTTTTACATAGGCGTAGAGTTTTTTGAATGGGCTCTCCCCCATATGGTGGCCACCAGGCTGGGCTGGTTGTGTATGTCAACGTCATGTTCCCACAGCGCCCCGGTGTCCATCCACCTTAGGCCCTACCAATGAGGAAGTGTTTGAACGAGGTGGACGGACATCGGGGCGCTGTGGGAACGAGACGTTGACATACACAACTAGCCCAGCCTGGTGGCCACCATATGGGGGAGAGCCCATTCAAAAAACTGTACGCCTATGTAAAAAGTCATGGACATGTGAGTGTGCATTTTTACTATTTTATAAAATTTTTGATGGTTTTACACTATGGGAGCCCTGTGCTTTTATTTTGAGGTGTATGTTTAGTGAAGATCACTGCAAGACATAGCAAGCCGTGGATCGTTAGAGGCTGGGGATCGCCTGACAGTATCCCACAAGCGCAATTAGACCCATCTGGTAGGGGTCTAAGGATAAGGGCGAGTGCCCAGCCTTGAGGGTGTTGGTGGAGGTGTAGACACTGAAGCTTCTGCAGCTGAGGCTGCCTACATTTATTGCTTGGAGACACTTGTGGACTTTTAGTGCCTACATCACTTGTGTTGATGTTTAAGCACAGGACTGTGTAACTGATGTGCAGCGTCTTTTATTTAAATCTGTAGCGCGTAATTGTGGTACAAAATTGTTTTTATTATATACGCCCACCACTGTTGTTGATTTTACAGTTCAAGTATTATATACCAGCGCAGTGTTATATTTGCAATAGAAAAATCTTTCTGCTCTCTGCCCAACTGTTTTACTGCATCTGCTCAGCCACTGATATGGAATCATACAAAGTTTTGCAGAAAAGGATTTGTAGACCGTCCCTATTCAGTGTGCAGCAGATTTTTGTGTACAACGCTCAGCCCCCAACCTCTGTACCCCTTCCCAAGTGCTGTGTTCTGTAGTGATGCTGGAGAAATCTGCTGAGTCAGTTCTGCTCCATCAGAGGAGGACAGAGTGAGTGTAATAAGTTGAGGCTGGGAGCACACTCATCTGTCGGTTTCATGTATGTGTTTTCTGCACACCATGTGTGTCTGTATGTGTGAAAACACACACGTTTTATCACAGAACCTAACGTAATTGATAAAGAAAATGCTTGTAGTGCTTCTCTGCTGTCTGTTTATATCTGCATGGGGGAAATGCATTAAGTGTGCACAAGCTAATTGAATAACATTGGTTCCCAGTGTACCTGTGCAGAAAACGAGGGGGGAGAAGGGGGCCCATCTAAAGTTTTACAGGGGGGCCCAGTGATTTCTAGTTACGGCCCTGGTCTAACCCACTTTTTATTGACTACTTATTGGCTGTTGCATGGAGGTGACCAATGCTGCAAGGCAGTATACTTCCTTCTCTTGAGTGAGTCCCCAGCTTCTTGAGATCAGTACAGGAATCTGTACTATGACTTCTATTGGCATGTATCTATGACTTCTATTGGCATACATTCTAGATGTCACGACCTGTTCCTGCTGATGACATTTGTGAACTTTCGCATGGACTACCTCTGTTCACCAGCAGATGTCCCCTCTCTCAGCAAGAACATTTTTGCAATCCTCCTGAAGTTCCCTCTGCCCACCAGCAGAGGTCTCTGTACTTAAGAACTGTGTTTATGCAGCATTTGAAGATGTCACATGACCATCCTGCAGAGTATATAAGTCCAGCTCCAACAGAACACTTTTGCTAGTTCATTGATGTGGATAGCCCTAGAGCCTGTGTTCTGATCACTACTTTGTTACTTGGTCCTTGATTTGTGTTATTTGATTCTCGATTCCTGTTACCTGTACCTGTTTGTATGTTTTCCTGATTACTGTTTGCTTGACTTCGACTTCCCTGTGTATGATATTGGCTTTGTCTGACAATTCTTCAGTTTACCGATTGTATTGCTTGACGTCCTGGTATCTGATCTCGGCTTGTTGGTTGACTAACCTATTGCCTGCTGCATTTGTCCTGCGCTTGAATGTATATTATCCTTTGTATGTATATATATATATATATATATATATATATATATATATATATATATATATATATACACACAGTGGGTTGCAAAAGTATCTGGCCCCCTTGAAGTTTTCCACATTTTGTCATATTACTGCCACAAACATGAATCAATTTTATTGGAATTCCACATGAAAGACCAACACAAAGTTGTGTACACATGAGAAGTGGAATGAAAATCATTCATGATTCCAAACATTTTTACAAATAAATAACTGCAAAGTGGTGTGTGCATAATTATTCGGCCCCCTTTGATCTTAGTGCAGTAATTTGCCTATAGACATTGCCTGATGAGTGCTAATGACTAAATAGAGTACATCTGTGTGTAATCTAATGTCAATACAAATACAGCTGCTTTGTGAGGGCCTCAGAGGTTGTCTAAGAGAATATTGGGAGCAACAACACCATGAAGTCCAAAGAACACACAAGACAGGTCAGGGATCAAGTTATTGAGAAATTTAAAGCAGGCTTAGGCTACAAAAAGATTTCCAAAGCCTTGAACATCCCAAGGAGCACTGTTCAAGCCATCATTCAGAAATGGAAGGAGTATGGCACAACTGTAAACCTACCAAGACAAGGCCATCTACCTAAACTCACAGGCCGAACAAGGAGAGCGCTGATCAGAAATGCAGTCAAGAGGCCCAGGCTGATTCTGGATGATCTGCAAAGATCTACAGCTCAGGTGGGAGTCCCTATCCATAGGACAACTATTAGTCATGCACTGTATAAAGTTGGCCTTTATGGAAGTGTGTCAAGAAGAAAGGCATTGTTAACAGAAAGCATAAGAAGTCCCTGTAAGGGATAGCGGAGATGCCGCCGTGGAGACAGGCGGCATGGCGGCTGTCTCCGCATGTCAGACGGCGGCCTCTGCCACGCAGTTTCATGCTGGTGATCTGCCTGGTCCTTCCATTGCACATCGATTGAGGGCAGGCGACAGGACCTTTATGCAAATAGAAGGGGAGTCAGCTGATCTGCCAAGTAAGCTGACTCCAACAGTACTTCGGATTGGCTGAGTGGCTGGGGCGGCGCTGCGGAGCAACTTTGTATATATAGTACCAGACTGTCAGTTGCTCCGTTTCTGCTGTTGCAAATGCTTACGTGTGAGCGCTCAGACCTTAGTCAGATCCCAAAGTGTGCTAGAACCAGCCGGAGCTGGGGATCCACACTTAGCCAGATTCTGTTGATAGCTTAAAGTACTAATTACGTTGTATTATTTGTTATGACCGTCTGCTTTCATCATTGACTATTCTCCTGCTTGCTGACTCTGTACCTCTGCCCATCTGATTCACGTTGCCGACTCTGCCTGAACTCAACACTGAATCAGCCTTCTGTCTTTGTACCTTATCTGTCCGTACGTTGCCTACTCTGCTTGTCTGACCTCTCTATCCTCGCCAGTGGGCCTAGCCACTGGTGAGGGATCTGTAGCATTCACCTGTCCCTCAGGTGAAGCTTTATTGCAGTACTGTCTGTAACACCTGCTCCTCAGGTGTCCAATAGCCGTAGTATAGTCTTAATCACCTGCTCCTCAGGTGATCACCTTCTGCAGCACTGTTTGTAACACCTGCTTCTCAGGTGTCCACTGACCACAGTACTGACTTAATTACCTGCTTCTCAGGTGATCAACTTTGCAGCTTTACCTGTAGCACCTGCTTCTCAGGCGTCCACTGGCCATAGTACTGTCTTAATCACCTGCTTCTCAGGTGATCAACCTTGCAGCATTACCTGTAGCACCTGCTCCTCAGGTGTCCTTTAGCTGCAGTACAGCCGGACTCGCCTGCTCCTCAGGTGATCCTTGGCTGCAGCATTGTCTGTAGTCACCTGCTCCTCGGGAGGCCTCCTCTTCCTCATTACTATTGCACCAAACACTACTCACATTGGTAGTCCTGTGTCTGGCTATACTAGCATTATTGGTGATTCTGCAGATCACCACATAATCAGGTATAGCATCTGTATTATTGGTGATACTGCAGATCACCAATAATCAGAAAATCTGTTTAGCTGACACCAATCGTTACAGAACAGCAGACCAAACATTATGGACGTACTGTGTAGTCAGGTTGAAGTCCTGACCACCGCGGTAAACAATCTTACCGGGGTGATCAATACCCAACAGACTCAGATCACTTAACTGTCTGGGACAGTACAGGTACTTCAAACGACTATTGATACAGTGCGATCCCCTCCAGTCACGGATCTTCGCATGTCCGTACCCGAGAAGTTCTCAGGGCATAGATCTGATTTTCAAAACTTTAGGAATCGTGTGCTATCTTATTTTGAGTTGAGGCCTAATTTGTCAGGTTCAGAGCACCAGAGGGTAACATTTATAAAGACCCTCTTGTCAGGAGATTCGCAAACATGGGCGTATAGTCTTCAATCTGAGCATGTGGCATTATCCTCAGTTCAGGAATTTTTTAAGGCCATGGCCATTATATATGATGATCCGGATATTTCGATCACTGCTGAGAGGAAACTCAAGACTCTCAGGCAGGGTCGTAATCCGGTGGAGATTTATGCGGCAGAGTTTAGAAAGTGGGCTGTGTCAGCTAGATGGGGAACATATGCATTGTTAGACTGTTTCCTGTCAGGGTTGTTTGATGCAGTCTCTGATTTGATGTTAGGGCATCCTGAGCCCAAATCCATTGATGAAGCTATTTCTCTGGCTGTGCGGGTAGACCGCCGCTCACGCTATCAGAAACAGACCCGTGGTAGGAATGCAGTAAGATCTATCTCCTACGCCTCCTCTCCACCTTCGTCACCACCAGACGAGCCGAGGCAAAATCGGACACTCTCGGTTGACGCAAGTGGAAAAGAATCGCAGAAGGTCAGAAAGACTTTGTCTATACTATGCTGAGGAGGGTCACATTGTCCAGAATTGTCCCAAGAAGTCCGGAAACGCTGCCGCCTAGGTGTAGTCAGAGGTAATACCCTAGGCGAGCAGTTTTTACCTCTAAACAATAATCGTCTGCTTCTTCCTTGTTCCATTACCTGGGAAGGTCAGACCACACTCACAGAGGCTTTTGTGGACTCCGGCTCTGCAGCCAATTTTATAGACTATGACTTTGTAAAAAAATTGGGGATTCCCTTGCGCCCTTTAGACCGACAGATATTGGTCACAGCGGTAGATGACTCTCCCTTGCAGTGTAGACAGCCTATTTCTCAGACTCCCTTGTTATTATGTAGTATAGGGGTGCTACACAAAGAGAAATTACAGTTCTTTGTCCTACAAATGGCAACCTCTACCATTATCCTTGGTATGCCCTGGTTGCAACTCCACTCCCCTCAGATAGACTGGGCTTCAGGTCAGCTACAGAGCTGGTCAATTCATTGTCATCATCATTATTTGGAGAGAGTTGCTGTTTGTGCCACCAGGGTACAGGTCAAAGGGGTGCCAGTGCAGTACGCTGAATTTGCTGATGTGTTCTGTCCGAAGTCTGCAGATAAACTCCCACCCCACCGGAGTTTTGATTGTCCCATAGAATTAAGATCTGGTTGTATGCCCCTTAGAGGTCATCTTTATAATTTGTCAGGGCCTGAGAAGTTAGCAATGCAGGAGTACATTAACTACCCTTGTGTTCTATTAAGATCGCCAGGGCGGCTGCATGAGGGTTTTTTTTAAATAAAAAAAAAACTATTTCATGCAGCCAACTGAAAGTTGGCTGCATGAAAGCCCACTAAATGGCGCTCCGGAGGCGTTCTTCTGATCGCCTCCGGCGGCCAAAAGTAACACGGAAGGCCGCAATGAGCAGCCTTCCGTGTTTTGCTTACTTCGTCGCCATGGCGACGAGCGGAGTGACGTCATGGACGTCAGCCGACGTCCTGACGTCAGCCGCCTCCGATCCAGCCCTTAGCGCTGGCTGGAACTATTTGTTCCGGCTGCGCAGGGCTCAGGCGGCTGGGGGGACCCTCTTTCGCCGCTGCTCGCGGCGGATCGCCGCAGAGCGGCGGCGATCGGGCAGCACACGCGGCTGGCAAAGTGTCGGCTGCGTGTGCTGCTCTTTATTTGATCAAAATCGGCCCAGCAGGGCCTGAGCGGCACCCTCTGGCGGTAATGGACGAGCTGAGCTCGTCCATACCGCTAAGGTGGTTAAGGAAAACCTGGCCAAGGGCTTCATTCGTCCTTCCCGGTCACCAGCCGGGGCTGGGTTCTTTATTGTACAGAAAAAGGATGGTGGCCTTAGACCTTGTATTGACTATCGAGGTCTGAATAAAATCACAGTAAAAAATCGCTACCCGTTGCCCCTGATTGACGATTTATTTGCTCAAGTGACCAATGCCAGTATCTTCTCCAAGTTAGACCTGCGAGGGGCATACAACCTGGTGCGCATTAGGGACGGTGACGAATGGAAGACGGCGTTCAACACGCCTGACGGGCATTACAAGTATATGGTTATGCCCTTCGGGTTGTGTAATGCCCCTGCCATCTTCCAGGAGTTAATCAATGAAGTCTTCAGGGAGGTTCTGGGAAAGTTTGTGCTAGTTTATCTAGATGACATACTGATTTTCTCTCCTAATCTGACAGAACATCGTAAGCACGTCAAGTTTGTTTTAAGGAAATTAAGACAGAATTCGCTGTACGTGAAGCTAGAGAAGTGCCTCTTTGAGGTCACTAAAGTTCCTTTTTTGGGATACATTATTACCACTTCTGGCCTCTCCATGGATCCAGAGAAAGTCTCTGCTGTTTTGGAGTGGCCCCAACCTGTAGGGTTGAAGGCACTCCAAAGATTTCTTGGCTTCGCCAATTACTATAGAAAATTCATCAAGGGGTTCTCCTCGGTAGTGTCACCCCTTACCAATCTTACCAGAAAGGGGGCTGACACTTACCATTGGACGTCAAAGGCACAGACCGCCTTTGCCACACTGAAGAAATTGTTTTGCTCTGCTCCCATTCTGAGACCTGTGGATGTCACCTTCCCCTTCATTGTTGAAGTCGATGCGTCAGAGATTGGGGTTGGAGCTGTACTGTCTCAGCCCTCTGGCCTTCAAGGCAAACTACACCCTTGTGCCTTTTTCTCTTGTAGATTCTCTCCTGCCGAGAGGAACTACGATATCGACAATCGGGAGCTTTTGGCCATTAAGTTAGCCTTTGAAGAGTGGCGCCATTGCCTGGAAGCGGCAGAACATACCATCACAGTCTATACAGATCATAAAAACTTGGAGTACATTGAAGGGGCCAAGAGACTTAGTCCCCGACAGGCCCGCTGGTCCTTATTCTTTTCAAGGTTCAGATTTATTATAACGTACACACCAGGTAGCAAGAACGTCAAAGTAGACGCGTTATCTAGGTGCTTTGAGCCTGAGACAGTTCAGCCTTCAACCCCCGAGACCATCATACCTCAGAAAGTGGTGCTGGCAGCCACTGAAACTTGGGAGGACTGGTCAACTAATCTGGGCC